>NC_141831.1:21731663-22043850 GCF_982586985.1 Callionymus lyra
AGTTTTAAGAGAGGCGTTCATTCATTTGAATGTTTGTCCCAGCTTTTTAAATCAAACTGTTTTTATGTCTCATATGTATAAATTGAATTTATGATCTTGTACTTTATTCAGAGCAACGACCTCAAACACAATCGTGTTTAAGATGCAGATAACTTGCAAATATGATTCAATTATTCATCAATTTAAATTCCCCATTTTATTCTAAACAGCCCGAGTCATGGAGGGCAGATCACAATAATTTAACAGAGAATAATTCTCAATGTTTAAGGTTGACCTACTCCAGCAACTCCACTTTCTACGTTGTGCCTAAATAACATATTCGCCCCGGCTTGCCCCCGAACACAGAATTCAAAGATCGGAAACTGTAGAACCCTTCCGACGCTAGTTTACGATCCACGATGATTTTCTTTTACTGACACGGTTACATTACATTGACACTTATCTGATTATATCTAGATAAAACGGAGAAATTCTGTATGTTTCCACTTATAGAGTAAAAGTATCCGTAGCCTTTTCTTCTACATGTGTGATTCATATATTCATTTTTTGGGCTAGGCTGTATTTCATCCAAATCCATGTAATTGGTTGAGTTTTTTTTGTATATAACAGTATATATATATATATGAAAGGCCTTTTTAGTGGATTCATCCAATATTGAAAAAAACAAACATATAGCAACTGCAAAAACCGAATTCAAACTGAATAAAGTCACAAACAAGAATCACAATCAATCTTCCACTTATTGTTTTGTAGATTTTAAGTAAGTAAGTAAGTAATTTATATTTATAGAGCGCTTTTCCAGACCAGGGTCACAAAGCACTTAAACAATCAAAACAATATTCAATAAAATATATACTTAAAAGGTCCCAGTTAACACAATACAATAATTTCGTCGTTGTGGTTTTGTTGTTTGCCACTTAAGGCTACACACCTGATTTGAACTCACATGTGTCATTTTCTCGGGTCTGTACTTCAGCAAAGAATTGCTCTCTATTTGAGTCGCAGACTGTCGCGAACAAAGTTTTATAGCTTCCTTGCTTCAAAGCACAGTTTGGCAGAAAAGAAAAAAAGGTCTGAACAAATCTATTTATGTCTGTTTATCATCTTCACTGCAGAATTGTGTGTTTTGTCTATTGTGTGTGTGTGTGTTTGCGCAGATGTTCAAAGCATATTCTGGTCTACTGTTAAAAATCTGCTCTCATTAGAAAACCCCAAATCTCTGCTTCAATATAGAGATGTATCCAAAATAATAAATATCTGTGAAGTCTTGTGTGTGTCTCCATGCGTTACAACATATAGCAGTGAATCAGTTTTGAATGAAGAATGGTCTAATGGTTCACTTCAGGTGCTCTTTCTTTTTCAGGTCGCCGTTTGCAGCCGTGGCCGATTATTCCGTCACCAGGAACAGTGTGATCCAGCTATGTCTGGAGCTCACCACCATCGTCCAACAGGTAGCTTGACCTTCTGCTTCTGTGTGTGCATCAGCTGGGGAACTAGATCTACGTTGAGAACAGGGAAGCAAGTATTCTCTATATAAGCATGAGTCATCATCACATTACTTGATGATGGGGGTTAATATTAATTTCGAGGAAACGAGAGTCAAACTGTAATTGAGTCGAAACTTGTAGGGTAGCATTTCTGCCGGCAAAGTTTTAGTCTCTAAAACCGTTGTTACCACACATTTCTGGTAACAGTTGGCTTTAATCTTCCACACCAAAAAAGGTGACTTAGTTAAACATTTAAAGGTTGCCTGTCGCACCTGCTGGAGGCAGGTTCCTAAATAAAGTTTTTTCCACCACAACATTTTCCAATCTTAAAGAAAGTCTTAAAAAACACATTTAAACGCCTATTTAAATTGTTTTCATCAACAGTTCTTGTGCTATAGCATCACAAATGCAGCCTCCAGGCTATGTCATTTTGAATTCTTTTTAAATGTCGTGTTTGGTTGTTATAAGGTTACAACCAAACACGACATTTCATAAGGTCTTTTCGTTGCCTTCGTTTTTAAGGACCATTATGCAGGCAATAGTAAGTAAGTAAGTAATTTTTATTTGTATAGCGCTTTTCCAGACCAGGGTCACAAAGCACTTAAACAATATTCAATAAAGTATATATTTTAAAGATCAAGATAAAACTGGTAACACAACAGGAGTTCCAGAAAATCAAGGAAAAGCCTGTACTTGTGTTGTTGGATCAAACCTAGCCATCGGATCTAACAAAAAATATTTCCGGCATCTTTACAAGTCACAATGTCAACATCAACATTAATCCACTTTAATCTCATGTGCATTAGATAATCATAATGTCCCATGTAAGCTGGTTACTACGGATTGGCTGTACCTTTTTTTCCCCTGAAGTCATACTTATTAAAAAGTCTGGTCTGTTAAACGCACAGTAAAAGCGAAATCTCATTACTAGACATCTCGTTTAAGATTTTGGGATGAGATAGAATAAATCTTCTCCAGGTTAAAAAATATATATGAATATACCTTTTCTTTTTTTAAGTACTGAGCAGCATGTTGCATAAAGATGTATTTTAGAGGATGTTGGTTGGCAGAGAGAGAGTCGTGCCTCCGCACCGATGATTCATTTGTTTTGGGTTTGTACGTCTCTGAGTAGGAGTGTTGGGGGTTGAAAGGTGCCAAGCTGCTCGTTCACAGCCAGCAATATCATTAATAACTGTTTTTTTTTGTCACCTTCTGAGCGGTAACAGTGTTTTCTGTCTGCAGGACTGCACGGTGTATGAGACCGAGAACAAAATCCTCAATGTGGTGAGTTTTAAATTCATCATGACTAGACATCAATGGATCTTCCCTAAATCTCATCGACCCAAATCTGTCCTTCCCAGTGTAAGACGCTGTCAGAAGTCTGCGACCACATCATCTCTCTGTCCTCGGGTCCCACCGTGTCCCAGGCGGCACATTTAGAGGTGGTCCAGTTAGCCAACATCAAGTCCACGGAAGGACTGGTAAGACATTTACTGTGATCTTATTGAAGAACGTTATTATGTTAGGAAAGATAGAACCTACACACTCTAAGAACAACCTTAAAATATAATACTTTATATGGTGAATTGACTTTTTATATAGAATGGCATGAATGATAAAAAATGGCAAAAACAAACATTAGCTGAAAAGCTTAAAATGTGACGCAAGGATTAGCTAGCTAATGTTGTGACTTAAAGCAGATAGCTAGCGCAGTATGCTAGGTTGAAGAAATAAAAAGAAAGTCAGCAAAAGATACGTAGCTAGCTAAAGTAATGGGTTGAGGTGGGTGAGAAAATATATATGGCTAGCTAAGTTACTAAGCAATAATAAAATGAAGACTGGACTAACAAAGTGAGCGAAAATAATAAGCATTGGTGAGCTAGCATAGTGAGCTAGTCAACAAATTGATGTAGATTTAGCTGGCTAACATGCTAAGCTAAGATACATGACGAGCAGATATAGCAAGCTAAGATATTGAGCTAGCATGTTGAGCTAATACACCAATGTAATGCTAGTCAATAATGTGTATATACATTTAGCTGGCTAACATGCTAAGCTAAGATGAATGATGAGAAATGATAGCAAACTAGCAGTAAACAAAGATGGCAGATTAAGGAGTTAACAGCAAATTGACAAGAACTGACATTTAAAATGCCTAAATTGAACTAGCTTAAATAGTGAGCTAACAGATACACAAATACTTCTAGGGAACTTTAATGTCGTGAATAATACATGTTGGTCTGTGAATAAACTCTTCACAACTGTGAAAAAAATGCTGAAAATAAAATTATTATTAATTGAAAAAAAAAATTAAACAAAATACATTTAAAATACTACTTGATTATTTTTTGATCTTAAGGGAATTAACACATATAGGTCAATAACAATGAAGATTGACTGTACGACTCTATTTCACACACACACACTAAAGCATGAACCAAATGGTTCGTTCTGAATTGTGAAAAGAAGAAAAGTCTATAAGCCTAAATTCGATGGTGACTTGAGCTAAATCAGGGTGTAAATAGCTAGAAAAGTGTCTAGTCACCTGCTTGTGTTGGCTGATCTGAATAGCAACACATGTTTTATCAAACTCTAGAGAGGATCAAGTTTATTCTCCATCATATTTGTTCGTAAAAAAAGAGAAAATCAGAGTGCACATGCTTCTGTGTTGCCCAATTTCTATTCACTCCAACTAAAGCGGAGCTGGTGGGCATATGAGTAAAGCTGATGAACACAAAACAACATGTTGCCCTTGTTGAAATAAGAGGGATCCAAACCAACAAGCAATTTTCCACACAGCGGTCCTACGCTGCGGTAAGTGGGTTAAGTAGAGACGCTCATTTGTGCTGCCACTTTCTAGCCATCAGCACTTTGTCGGACTCTTCACACTGACCTACACTCAGAGACATCAGCGTCCCCAGCTCCGGGCCACAATCTGGACCCCACCCCCACGTGGATGGTTGCATCAGGGGGGGCGGGTGTGTATGGAAGTTCTCTCATCCGTTCACAGAGACCTTACTGCAACAGTGGGCCTATAAATAAACCTCTTACACTCATCTGCAAGACTGGCGTGCCACTTCTGTGTACATCTGTGTGTTAGCCGCTGCACTTCTGACCCCTTTTACCAAAGATTTGTGTCTTGGCTCCTCACAAACATCGGCGAATAAATAATCCCCCGTGATTGGTTCAATCCGCTTGGCAGTTGTGAAATGCATTTATTTATTTATAGATAATTCATTAATAAAAAATATAGAAGTATATGTGCGTTGAAGAGTATCTTAAATAGTATTTCTACTGAAGAACTCACATTTCTCCGATCCTTAAAACTCTTCACTTCTTTCAGGATCAACTTTAAAATTCTGGTTCTTACTTTCAGAGCTATTCATGGTCAGGCTCCTCCTTACATCACTGATCTAATCCAGCCTTACACCCCAGCTCGGGCTCTGAGTTCCGTGGATCAGAATCTACTTATGGTTCCTCGCAAACGGTTCAGGACCAGAGGAGAGAAATCTTTTCAGGCTGTTGCTCCTAAGCTTTGGAACGATCTTCGTCTCTCTTTGCGCTTGATGGATCTACTGACTCCTTTAAGAAACATCTTAAGACGTTTCTATTTGTTCAGGCTTTTCCTTGATTTTCTGGAACTCCTGTTGTGTTATCAGTTTTATCTTGATCTTTAAAATATATACTTTATTGAATATTGTTTTGATTGTTTCAGCGCTTTGTGACCCTGGTCTGGAAAAGCGCTATATAAATAAAAATTACTTACTTACTTACATAAAAACATCCTGCAGAAAACAAGAATCACAGTACAGTTCAATTCTACCCCCCAAAAAATCCAGAAACTAAAATAAAAAACTCCCGAGCTTGTAGCAAATTCTTCTGACTCTTAACTGACAGCTGACTTCTCCTTCCACAGGGCATGTACATCAAGTCCACCTACGATGGTCTGCATGTGATCACAGGGACAACAGAGGGGGTGAGTCACTGTGATTACCTGCATGTGGACATAAAGAGAAAGACTATAGAGCGAGGGATGGTCATTCATCATCTAAGAGACTCTTTTTAATTCCCCCAGTCCTTGGCTGACCGCTGCAAGAAAATACATGCCGGAGATGAAGTCATTCAGGTCAACCATCAGACTGTGGTGAGTTTGAATCTCCTTGTTTATCCTGAAGCTGAATGTTCCCTTTGTTGTGTATTTGGGGTCGATGGTCCAGAGTAGTGGATTAAGGGAAGTACTGTAAAGTACGGGAATGGTGGAGGAAACTGTGTTTTCTAAGTAGGAATAAGGGTCCGTCACATTAATCTTCTCATTCCTCAAACGCGTTCCTTAACCTAATAAACCACGCTCCCAATATTCAAAAGTGGAAAAATAAGGAACGAGAGTCGTAAGTGGTTTCCCAGAATGCCTTGCACATTTATTTGTCTGAAATCATGGCCGCTTAGGGCTGGACCTACTATTTTATTTGTTGTTTAATGTCATTTTTATGGATAACTTGCCACTGTGTGTAAATTGAAGGCTTCCATGGTGTTTAGTTGAGAGACTCATGAAGTAATATGTGTAAAGGATACTGAAAGTACTAGGTCAGTGTACGTCCGAAGCGAAAGTTTGAAAGCGGACGAGAGAAAAGTGTTGGACGAAGTGTGTTGGAAGTGGAAGAAAAGGAAGATAACAATGAGTGGATGCCGTGAGTGAGGACGCGGAGAGATAAGGTGTGACTGAGGAGGACGAACGAGATAATTTAAGGCCGAGAATATTGACTTGCTGTGGCAACCTCTTAATGAGTAACGACCAAAGAAGAGGAAGATCAATAACAGGTTAAATTACATTCCATTTTCCGTTAGCACCCAATTGCTGCTGTCTGTTTTTATTTATCGCTGTCACATTAGCTTAAGTATACTCGGAAAACATTCACTTTGTTTTGGCTGTGGAAAAAAAAATTAACATTTAAACACAATTTTTTTATTCCTGTCTGCTATTAATTAATTTAAATTCATGGATGTAAATGGAGACAAAAGGGACTCATTCAACATTAAAAAAAAAACTTTGTTTGCTATTAAGATAGCATTGATAACATTGCTAAACAAATGCAAAATACTTGTCTAATAAGTCTTATCGCTCCATTATTATGCATTTAAATACGGCTCAATTTTTATGGAGATCACGATCATGTTTTCTTTTTTCACAAATCTTCTGAAAAAGCTGATAAAAAACTTTAAACTCAGAATTTGAATAGAGTTTGTATTAGACCAGGCGTCTGGCACATTCATCTATTTGGCAATGTTTCAAAGTGCATTATTATTTGGTAGGTTGACCTCAGGTTATAAGTATTGAAATAATCAAAAACACTTGAATTTTGGCAGAGACTTGACAGATGTGAGTTTTGTGCGGCTGTTTGTTGGAATGAAAGCACAAGCATTCTGTGGGTTTGTGTTTATAAAAAGCTCCCTTTGTCCAAAATAATTGCTACTTGTGTGTGCAACATTGTGACGTATGATAATAAGATGTTGAAGCTCCAGTCCGCATCATTTTGGTCTGTCGTCTCTCACAGGGGTTGAGGCATTCTTGCAGTCAGAATAAGGAAATATGAATTGTCTTGTTGTCGAGATGATCTCATATCAATCTGTCTCATAAGAAGATATGACATGAATGTGTCAAGAAGAAGATTTTGAGATAAATGAATGTGCAAACGAACCTTTGTTTCGTGGAAATAGTTGCCTGAAAGCAACAATAGGGTATTGTTTTGTTTTTTACAGATAGTGGTACCAGACTCGCACTTTTGAAATGATATTCAATAAATAAATACACTTTATCTAAGTTGCGTTCTGTTAATTTTATTTTGGAGCCAAATTGTGTGTTGGCTTTTCCAGGTGAGTTGGAACGATATCTGGGTTGACTGGTTACTACTGTTCATGTCAGAGTATCAGTACCAATGCCTGCTGATAGTTGCGATAAAAGGATAGTAAAGCATGTGCAACATAATAAGCATGACTCAGGTTTGTTGGATTTATTTGTTAGTTTATTTATTATGTTTTAGTCTTCTGAAGAATTGAACAGCCTCCTTGAACAACAGTTTTCTTTTTAAATTGTCATGTAATCTGTCCATCAAGCATTGATCACATTTTTTCTTTTTTAAATCCCTGTTTAAGCTCAGCAGTACAATGGACCGTGGAGGGATTAAAATATCCAACATTTTCAAGGTTACGCTGTTTGATTATAATGGAAGATAATAATAAAAGATAAATTTAATTTCAATCTAGCAAAATGTAGTATATACCTCTCTCTGGATTTTTTGCTGGATTATCTCAGGGGTCCATGACCCAAACTTTCCCTTGAGCTCACAGGAAATTGCTTGTGTTTACGTAACGTGATGACAATAGGATTATTTTTTAGCAAATCAATAATTTCGGGTGTAATAGCTTCGTGTTAAGCAAGGAATATTTCCACCAAGACGACAGTGATACTCAATTTCACGATACAACGCACTTTGAGAAAGTATCCATGAATTAGTACAAAACTAGGACCGACAATTCAACTAAAACTTTAGGGACAATAGTGAGACTTTATATGCGAGACTTTATAAGAGCAGCTTAGTTCCCACGTGGCAGCTTGGACAAAGGTTTCAAGCACACACATGGCTTAAGAGGGAATTGTTTCATCATGCAAAGAAAATGAATAAGCGTGGCAGCCTCTAAGGCAAAAGCTGCCCAGTGATAAACTTTAGACACGTGGTAATGCATGTTCAGCTGGCATATAATTTGCTTGTGTTGAGGTCAAGGTTGGATGGCTGTAAAACATGAGGACACGGTGTCAGGAATGGATAAATCACAGCGGCAATGATGGACCGAAGCTCTGTCGCTCAATAAATGGGAACCGTGTAAAATACGTGGACAGTAAATTTCACAGAGTGGTTAAAAAGTCTGCTGAACAGCAGAAAACAAGTCCAGTTCTCTTGTGTTCTAGTAATCTTTGGTGGCCAGATGAAGCAAACCTTCCTTCTTCCAGGGAATAAAAGAGATTTGGGATTGTGAAAGGGTTTCTTTCCTGAACGCCTCTCTTTGTGTGCGGGGTTTTTGCAGTGAAGTGGCTGTCAAGGTGAAAAATGACTTGGAGAAACGAAGCGGCTGCTCGGTCGGTGCATGAAAACACTCGGCCAAACATGGCAGGGTATTTTGTACCACCCAAAACTCGGCCTGGCACATTTAGGACAGTAGCAGATGGGGTTGTGTGAAGCTTGTTGAACGACAAACATTATCAGACTGATTATGATGACCTTCATTTAGCTGCATGGAGTTGGGAATATTTTGATGGTAATGAAAAATAAAATTACTTTGGTTATTATTGTTATTAATCTGCGGCTGGGTCTACCCTCGGACATCCACACTAGACACCTGATTAATGTAAACTGTATTCTTCCTGTACAAAAATATATCATGTTAAACACAGCTCAGGCTTGTGGATGATCTGCAACACTATGCTTTGGTTGTGTTCTAGGTGGGCTGGCAGCTGAAGAATCTGGTAAACCTGTTGCGAGGAGACCCTGCAGGCGTCACCCTGACACTGAAGAAGCGGCCACAGAGCACTCTCACGTCTACGCCGGCTCTTCTTAAGAACATGAGATGGAAACCGTTGGCTCTGCAGGTACTTTAAACTTTTATTCTCCATGGATATTCTGTTTCCTTCTCATCCTGTGTGGAAACACTTTTTACGTTGGTTTGTCTTTTTCATCATTTTGGTGTGATGATACACACCACTGGACAGAAACATGACTCAACGACATTCTTCTTTTGACTTTTGAATTGCCAGAGTTACTACATCTGTGACACATCAACAGCTTTGGATAATAGTAAATATAGCAGAATAATTTTAGTACGCTGTTGTTATGGATCATTTTCAGAGTTAGAAACACAACATGGGATTTTTTTGTGGTTGCAGTACAGAATAAAAGATGGAACTATTTATCAAACTATTTCCCAATTTTGCATTACAAAAAATAAAATCTAAAAAAGCCAATTTTAAGACCTCCTGAAAGGCATGAACTAATATTAATTTTATTGATTAGCAAGAATTGGTTTAGAATGATTAGATACATACTTTATTGTTCTCACATAGAGAAATCCATTTAGTTTTAAACATCCTTTTATTACAGTTGAAAAAACAACTGGCGGAAAATGGCAAATAAATCATATTTCAAATGTATGGGGACATGATATTGTCTCCTGTAAAGATTTTAGTTGCTATGTGTCCATTTTCTTGTAGAAATGGCTAATAAATATTGATTATATTTACAATGACATTAAAACATATATTATGCAAGTCATAGTTTTATATTTTTGAAATACATTTTAATACATTTGTGCATCTTCAAGAGCTCATGAGTAGGACAGAACCCTTCTGGGAGATAATGCCTGTAAAGCCTGCATTGGCTAACCATTCCATACGATATGAAAAGATAAACTAGGTTAACTTAACTATTCAAGTGTAAATCCTAGATGTTTTGTCTGCAGAGTTGTTGTGATATAAACTTGATTCTCTGCCTCTGCGTTTTCTTCTTTTATACAGTGTTTCATGTCGCTCACTACTAATTGGTGGAAGATCCCAGTCTCACAGTGACATTTCAGTCCTAAGTGGCATCTGTTGTCCTACTTGGCCAAACCAATTATATTATTAGAATGGAGTGTTTGAGCCAGACTGGGTGGAAATGAGAGAGATGTGTATAAATGGAGCCCCGGCGTTCTTTGAGTCCCAGTCCAGAGAAATTGTTTCAACCCCCTCGGGGGCCCCGTTGGTTCGCTCAGAGCCTCCCCACCCTCACTGCTCACATTCTTCTTCACTACCTAGATCCAATTTGCTATCCCGCTGGCATTTTGAAGAACTTGAAAAGGAGAGAATAGCAAACGGAAACAGACGTGCTTTTCTTTCCCGAGTTGTGACAGAAATAAAGCATGTCAAGATGGTCTGTTATGGTATTGACAAGGAACATTGTGCGGTGCCCTGGGGGTTCTGCCAAGGCTCTTACACGCTTAACAGACTTATGATGGAGCGCCACGCTGGATAATACATCTCCGATATTAGTCAGCTGTGAGTGATGCAACTTATTTGCATAGATAAAGCAGTGGCCAATTAGTATTCTGCTCTGGGTTAGATTTGAGTTCTTACTCATTCTCTCTCAGGCCCATTTGAAATGTTTAATCTTGATTTTTGGATGAAATTAAAGTGATGCTCGGGATGATTCATCAAATACATTTAATGAATGAACATGGCTGTAATAAGAGATCATTCAGCCATGCTACGCTAGCCTTGCTTGATGACGCTAACAGCTCATTAACACCTATTATTTTCTCTGTCTGAATAAAGAGATTTGAACCGCCATCCTTTATATATAGACATTGACAACGTAAGACTCAGTAGCCCACATGTTGCCTGTATATATGTTGCCCTCAGAGACCAGAGTATCATCCATCTTGTAGAAATCTTTTGATTGACATAATTTATTCATTTTTTCTTAGAAAATGTTTTTGAACTAACATAATTAAGTTTTTTGTTTTTAATGTAAGTAAAGAAATAGAAGAAATTTTATTATTTTTTACATTATTGCATTTGTAGAAATACAGTACTTACTTTAACATATTCAATTTAACCTTTTTTTTCCCTTCATTTATAGGCCTTTTTTTCTCTCCCTTCGTTTGGCTTTTCTTTGCTCGACAGCCTCTCACAACAGTCAGTATCTTACGCCCTCCTCACCCATGTCTATAGGATGCTCATTCAAAATAGCCCTGACTTAATAATCACAAACAACTAATAGTTAAAGTGATGTCTGATGCCAGCTCATGATTCCGTGAACTGGAACATCAATCGGTTAAGTCGTCCCGAATAGTCTTAGAGGTGAGGATGTAGTATATTCTATGTCAGTCTCAACTTTGGTCCCTTTTAATTCAGTGATCTTCTGGCATTATTAGATGAATGATCTTGATTTCTCTGGTCATGCAGCCTTACTTCATTTCATGGTCTGAATCTTCTGCTGCAGAGTCTGAACCCACTCCAAGCTTCCATGACTGACTGACTAACTGCAAAACTCTCTATGTGTCAATTCCTGTAACTCTGTCTGTCTTTCTCTTCCTCTCTTCTTTCTTTCACACACACACACTCACACACAGCCCCTCTTTCCTCAGAGCCCTAGCAGCAGTGTTGCAACGCCTACCAGCACTTTGAGCACTCCGTCCAGGACAAATAGCTGTGCCCTTCAGGACCTGTTCATCCCTCCTCCTCCAGCAGAGCCCTACACTCCCAGGTAAACTCTTTGTAGGCCCACAATGACCCGATTACTCTCATCCACATGAAGCACAAGAGAATTTTTCATTTCACTGGGTGCGTTTACATTGGAGTGACAATCTCAGTGTTATCCTGATCTTTTAAGTATATATTTTATTGAGTTTTGTTATGATTGTTTAAGCGCTTTGTGACCCTTGTCTGGAAAAGCGCTCTACAAATATTTACTTACTTATTTACTTACAATGGGAGGAAGGTTAATAGAGTAGTAAACTTCCTGTTCAGAAAGGAAGCAGGTCATCAATCCACCTGTATACATGTCTACCTGAATACAAACATATCATATTGAGTAGAAAATGTTTGTTTACTGAGAATTTCCATTTACTATGTTGTCTTGACCTTTTAAAGTATGTATTTTAACTGTGTATAGTTTTGATTGTTTAGGCGCGTTGTGACCCTGGTCCTAGAAAGGCGCTTTACAAATAATAATTACTAACTTACTTACTATATCTGCTATATTAATTCTGTCATTGATTCAATTGTAATAATGCTAGTAAACATTAGTAAAGACTAAATTTCTCCTTGAAACTTCCTAAATACACATTGTCCTGTTTTGAATTTAAATTGTGTTGTATACATTTTTCTTTTCAAGAATGCCACATTTTATGTGAAATGTGGTATCCCGCTACCAAATGGCACTTAGTCCGGACTTTGGACATGTCTAGCAAAATGCTACATAGGTTAGCATAATGCTAGTTTGGTCTGGTGCTTGCTAGATAAAAAAACAAACATTTTTTTAAGGAATTCACCAACTTGTCTATCTACCTCCTTTTGAACGAGAGCCGATGAAAAAAGGTTAAATTGTTTGAGATTGTGAGTGGAAGAGACGTTGGTTGATTCAGTGGTTGTGTGTTATGGCGAGATGGTACTGTCAACCAAATGACCTTTCAAGGACAAGTGTCACGGTAGGTATTAGTAGAAATGAGGGTAGTTCAGCTAACCAACCCTGAAATTAGATCCGAGATTAGCTTGTTGTTGTTGTTGGTCCTTCGTGTGTACACTACTTCAATTCCAAATACCCACGATTGTCAACAGCATTTTCTGTATCATAATAAAATCTAAAATAAATAGAATTCAAGGAAAGGATAATAATAAAGGATAAATGATGAGTCAAAAAACACTATAAAGTTGCCAGTTGCCCTTGTCACAAAACCTCTGCCTCAAATCTCCTCGATAAATAGGTGTTGAAGTCGGCGATGAAAGTCAAGTTATAGCCTTGAGTCACAGCATCACCCCTGTGAGTGTCTGAATAAACATTTGGAGCAGCTGTCATTCACGGAAGAAACATGAAAATGACCAAAAAACCCCTCGACAGTTTCTACTTGCCTCTGCCTGGGCTCCTGCGGATGATAAACAAACTGCGCATGAACGCCCCACAGACGTCATCATCACAGACATGGCACCTTTTACTTAACCCCGGAAAATAGCAGAGAAAAGTCAACTCTGCCAGAATCTATTTAGATCCTGCTAAACCTTCGGGATGAGTCCTCTGGATCCTGAAGAACAGGTGGAGACGGAAGGAGGTGGGTTGATCAGACAAAGACCTCTCAGAAGGATGATGAGGAGGTGGGTTATAAAACGCTGTATTTAAAAAAAAATACATGACAGCACCATATCTAGGAACTCTTCACCTCAACCGTGGGTAGGGAAGTGATTGGACAGATGGAATGACGTGTGAAGTGTGAACGAGAAATCTCATGACAGCGTGGGAAAACGGAAGTGAGGCTGCAGAAAGCTGAAGCTGGAATTCCATTTGAAAGTGAGAACTGGAAGATCTGACTTAACACAACTGCCAAGTGTTGTGTTAATAAATTAACACATCGAGAAAGCTGCAGTGGGTGAAATGTTCCTGCATTATCATAACTCGATATTCAGAGTTGTCACTTGGTGCGATGCCACTCTTGCAGAAGGATGTGACTGGCAAAATAATGTTGTGAATTTAAGGGTGCCAACACTCCCACTAACAGAAAAAGTAACATCCCCTGGATGTTTTATTCTGAATTTGTTTTGTCTATATTTGGCGCCAACTACTTGGACCAGTTATGTTTTTGGTGATTGTGGTTACATTTTTAAAGACTGTGTTTCGTCAAGGGCTTCAATGAAAATTAACTTATCTTAGATGTGTTGCAAACTATTGATATCATCACCATTCTTTCCTGTTGACCCTGGTTTTGACTTCTGGACAAAATAACTTTACCTCCTCTGTCTATCATCGACAGATAAAGTTGATGTTTTGTGAAACACAACTGCTTTGGATGCCATATTAGTGTCCAGTTGTTACGTTGCAACTGCTATAGTTGACAGTGTCTTCTAGAACCAGGTTGAAGGAGGTTCTGAGGAACCTTTATAATGTAAACTGGAAAACTTTGGAAGATTGTGAGATTAAACTGGGAACCTAACAAGTGAACCTTATTATGTAACCATCACCTCCTGCTAATTTCCTGGCTCATACCCAAAGGAACCAGATGACAGATACTGGTGGACAATATGACGACCACGATCCTGTGGAGAAGAGCAGCTCCCTCTAATTTTAGGAAGAGGCCAGGCTGTTTGGCATCTCCATGGGATTTGAACTGATCACCTTGTTTTGGAGGTTTACAGGGAAGTCTCAGGTCCAGATGGAGAGATTACATCACCCATCTGGTTTTGAATCATGCATTGCAGACGGCTCAAGCATCCAGGGAAAAGAGAGACTGTTGGTGAAAGATTGACTCGAAAAACGAATGGAAGATGATAATAATTCTCTCCACCTCTGATATTATGGCATTTGCAGACGACCTAAATCTTTTAAATTTGGATTCGGCTTATTTTGAGGTTGAGTTTTTTGTGGTGGCTTTGTTGGATGTAAATGAATCTCGAAGAACAGATAATGTACCTTCTGTGCTTTGCCTTTCCCACACAGAGATGAGAAGGAAGATCTTGACGTGGAGGAGCCTCAATCCGAGGTTCAGATCTCAAAGGGATCTGAGTCACCGAACTCCTACCTGGACCAGGAATGTCGGCGAAGGTTCCCCCTGGTAGAGGAGGACTCTATACTCTACTGTTACGAGTACGACCAGAGCCAGGAGGTGTCTACAGCGCGGAGAGGGAGCACTCCTACCTACGGTGAGACCTTCCACCTGCTCTTTGAGGACTCGTGAGATCCAGAAGACCGTGATCTCGGTTGTTCTGACACGTCTGTAACATTTTGATGTGAGCGTGGGCCGACGATTGATATTAACTCTCCCTGTGCTGCCCGGCTCCAGGAAGGCTCAGGCCCATCTCAATGCCAGTGGAGTACAACTGGGTGGGAGACAATGAAGACGTGGCCAAGCACAAGCGAGAGAGCAGGAGAGGTGAGTGGGAGGCAGTAGGAGGGAGGAAAATAGACAGAGAGGGACAAGGGGAGCTGAGGGTAGTGGGTGGATATCTCATAATATCTTCACCCTTTCTGATCTGGCAGCCAGCAGGATGAGCTGGCCTGTCAGAACTGATCATATCACGTCCCGCTCCTATCTCCTCCATATGTCCGCGTCCTATCTCCGTCCCGACACTCCTTCTTCTGCATCTCTGTGTTTGTTGTTTGGGTACGAAAAAGTGCATGGTTGCTTTGGTAACGGCGACGTCTCTGCTGAGATGTTGACATTAGGTTGCAGAGTTAGGTGGTAAAAACAGTGGGAGGAGACTGAATTACTTATTTCAGTCTCACACAAAGACATCAAGGCTGTGCTCCTTCCCTCTGGGGACTGTGCAGACATTTTACCCTGTGCTATATTTAACCAAAAGAGACAATATTTGGATGGTTTGGAGGGCCCCCTGCTTGACAACAGCCTTTATTTGTGTATTTTTAATGTCTTTCATGAATTCAAGAGGCAGATGTGCGCGATATGAATCTAGTGATGGGCTCAGAACGGGCTATAAAGGTTGTTAAATATCATTAAAATTGTTTCAGTTTCACATCTGTCATTCCCCTGAGCCTAGTGACGGGCTGGTGAAGTTTCATAAAGCAGTGTCATGTTGTTTATAGGTCAGTAGGTGGCGCCATCGGTTTAAAATTATGTGATGTTTCATTAGAACAGTTTCTGAAAACAAAGGAAAATAGTGCAGAGATCTCCCTCTGGTGGACTCTGTAAATAATGACACTGTTTCATGAAGCTTCATCAGAACATCATTAGCTTAGCCTTAATTTTAATCTTTATGATAACAATTAGCAATCGACATTGAGAGTTCTTAAGGTATTAAAGTTTGGGGAGGTTAGTCAAAACACTTTCGACTAGTCAAAATTAAACATTTCCAACATCCGACATCCTTTTTTTCACACTGTCAGCAGTGATTTGCTTACTATTTGTCATGGTTCTTAGGGTTATTACGTGACAGCCCAAATAACCCAAACACCAAATATAATAACTGTTTTAAAATATGTTTATCAGTATATTGTTTCCTTTTTTGTGTACATCATTTACCTTCGATATGTGAGAGCAGACTAAGGGGGGAGCCATCCTTATTTGAACAGGCTTTATAAATGATAACAGTGTTTTTTGCAGTACTTTCCATTCCACGTGTGACTAAAAGGTACTCATATATGTGAAACATGAAAAAGCTAACATAATTTCACATTAATGTCTATTTATGTTAGCGACACAATTAAGCTCATAAGCCCCCACATTTTAAAAATGGATGTAACTTTTTGTTGTCACTCTATTTATGCTACCGCCTTACTTATACTACTGTTTATCGTTGTCGTACATATTTATATTAACTATATTTCTAATTGTTTTTGTTATGATTTGTTACAAATCACAATATGTGCATTATATGTGTAATTTAATGTGTATGTATGTTTAATATTTCTGTGAACTTGGGACAATCTAAATCTCCTCACTGTGGGGAGAATAAATTAATATCTTTGTCGTCTCTCAGAAAGCACAAGCTAACACTAAATTACAATTTACATTAACTTTTAAGATTTGCTTAGCATCTCAACTTGTCTAATACCAATGGGAATATTTCAAATAACCTTTTGAGAGCCTCAAGACATTACAATATATTAATAGCTATCCAAGTGCTTCAACGTCTAAGCTGTCCCTTTTGGAAAATAAATAAATGATATGCTGTTGACCCAATGTCAATCAAGTGGCTACAATAGAATAATGTGTCGAGCCACATTTGAGTTAATGATGTTGTGTTGTTGCAGAGAATTCGCTGATGCACTTTGCCAGCGAGGACAAAACCACAGGGGACGAGTTCCTGCTGGGTCGCAGCTTGAGCCAGAACCGGAGAAAGACGGAGAGAGGGAGCAGCCCAACACACTACACACTGGTCCCTGCACTGCAGATGGACGTCTCCATGTCCACTTCCAGCTCCGACTCAGCCTCCCTCTACCACGTCAGTCCTCAATTAATGATCAAACCAGAAGCACGTTGTCATTCTGATTTGTTTCATAGGTATTTGAACGCTCTTCAATGCTGTCAAGATCGAAGAAGAAGAGTAAAGGTGAGAGGTTTAAAGGGTTTTAACAGGTTTGTTTTGTTCTAACGTCCCTTTCCTATGCAGGTGGAAGCCCGATGCATGCAGTCAGCAAGCGGAGGATTTCCTGCCGAGACCTGGGTCATGGAGACTGTGAGGGCTGGCTGTGGAAGAAGAAAGACGCCAAAACCTATTTCTCACAGAAGTGGAAAAAGTACTGGTTCATCCTGAAGGGCACGTGCCTTTATTGGTACATGAATGAGGAGGTAAGCACGACTACTGATCGTTTCATTTTATATGAAATTATTTGATTCAATGACGCTTGTTGCTCAAGGACGAGAAGGCGGAGGGATTCGTCAGCCTGCCGGAGTTCAACATCGATCGAGCCACCGAGTGCCGGAGGAAGTTGTGAGTACAGATATCGAAAAGTGCTACCGCTGTTGTGAGCTTGGGTGTGTTTATAAAGACGAAGAGAAGGATTTGCTGTTAGCCCTGTTGACGTATGACTGCTGTTGCTCTTACAGTGCCTTTAAGGCCTGCCACCCCAAAATAAAGACCTTCTACTTTGCTGCAGAGAATGTGGACGACATGTCACGGTGAGTGTCCATTTGGGTTTGTGCTGGGTCGGGGATGTATACTGGCAATATTCTGACATTGAAGGGTAACTTATGTGTTGATTTAAGCGTGTCTTAAATTGATCCTGGACCTCTATTGTACTCATCAGAATGTGTCTGATGAAGTCACGGCACGTCATCAATCCCGGTCTCCACCTCCGAGTTTGTATAAACAAAGCGGGCTTGATTACAGTTGGCTGGAGGAGCAGCGCTTATTGAGTCATAATGGGCTCTGCTCTCGTAACCTCTCGTTCATCAAGATTTCAGACTTTATAATAACTTCAAAACATGGTCATGATGAGGGAATTACTGCATCTTTGAGAGGAAGACTTGAACACTTGAAACATGTGAGTAAGTCAGTATAGTTGGGTTTTCACATTAGTTACCCTTTAATGCTCAATTTGTCGATGGTTGAAGAATAGAAGGTGTTCGTCTTGGAATGCTAAAGAGCAACCTGAGTTTAGCTGCCATCAGTGGCAGAGAAGCAAAGGAAGTTTGGCTACTGTGTTGTGTTTGTGCTAGGAGCCAGATTTGGGAAGGTGTTTTCAATGCAACTCCTGCCACTCTCTCCTGACGTTCACTCTTCCTCTCCTCAGGTGGCTCAGTCGTCTCAGCATGGCAGTGGCTGGATTCTCTGACCAGGAGAAAGGTCGTGACCAAGGTCAGGAAGTAGAAAATCACCACAAGAGTTTTGCTACTTAAATGACTTGTGTTTCTTTGAGATGCACTGAAGGTTTTTTGCTATTTTTCTTAATATATACTTAACGTCTCTGAGCAACTTTGCTATTTCGGGGATCCTGCATTGAATATCACGCTCGTGGGTGGACAAGGTTTTGTAGCTCCAGGAAGAAGAATTGTTTCTATTATCAACACATTTCTAAATGTGTGCTGGGAGGCCTCCAGAGAAGAAGAAAAAACAATCTCACAGCTTTGACTGTGTCACAAACGATCTGACCGTGTGAAGATTAAACTGAATTTTTATGTTACTACTTGAACACCCTGGTTTAAAAAAACGGTCTCGGTTATGAGGGTCAACGAAACCAAACTCTACAGTTACATTGAATGTCATAAAAACGAATCTTAGGAAATAATATCAAATGCATCGACAAATGTTTTACTCAATAAAGAATAGAGAGACAGATTTAAAATAATGTATTTTCATTAGAATGTAGAAAACAAAATGATAAAATTAAGAAAAAATGTGAAATACTGTGTAATAATACCACAGAAAGGTATTTACAATTGTAAATATAAAAAGGTAAAGAAGCATGATGGGAAAATGTAAACAAATAGGATAACATAAAAGATACAATTTATAATTAACCCAATAGCATTATTTCGTTATTTAGTTATGACACTGTGTTGCCTTGACCTTTTAACGTAATGTGTATTGTTCTGTTGTTTAAGCGCTTTGTGACCATTTTCTGCAAAATGAGCTTTACAAATATAAATTACTTGCTTATTACTTTTGTTATATTTTATTCCATTTATTTTCATTTGATTAATTCAGTGTCAAACACCACAAAAATAATAAACTAAATACTGTTATGAATGTTCTGTAATTCTAAAGAAAACACCAACATTTGTCATGGCCTTGAAAATGTGGTATTATTTAGAAAACTGTATTGAATATGGATTTTGGAATTGGAAAAGTACGGGAACAATGGACCTCTTGAATATGAATCATTCATCTCATTCTCATTTTGTTGTTTTTGTTGTTTTTGACAGATTACTGGAGTGAGAGTGATCATGAAGACATGGAGTTGACGTCTATGCCCAAACAAGAAAGCCCTCCTCCACCATATGACACTTTTCCCAGAGCAGCTTCTGTGAGTCTTTTTTTTTTTAATCACCCCCAGATTTGGGTTTGCCACTCACTCTCTGACTCATGTCTCTTCAGGCAAGTCCCTACCTGGAGCCCAAACACCTGTCCTCCTCTGACACTTTCCAGTCCCGCTCCTCTCACGAAGAGTTCCGCTCGGAGCAGCAGGAAAGCAGCCGGAACAACGGCGTCTCACCTGGTCAAATGATTGGGAATCATAGGAACTCCTGGCAGGAACAGATGGAGAACAACGCCCGGATGCACTACCTCCAGACGTACCCACTGGAGGATCCCATGATGCCCGGCGACAGAGAGCAGCTGGCCATGGAGTATCGGCGACAGTCCACGCTGCCGGCCCAGCGGAGCCTCTTGCAGGAGCAGTACAACGCCATGCCTCTCCCGCTCAGGTCCAGCTTCGATTCTGAGTCCGGAGGAAAACCTCGAAGCTTCACTCTTCCCAGAGACAGCGGGCTTCACGCCATCCTAGCTGCCTCTGCTGGAGCAACAGACCAGAGGGAGTCGCACCATTATCAGCCGGACCGGACCAGAGACAGAGGTGAGATCGGAATCAGGTGCTTCAAGTCATTTGTGTCAACAGCCCCTTGTTTATTGCTTTCTGAGAAAACACCAGAATTAAACCAAATCCACCAAGTACTGACCATTTAATTTATTTGGATTTATAAGCGAAACACTACATATAAGGTGCCACTCCTCTCAATATCTCTATAAGTAATGATGCCTTGAACATCACCCATAATCCTTTGCCAACCAATCACCCTTGTCTATCACTTTTGACATAGCAACATAGTCTTTAATTTAAAAACAGTATTGTAGCGACCAGTCAGACGTCACTGAATAGAGCAGTGAGTAGAAAGGCATCATCAGAGTTCACTATTTTGTTGCCACCATAAGTAAGATCAGGGCGAATTAGGTTCTGTGGTTTTGTTCAAAATGTATCAGTAAGTAAGTAAGTAAATAATTTTTATTTATATAGCGCTTTTCCAGACCAGGGTCACAAAGCGCTTAAACAATCAAAACAATACTCAATAAAGTATATACTTTAAAGACCAAAGGCCTGAAAACTAATGTGTTTGTGGTATCCCTTGTGAATGTGTTGCCTCTGGGTCCAGGAGAATGACTTCAGGTCACTTTCGCCCTGAGATTATGCAAGGGTTAAAGACCTTTTTAGGTTTGAGCAGTTGCTTTTAGGGCAGACAAATGGTTACGTAATAGTTGAATAGATTTTTTTTTGTCCTGTTTTTTTTTTTTTAAATAATTTGATGTTTTTGTCTTATTGTCTCTATTATATTTAAAGAATATGGATATACAGTATATATAGGGAGGCTACAGGCTTATTCACAGACAAAACAAAAACACTGTTCTTTAATTTTCACTCTTGTAAATCAGACAGGCAGTGTTCTCGCACATTCATTATTTGGTTAAACAAACTCCTTCGGGGCGGCAATAACTGAGGTTAAACACTTTCAATTTTAGCTTGATTGGATTTGAGGTTAACCCATTTTACTCCTCCCCCCTCGTGTCTTCACCCCAGGGGCGCTTGTCTTAAGTGAGGTGAAACCACCACATCTCGGTTGACACTGATGCGTCCTGGCACTCTGCTCCTCTCTCACACTCTTGTCTCTCCGTCGGTCCCCGATCGAGATGTCACGGTGCCTCCTGGCAGTGTTTGGATGCTGGAGCGAGGAGGAATCCTTTCAGTCCATGTTAATGTAGAGTTCTAAAAACAGGATAAAGCAACATGCCCGCGGTTCCTTTTCTTCCCGTCCTCGTTTACCCAACGCTCCTGATTCGTCGTCGATGTGTTCAGAATACACACTCATACAGAACAGGCAACAAAGAAAGCATGAATCATCTCAAAGAACATCCCACATATTATGAATGCACTCCTTCCAAAAAACGATTCAAAACAAAGCTGTAGTACCAGTATTAGAACACAAGAGTGCAGTGTTTGTCAACAGGATAACGCACCGTGGCAGATTAGTATGACGTCATGGCGCTACCTTCAGCGTCGTTGGGTTTTGAACAAAATTATTGTTGAACCACCAACTGTCTACCGAAAACGAACTAGATTTTTTTTAGCTGATACTTGAACAATGTCGAAATTCGTAAATCATGGAACAGAATTAAAAAATTAATTAAAATTAGTTGTTGATCAGATTTCTAAACAACATTACTTTTACATTTGATATGATTTCTTTCGGCACTGTTAATGTTTTCTCACAAATCAACATAAAAACAATGGATATGGAGCTCAACACATATTCAAGAAGACATACATACAAACACTAAATTGACTGACACTTGCTTCTTGACTCTGTAATTGCACAATTTTAACTGCTATTATTTAATTGTTTGTACGTCTTGTCAGGACACGGACGGGACTTGAGGATGCAAGCGGATTCTCTTGGGGATCTGTACCGAGCTCTGGAGCAGACCAGCCTGTCCACCTCGGCTGACCACAGATCAGCCAGTCGATTGGAGTACAAGCGCTCATTCGTCCGTCGCGTTAACGACCCCTTGTTGAACGACAAACTGCATCGCCTCCGAATCCTCCAAAGCTCCCTCAAGGTTTGTCAGCTTTTAAAAAAAAAATCTTTTCTCTACGATTCGTTTTAAACCTCCTTTTTTTTGGTTTTTCAGAACATCTCTCTTCAAGACACAAACCGCTCACTTGGGTTTCTGGGGTGACTTCAACACAACTGAGACATTATTCATGCAGTCAGCTTCCCTTCACCGGAGATTAATGGCACAATATTCCTTGTTTTTTTTTTTTACATCTGCAGCTTTTCTCCCAGAAGGACTCCTTCTACCTTTTTTCCTGAGCAAGACACTCCATTTTTAACATGGCGGGGGCTGTGGCCACCGTGGTCTTGAGGGGTCCAGTACTGTCAATAAGCACTTTCATCATGATCTCGTTGCTGAGCTGAGAATCCTAGCTCACGGCGCTTCCTTTAAAGTGTACAGAAAGTATTTTGGATGTACGCAACATTTTTGTTATGCATGTGCATATCAGTTATCGTTCCATGAGTGTACAGGCTGTCAGACAAGACACTTTTCTTCCCACGCCATCAAATTTATGAAGTTTCCGTCGAGACGGTCTGGCTGGCTCGTAGGACCGAAATAAGAGCGGCTGGTTCTGAAGGCCACTCGCTCCAGATGTTGAATATTTGTTGTACAGAAGTAGCTTCAGTAGGAGTTATCTGTGAACCCACTCTTGCCAGCTTGGCTTCATCATGACCCTCAGTACGTTCAGATTCTGAAAACTTAGTCATTTTTTAAGGTCTATATAATATGTTTATAAATAGTTGAAGGTATCTGAAGTCTGTGTATGTGACTAGGGATGAAGATACTTAAACAGTCGCAACTGATGAAAACCTAAAGATTCCAGTGCCTTATTTTGGTGCTTTATTTTAGTTTTAGTGCTATTTACCCCTGATATATTTTTTTCTAGAATACAAGCCTCCTACATAAAGTCATGAAAGTGATTTGTGGAATTAACATTTGTATCAGGACTCACCTGGAAAGGGCTTCTTCTTCTGCCTGAGGGATGATTCATTTAATGTCTTCATGAGTGCAGGCCCAGCAAGGGACCAAATCTTCGTGTAATGTTAGATGATTAAGGAATAAAGATCATCACATTAAATGTTATTCTTATATTGAAACTGATTTTCTATAGAAAACCACATAAAATAAGATAGAAATGGCTCATATTCACAGTGAAACCACACACCTTATATATTATTTAAGCAAAGTTACGGACAATTTTCAATCCCAGGATCTTTTCAAAAGTACTGGTTTGTCACAAGTATATGTGTGTAAAACCTACACAATAACCACATCAACTTGTGATGGACCTCCTCCATTTCACATCCTTTTTTTTTAAGCCATAGGTGAGACGAGGGACTTTCATCCTCAGATATTGTTGGTTTGTCCAAAGAATGGTTGCTTTTGAAGCAACAATCTGAAACCTGTTGATGAAATCTTGATTTAAACAAACCAGCTGTGAGTCAGTGTCTACAGCAGGGAGGCAAAACCTCAGAGTCTGATGGCAGGGGATGAAAATGTCTTGTTATAAGTATATATATATTTATATAGATTTAATTTAACAATACTATTGTGACTACACAATGTTTTGAGGTACTTATACAGTTTGTAAACCAAGTGCTGTGCCTCAGTGATTGTGAATGTACATTGTAGAGGTTTTTTCTGCTTTTTCCTTCAGAACTAAAGCGCTTGGTCATAATCACTAGTAATGTACATTACAGAAGAATGAGCAGAATAGTTGTCTATTTTTGTATGCATGCCATCCATCCAATCGTTTGTAAGAAGTTTTGTACATCTGACTGGAGGTGGTCTTTTCCATCCAACCATACGGTGTCGTGTTACCACTTTTCTCCCAGAGGCTCTGAGACATGGAAGGAGTGTATTTATTGAGTGTTCAATGTACAAGCATGCTTTGTAACTGAGACATTCCATTCGACTGATGTTGCACAAGTGTGCCGTATTGTAGCTTCAATAATTTTTTAATGAATAAAGAACAGCATGGCACACTACAGGCGAATCTTCTTCATGTCAACGATGTGTTTACCGGAGGAAAAAAAAAGGACTTCCTGATTTCACAGTAAGTACTGAACCAGAAAATAATGTGGTACTTGTTATTGTTAGTAAGTACTTAATAATAAAGTTTTACTAGTTAATAATATTTATTGTTTGACCTAACTATCGTCATGATCAAAACATTTTTCATTTCAATACCGTTATGACAATTCTGTCAATTTGGATTAAATTTTGTGTACAGGAGGTACTCCAATTTCCCCTTACAACCCAAAACCGGGGTTAAATGTTTACTCTACATTTTCTTTTTGAGTGTTTGTGTGCATGTGTATTCTGCATGTTGGACTGGTGACATGTCCAGGGTGTCTTCTGGCTCAGGCCCCAGGTGGCTGCTCTAGGCTCCAGGCCCCAAAGATGCAATTAAGGGAACAAGTAGAAAAGAAAGAATGGGACCACAAATAACTTTTTCAATTGTATTCTTGGGTTTATTATATTTTATTTTCCTAAATTAAAATTTTAGTAAACATACATACATTTTATACAACTTGGAATTGTTACATCAGATGTTCATAAACAGTAATTCAATTATAACTAATGTTTAATAATATGAATATTTATTTAAACCTTTTTGCAGTCATTTTTCATCATCTATGAGCTGAACGTATTAGCTTCACTAGCATGCTAGGCTTTAAGCAAGCTTTACCTATTGAATGACAAAAACACTAAAAGTTAAGTCGAATCTTGAAAATTAGAGATTAGATTTTAGAAGGCCTGTTTTGCCTAAAAACACAAAATAATAGGATAATTTAATGAAATATAGAACAGGAAACTATGTCAATATCTTGAATGTGCTTATTATTATTCATTATTATTCAAAAACAAAACAACACTTTTAAGATAAATAAAATAAATATAACTATGCATTCATTTGATTTTTATTTAAATGTAACAAAGACATCACTTTTGTCATTTAATTTTTGTTACAAGTAACGTTTTTGATATTAAGTTATAAAAATATTACTAATTAAAATCAGTTAATTAAACAACTTTTAGCCAAGTATGTTGTATGGATTGCGATACCAGTAAGGAGGAGAAAAGGAAGGTGAACACAGAGGTCTAAAAAAGTGTTGCTAACAATGTGAGACAATCAACTATTCAAATATCTTAACATATTTCAGTGGCCATGTATTATTTGCTTGATTTTGAATTAAAGTTCATGAATTAAACATTTGTTCACACGATATTCAGCAGCATAACACGTGACAATATTCTGTCATTTCAAATAAAGAATGAAATATCTTTATAACAGAAAAATAGAAGTATCAGCAGAATATTTACCTTTTCTTTTACTCTTACAATAAAACGTGACAACCTAAAAATAGACATTAATGAGGACAAAAAGAGAAAATAAAAGAAAATCAACTGTTCATGCATTTTGTAAATTGATACTGAAGCAAAGATACAATTATTTCAACTTTTATTAACTTGTGTTTGTGAAAGACAAATAGTGAAATATCCCATGTGCCTGGACAAAAGCAACAGAACTGAAATACTGTTAAAACTGTGGGTAAATCTCCATCTGGTCTTTTCAACACATACCCAACCCTTGAAATGTCCACACGTGCTCCAGGCTGGTCAGATTTTGTCATTTAAGAGGCAAATGTGATTAAACGCAGACTGAAGACGAGCCTGTGTGTCATGTGATTCCAGAGGCACAATGCACAGAGACGTCCCCTCAGCTGCTTCGCATCTGCCCATGTTTCCCCCTGAACAACCGCAGCACTCGCGACCTGATGGCCTTGATACTCAAACCGTAGATCAGCGGGTTGAGGATAGGCGGCATTATCAGGAAGTAGAGCGACATGAACATCTTCGTGCCGTAGGATAAGTGCTGTGTGTCGAATCTGCCCTGTAACACCTCGAAAAAACAGCCGACCGAGTAGTTGAGCAAGGCGAGCAGGTGAGGTAGGCACGTGCGCAGAGCTTTGGCTCTGGACGATTTGGGCATGGAGAGGCAGATCTTCAGGATCTGTCCGTACGTGTAGAAGATCAGGATGATCTGAGGGAAGGTGTAGAGGACGACCGATAACAGCCCCACGATGTTGGCCACTGTGGTGTCGGAGCAGGCCAGTCTGACCAGCATGTGGTTGACGCAGTAGATCTTCTCTATGACCCTATGGCAGAACCTCAGCTTGAACGTGAAGGCCAACACTAGGAAGAAGGCGATCATGGGGTAGAGCCACGAGAAGACGATCAGTTTGTTCAGTCTCTGTGACATGATGGTTTGATACGACAGAGGGTCCCTGATGGCTACGTATCGGTCGTAGCTCATGACCGCCAGCATGGTGAACTCCACGATGGCGTACGTGTGGATGCCGTAGATCTGCGTCTGGCAGAACGCCACTGAGATGAAGGGATGTGTGGACAGGATGTTGTGCAGGACAGCGGGGAGCAGAGCCGTCCCTCCGAAGAGACCGTTTGCCGCCAGGTTACATATAAACAAGAACATGGGCTCGTGGAGGTCTTCTCCTGTGTAGATCAACCAGATCAAGAGCAGGTTCTGGACGATGATGGTGACATATATTAAGAGGAACATGGCAAAGTACAGCGGCTTCTGGTCCTTCATCCCATAGTAAGTAATGAGCTCCAGGTAGGACACCTCAGTCAGGTTTTCCATCCTGCAAAACAAAGACAGATGTGTCTGTCAGCCCTCCCCCTGTTCAGTGGCGAGGAGCAGCTTTTTATACACCATGTATGGTCTCCTGAGGAGTCATGTGACCCTTTCCCCTGTAGGGGCTTGTTTTTGTATTGTTTCAACTTCATTTAGTTCTGTTTAGAGACAAAGAGAAAATCTAACAATTTTTCAGTCAACATGTTTTTTGAGTTTAAAAAGGAGCAGAGAGAAGAACATTTTATTACTGCTGCCCCTTATTCACACATTTGATTGCCCTGAACAGAAAATGTATTTATTATGTTATGTTATGATGCTGTATTTGAGTGTCCTTTGATTGTTCATGTCATGTGATCATTTAATTATGTCTTCCCATCATTTAATGTGTCATGTGCAAATGATATGCCGTATGATGATTTATGTAATCATTATGTATGTTATATGGCAATTTATGTGATCATGATGTATGTCATGTTATCTTTTCATTTCAATACCGTTATGACAATTCTGTCAATTTGGATTAAATTTTGTGTACAGGAGGTACTCCAATTTCCCCTTACAACCCAAAACTGGGGTTACATGTTTACTCTACATTTTCTTTTTGAGTGTTTGTGTGCATGTGTATTCTGCATGTTGGACTGGTGACATGTCCAGGGTGTCTTCTGGCTCAGGCCCCAGGTGGCTGCTCTAGGCTCCAGGCCCCAAAGATGCAATTAAGGGAACAAGTAGAAATTGTATTCTTGGGTTTATTATATTTTACCTTAATTAAAATTTTAGTAAACATACATACATTTTATACAACTTGAAATTGTTACATCGGATGTTCATAAACAGTAATTCAATTCTAACTAATGTTTAATAATATCAATATTTATTTAAACCTTATTCACACATTTTATTGTCCTGAACAGAAAATGTATTTATTATGTTATGTTATGATGCTGTATTTGAGTGTCCTTTGATTGTTCATGTCATGTGATCATTTAATTATGTCTTCCCATCATTTAATATGTCATGTGCAAATGATATGCCGTATGATGATTTATGTAATCATTATGTACTGTATGTTATATGGCAATTTATGTGATCATGATGTATGTCATGTTATCTTTATGTGATATTATGTATGACATGTAATCTTTATGTATGTCATGTGACCAGTTATTAATGTCACATGAACAATGTCAATTTAATGTCCACACAACATGCACATTGCATGTTGTGTGATTTTGTATGTGTGATGTTCAAATAACGTATGTCATGTGACCATGTCATGCAAGATGGGCATATTATGTATGGTATATGATAATTTATGTGGTCATTGTGTATGTCATGTGATCATTCACGTGATTATATCTTGTGAACATTTAATGTGTCATGTGATTATCAGCCCAACCAGTAGATTCTGATCCACAGACCTAAGAGCCCGAGCTGGGGTGTAAGACCACTCATCAGATCACTTGACCATGAATAGCTCTGAGAGTAAGAATTCTAAAATTGATCCTGAAAAAAAATGGCAGTGAAGAGTTTTAAGGTTCAGGTAAATGTGAGTTCTTCTACTAGAGCCAGAATTCTAGCTGCAGAGGTTTGTGTTAACTGCAGGCGAAAAAGCTTCTTCTTGTTTAGAAATTAAACTGTTACAATAGTCTAAACGAGAAAACACAAACTCATGGATTATAAGCTTCAGTTCATGTTGTGACATCATTTTCCTAAATTAAGAGTTTTTTCTCAGTTGAAGGAAACAGTTTCTGGTCAGTTTTCTGCAGTGTTGTACTAGAGACATGTCTTTATCAAATACAACACCCAGGTTTCTCAGGCTCAGTTTGACAGACTCACCTAAGTCACCCAAGTACTGACTCAACCCTGGAACCTTATCATCAGGCCCAATAACCAGAGTTTCTTTTTTGGCCACTTTTGGCTGCAAAGTGTTTTCACTCAGACATTGTTTGATTTCTAGCAAACAATTGACTAAGCTGTTCAGCCTCTGGGGCTCAGTTGGGTCAAAAGAGCAGTAGAGCTGGATGTCAGCAGCAAAAATGTGATAAGAAACATCAGGAAATCTTTGAATGAATTTACCGAGGGGAATCAAGTACAGCAAAAACAAAGGACCCTAGAACAGAACCTTGAGGGACTCCACACAACAGATCCGCTGATTCAGACCTCATTTGATTGGCAGATACACTGAAACTGTGCTAAGAAAGGTATGATGAGAACAACTGTAACACAGACCCAGACAGTCCCACTTCATCACTCAGTCTTCTCAGCAGGATCTGGACTGAAAAGGAGGGGAGGGGGGGTTCTCTTTGATCAACTTAATTTTGTCAGTGAAAAATCTCAACAATGCATTGCGGTCAGCTTCACAGAAGACAGGCGTGATTGGAGCAGCAGAAACACACGAGAACATTTTATGTGTCAAACAACAATTTGGGTTATTTCTCATTTACTGTAACCAGTTTCCTGATGTAATCATGATCTGAGGTGAAGTCTGTGCACCTCAAGTTTAGTGGACTTCCAGAGATGCTCGGTCTTTGAAAAAGCAGGAGACAACTTTAGATGCTGCCGATCACAGGCGCCGCTTGTAAATCTATCCAATGAAAATGATGCTTATCACATGATCATTTTATGAGTATTGTGCAAATTATGTATGTGATGTAATAATGCTAATAATTAAGAAGAATTTGAATCACAAACTGATGTCAAGACGTTTTATTGGATGTGTCTAAACAGAGCAGGCGAAGCACAAAGTCAACCCTGGGAAGGCCTGTTAAATTCCAAGTGTCTTAGGGCTGAACGTTTTTTTTCGATTCAAATCCACGTTTTTAAAGGATTCAATTTCAAATCGCAAAAGCTGCAATTAAACAATAAAACGAAAGCTCACGCTGACTACAGTAGGTGGTGGCAGGAACAAAAGTGGACAGAGACGAAGTCCCTTTAAATATTTGTTGTTTTAATAAAAGGTGCTGACAAAACATTATTGTTTTTTGCACTTTATTTTCATTGGCTTGTTAATGACTAAATGCTTGTATATTTGAGTCGTGAGTCATTTATTTTCATTTGAATTTGTGATATTTAAAATGATTTGTTATATTGTCCACTCCAGGTATTTCGTGGTGATTCATATATTTTAATTAAATCAATTTATTTATCATTCAATTGGTTTCATTTCATCATACTATGCAGGCCTGGAAAGGGAAGAAGCGTTTTTTGTGAATTCTAGTACCCCTTGTGGTGTCTCTGGGTCAAGATGACCCGAAGGCCCAAAACAAGTGCGTTTAAGGTATCACTTGTGTTGTCTCTGGGTAAAAGTGAACGACTTCCCTGGCTTCCAGAAATACATATGCAGTGGCTGAGGGTGTTCACCTTAAACAAAAGGCAACACAAATTTTACGACAGGAGCCTTTGGGTCACTTTGACCCTCAGATAACACAAGGATTAAATGATTATTCAATGACTCGTACAGAATTACTGAAATAAATTTCACACTGAAATGTAATCACAATATTGCTAAAAGGAATTAGATGTATTTATTTCTCAAATCATTCAGACCCTCTACCTCTTTGCCTCTGACATATATATTTATGCTTGTTTCACTAGCATTGCCAGCCATTTAATATTTATAACAGTTTAATATCCAATAGGACATTTTACCTCCATGTGTTGTCATACAAGGGTTTTCCATTTCAGAGCAATTATACTTTAAATGATCTTAATTAATGTAATTTTGTCAGGTAAGATGGACGTCAATGCCCCATTTAATGTTCAATATCACGTTCACACAGCAAAAAAAAACAGTGGCAGGAATGTGAGTGAAACCTTTTTTTTTTTTTTTTTTTACAGCTGATGATTAGTAGAAGTAGTTTAAATGCCAAATATTCAGATAAATAGATTAAGAAGATAATAGATGAAAGATATGATTATATGATAATCATAGTTGCAAAATACATTCTTTTTTATTCCAATCCCTGAGGAAATTAATATTTAAAAAAAAAAACTACAAAAGACTAAAGCTCTATTTGACTCTATTAAGAAATACATTGGAATATATAAGAAAATATTTGTCGAATTACAAGTGATATTTTCTATTAAAATACTTATTTTGAATATAAGTGTAAAAACCATCATAGTGCTATTCACATAGTTTTGTTTTAGATTATAGTTTGAAATCAAAACGTAAAATGCATATATAAATATATGATATATTATAAAGTAACAATTTAGTCTACTTTACTTAAAACTACTTTCCTAAAAAAGATTATACTCCTTGAAAGTGTTCATTCTTCGTTGCTTCAAGGTAAATTTTAAAGCAGTTATAGCAGTTTTTTATATCCAAAAAGAGGACACACGTACATTTCAGAAGCCTGGCCTTTCTGTTCAAAACATATTGCTTGAATGATACAGTTTGTAATTTCTTTTATTAGTAGGTAAATCTTTTTAAATGTCAACACATTTTTCACAGAGTTGCTGCTCAAGCTGCAGCTACTGTTCTCTTTGTTTTCATAAACTTGGCTTTAACGAAAATCTTCATGATGTGGATTTTGATGAGGTTGGTTCCGAGCCCGTAAAGGACCGGGTTGGTGACGGGCGGAATGAGGATGAAGTAGAGCGACAGAAAGATCCGCGCCTCGACCGCCAGGCTGCTCATGTCGAAGCGAGTCTGGACGATCTCGAACATGGCGCCCACGGTGTAGTTGAGCAGCGACAGCAGATGCGGGACGCACGTCCTCAGAGCGCTTCTCCGAGATTCCCGCGGTAAATTCCGACAGACTTTGCCGATTCGTAGGTACGAGAAGAGGATCATGAGAACCTGGGGCACCACGATGAACAAGATGAGGACCAGGCCGATGATGCTGATGTACGGCGGGATGTGGCAGGCGTTGCCGACCACCTCCATGTTGACGCAGTAGAGCTTCGGGAGCGCTTTCCCACAAAAGCTGAGCTGCAGCGTGAGCGAGAAGTAGCAGCCGAAAGTGATAACAGGATACAAACAGACCAGAGCGATCAGCTTTCTTATCCTGGAGCTGGACATGATGTTGTAGTAGTGAAGTGGGTAGCAGATGGCGACGTATCGGTCGTAGCCCATGAGAGCCAAGATGCTGAACTCTGCACTGGCGTAGGTGTGCAGGAAGAAGACCTGAGCGGTGCACCACTGCACGCTGACCTCGTGGGTCCGCGACAACAGGGTAGTCATGGTGGACGGCAACAGGGCGGTGCTGCCGTACACCTCGTTGACGGACAGCACGCAGGTGAAGATGTTCATGGGCTGGTGCAGCTCCTTGTTCTGGTGAATGACCGAGATCAGGAGCACGTTGATGACCACGGTCAGCAGGTAGAGGAGGAGGAAGAGAGCGAACAGACAGAATTTATAACCCTCGACGGCGCTGTACGCCGTCATCTTGAAAGTCTGAGTTGTGTTGTACATGTTTCAGGGACGGCTCTGGTGGGAGAGAAACATAAATAAAAACAAAGTATACTTTCAAACATAAGGTAAAATATTCATAATGAAATGAAACATACAATAAGTCAACATGAGTTTGATACTAGTTACCTTTTGATAAATAGGTTGTTATATTTATTTAATATTGAGTTAAAATAATAAAGTGACAAAAAAGGAAGGATGTTAGGCTCATCTTAAAAGAAGGGTGGATGCAATAATAGAAGTTAAAAAAGATGGATGGATGAGCAGATCTGTGCTCATCAGTTACCCTGCAACTGTCAGTCTTTTAAGGGGAGATGATTCTGAGACTGCTGAGTGTCATCCTTTTATGGAGGCTGAGGGTGAGCCCCCCCCCCCCCGGCACAGATCAGCCCCCAGGATTTTTTTTCATATTCCTGGAACATCTTGGTTTGTAAATGAAAAATATACTCTCCGTACATTGCTATTACACTCCCTCAGTGGAGTTTGTCTGTTAGCAAACAACTTAGAAATAGATAATTGATCTCAATAAATGTATAGTCTGATTGTTTGAAAATACGATTTGACATACACAACTATTTATTGATGTTAACTGGCAAGAAATAAAAGTAAGATTCAATGTCACTCCAAAATCCACAGCAGATTCGGTTAAAAGGGTTTAAATCATGATTTGGAAGATAGGTATGTATTGATGTAGTGAAGTAGGTTGCAATAGTAAGTAAGTAAGTAAGTCATTTTTATTTGTATAGCGCTTTTCCAGACCAGGGTCACAAAGCGCTTAAACAATCAAAACAATATTCAATAAAGTATATACTTTAAAGATCAAGATAAAACTGATAACACAGGAGTTCCAGAAAATCAAGGAAAAGCCTGAACAAATAAAAACGTCTTAAGATGTTTCTTAAAGGAGTCAGTAGATCCATCAAGCGCAAAGAGAGAGGAAGATCGTTCCAAAGCTTAGGAGCAACAGCCTGGAAGGATTTCTCTCCTCTGGTCCTGAACCGTGTTCAGGAACCATCAGTAGATTCTGATCCACAGACCTCAGAGCCCGAGCTGGGATGTAAGGCTGGATCAGATCAGTGATGTAAGGAGGAGTCTGACCATGAATAAATCTGAAAGTAAGAACCAGAATTTTAAAGTTGATCCTGAAAGAAACTGGAAGCCAGTGGAGAGTTTTAAGGATCGGAGAAATGTGAGTTCTTCTACTTGAGCGGCTCAGAATTCTCGCTTTCTCTTCTTGTCTCTCGAGTTCTGAATCAACTGCAGGCGAGACAGCTCCTTCTTGTTAAGACATGAAAATAAACTGTTACAATAGTCTAAACAAGAAGACACAAACGCATGGATTATAAGCTCCAGGTCATGTTGTGACAACATTTTCATAAGTTTAGAGATTTTTCTCAGTTGAAGGAAACAGTTTCTGGTCAGTTTTCTGCAGTGTTGAACAAAAAACATGTCTTTATCAAATACAACACCCAGGTTTCTCAGGCTAAGTTTGACAGACTGATCTAAGTCACCCAAGTACTCAACCCTGGAACCTTATCATCAGGAGAAATCACCAGAGTTTCAGTTTTATCCACTTCAATAGGTATGTAGGAGGTAAGAAGGTAGGCCATTAAGTTGGTTATTCATGGTAAGTTGTTGCATAAAGGTTTGGATGGCTAGGTGGGTAGATCAGTATGTCTGTCTGTCTGTCCTATGTATCTGTCTGTCTATCCTATGTGTCTGTCTGTCTGTCCTATGTGTCTGTCTGTCTGTCTGCCGGTCTGTCTGTCTGTCATATATGTCTGTCTATCTGTCCTATGTATCTGTCTGTCTGTCCTATGTATCTGTCTGTCTGTCCTATGTATATGTCTTTCTGTCTGTCTGTCTGTCCTATGTATCCCAGCTGATGAGGTATCATGATACAGTGTCTAATTTTTGAAAGGCCACTAAATGGCACTTGGAATTGTTTTTAATGTTGTGGGGTTTTATTCAATAAGTAGATCAGTAACAAATATTCTAAAAAACATCATATAGTTTAGTGGCCTTTGAAAATGAAGACACTGTATCATGACGCCTCAACAGCTGTATCATCAGACCTCATCGACCCATCTCTAGTGGGTAGTGACGGGCTGATGTTATTTAGAGGTCAGTAGGTGGCGCCATCAGTTTTAAAATGATGTGATGTTTCATTAGAACAGTTGTTCAAAACAAAGGGGAAATAGTGCAGAGAACGCCATCTAGTGGACTCTGAAAATAATGACAGTGCTTCATGAAGCATCAGACCGGCACTACTAGTTGGTAGATGTAGGTAGGTTGAGGTAGGTGGGAGGAGGACGATAGGATGATAGGCTGAGGTAAATATGTAGAGGCAAGGTGGGTAAGTAGGGTGGGGTTTCTTACTTCAATAGGGTTTTAAATAGCTAGTTGGGGAGGCTGAATGGTTGAGGAAGGAATCTACAGGTACTTAACTAACTAGGTAGGTAGGACTGTCTACCTGTAGGACCAGGCCACTGCAGCTCATTCAAAATCTTGCAACTTATCTCATCTTCAGTCCTTCTGCACCACAACGTGCCTCCGCTCCATAGAGTATACTAGGTTGGGGTAGGTTGGTAGTTAGGTAGGTTGCAGTTGTTACATAGGGTTCATAGGCCGTTCCCGTGCGAATGTACTTAAAATTTCACAGGGAGGGGGGTCTGTCTGTGATGGTGCGTTTTTGTCAGTGGCTTGTATTGCTGACCTGTAGTCGTGGCTAGGTAGATAGATGGTAAGGGTAGAAGTATCAATATTCAAGTTAGTGGATATCATGAAAGGAAATAACGCAGGAAGATGGATCAGAAACAAGGCCTTCAAGTTTCTTCCATGAATCGCCGCTTCTGTTATTCCTGGGCCGGGTCAAGTCATGCGGGAATCGAACCCTCGTCCCTGAGCTGATGCAAGTCGGACCTCAGAGCATCATTAGAGGTCTCCGTCCACAACTCATTAGAGTGGATGTTTGTCAATAAGATGAGATCTCTTCGGACATCGCCGGGAGAGCAGAACAAGGAAAACATCAACATGCAACACCGTCAGCAGAGGTCAGTGACCTTGTTACAGATCTTGATCACAGAGCAGACTGAAGCAGCCAGTACGTGAATTAGAGGTAAATAAAGTATCTGTCTTTATGTCTGTGTTTCTTTCTTTCTGTCTGTCTGTTTTTATGTCTGTGTGTGTGTCTGTCTGCTGTGTGTTTGTGTGTCTGTGTGTCTGTCTTTCTGTCTGTCTGTTTTTTTGTCTGTGGGTGTGTCTGTCTGCTGTGGGTCTTTATGTCTGTCTGTCTGTCTGTCTGTCTGTCTGTCTGTCTGTCTGTCTGTCTTTCTGTCTGTTTCCGTCTGTCCTATATGTCTGTCTGTCTGTTTTATGTGTCTGTCGGTCTGTCTGTCTGTCTGTCTGTCCTATGTGTCTGTCTGTCTTTCTGTCTATTTCTGTCTTTCCTATGTGTCTGTCTGTCTTTCTTTCTGTTTCTGTCTGTCCTATATGTCTGCCTGTCTGTCCTATGTATCTGTCTGTCTGTCTGTCTGTCTGTCTGTCCTATGTGTCTGTCTGTCTGTCTGTCGGTCTGTCTGTCTGTCATATGTGTCTGTCTGTCTGTCCTATGTATCTGTCTGTCTGTCCTATGTATATGTCTTTCTGTCTGTCTGTCTGTCCTATGTGTCTGTCTGTCTGCCCTATGTGTCTGTCTGTCTGTCCCATGTGTCTGTCTGTCTGTCCTATGTATCTGTCTGTCTGTTTGTCTGTCCTATGTGTCTGTCTGTCTGTCCTATGTGTCTGTCTGTCTTTCTGTCTGTCCTATGTATCTGTCTGTCTGTTTGTCTGTCCTATGTGTCTGTCTGTCTGTCCTATGTATCTGTCTGTCTGTTTGTCTGTCCTATGTGTCTGTCTGTCTGTCCTATGTATCTGTCTGTCTGTTTGTCTGTCCTATGTGTCTGTCTGTCTGTCCTATGTATCTGTCTGTCTGTTTGTCTGTCCTATGTGTTTGTCTGTCTTTCCTATGTGTCTGTCTGTCTTTCTGTCTGTTTCTGTCTGTCCTATATGTCTGTCTGTCTGTCCTATGTATCTGTCTGTCTGTCCTATGTGTCTGTCTGTCTGTCCTATGTGTCTGCCTTTTAGGTCCCAAAAAAAAGAAATAGTTTGAGAAAAGTAATATTGAATTTGTAGAACTCATCAAGTCATTTCTTCTGACCCAAAATGATGAGGAGGCTTAAATCTGGCCACTGGCCCACGTTGATGACACGTTTCTGAGTCACAACCATGGAAGTCCATCATGATGAGGAATTCAATTTAACTTAAGGTTTTTTAGCTATTTCAGAAGTTTCTTCACTTTAAGGAGCATGCGGTTCTAATCTGTGTCCTGGGAATGCTGAGGTCATGAGTTTTCACTAGAATTAAAGTCAAGATTGAATCAACAGAACTCGTAATGACCAGTGGTCTGTGAGTGATTATCCTCTGCCCTCCCCTGAGACTAAATGACAAACTGACCGGCAGCTTCTGGTCATTCTGCTGCAACATGTCCTGCTCTCGCCTGCTGGTTCTGACGGTCCTTCTGGTCCTGCTTCTCAACGGTGAGTCCAGGCCGGATCTGGTGTGCTGCGGCTGCTGACATGTTTGTGATCGTAGTTGTTGAGAATGAGGCTGCATCTTTCCCGTGGTCCTGCCCTAGCCTGAGTGGAGTCTGCAGGAAGGTGTGTCTTCCCACTGAGCTCTTCTTCGGACCTCTGGGCTGTGGAAAAGGATTCTTGTAAGTATCCATCTTCACACTTGTCTGCAAAAGTGATGTTCTCATGTGTGTGTCGTCTGCAGGTGCTGTGTGTCTCACTTCTGATGAGTGTGTCACGGATCTACTTCATCACCTCAACATGTGTGAAGTCTGAGACCATCTTTCACTAAACATTGTAGAACTGAATAAATGATTTTTTGAAACAGCCAAATATTGTTTAGTTCCTTTGTATGTGAGTTTGTCGTTGTGTGCGTTTGTCCATGCTTGTGTGTGTCTTTCCTTCTCTGTGTTTTTAAGCCTTCCTTTGTGTGTACTTATGTTTATGTGTCTGTGTTTATATATTTTTGTGCTTGTGTGTTTATGTATCTGTGTGTTTTTATGTGAATATGTGGTTGTTTTTTTTTTTGCATATGTGTGTGTCTTTGTGTGCATGTGTCCATTTTATGTAATTTGTGTGTGTGTATTTTTTTTTAGGAATTTTTGTCTGAGTTTATGGCTATTTGTATTTGTTGTTTTGTCTTTGTTTAAGTGTATATTATTGTTATTTGTGTGTGCATATGTATTTTTGTTTTTATTTGTGTGTTTCTGTTTTTATGTGTATTTGTGAGTGTGTTGTTTATATGTGTGTGTTTGCAGTGCGTGCGTCTGTCTCCCTGCGTGTTTTTATCTCCACTTGCGTTTGTATCACTGTGTGTGCTTTTGTGTTTTTATGTTTTTGTGTTTATTTCTTTTTCTGCGTTTGTCTGCATGTGATTGTGTCTGTTTTTATGTTATGTTATATTATATTTTGTGTGTGGATATAAAGTAGATGGATGTGAAACAGATCTCAATTTCTACCATAAAATGATCTTGATGATATATTGTATGTATTGTATGTTCTTTTTATTAATTTACGTTCGAACCTTTTTATAAAGCTTTTTTGAAAAAAGTCCGGAGCCTTTTTTAACATACAAACTTATAATTGGATCAGCTCTATCTCCGTCCTTTGGTAGTTCACTTAGTCTTGTGATGCTGGATTCTACGGAAATGTACATTTCTTTGGGAATGGCCATTAATCCAATTTAAAAGTAATTTAAAGCACGTTCGCACAACGTCTGACTGGAACTCCAGCCACTAGATGACAGTGTTTCCACTTCAGACTGAAAATACATACAAATGAAAGGAATGGAAATGTTTAAGAGGATAAAAAGCAAACACAACTAAATAAAAATAAAATAGTTAAGTTTTCTAGTGAGGTGCACGCAGTGCGAATCAGCACTGTTGCATAATTGTTAAAACTCAAATCTACATTAAAGCGATTCTATGCGATTTGTGACCACAGGTTGACCTGGTGAGCAACACACAATATACAATATACTATATTTGTATGATGTTTACAATTTGTTCCCTACAATGGTCACAAATACTGAGAAGGAACCTTAGTTGACAAGTCAACGTGTCTCAAAAATATGTTTATAAATCAGATATTCAATGTTAAATTCTAACATAATCTTTAAACATATCCGATAATAACATATAAAAACGCTTTTTATCCATGTAACTTTCATCAGTTAGAAAAAGAAGAAAAACGCTTTAGTCATTTAATACCTTTAATTTAAATTTGAAACCCAAATGCCATTGGAGTGGACAACATACAAAACCCATTATTATTATTGTAATTGTCATTGTTATTATTATTAGTATTATTATAAGTAAGTAAGTCAGTAATTTGTATTTATAGAGCGCTTTTCCAGACCAGGGTCACAAAGCGCTTAAACAATCAAAACAATACTCAATAAAATATATACTTTAAAGGTCAAGATAACACTGAGACATAAGTAGTAGTAGTAGAAGTAGTAGTGGTAGTTGTAGTTGTAGTAGTAGTATTAGTCATAATAGTAATAATGTGTGTCTCTAATGCTGTTATTTTGCTGTCGCTCTTGGCCTCTGTAGCTAATCTCGCTCCATTCCTACAAAAGGAATAACATTTAAAAAGAGATCCTTGAAATAAGGCTTTTAAATACATTATTTACAAATTATTTTAACCATCACTAAGAGTTAAAACATATTGTCTACTCTGGTGGACGTGTCACTAATACTCTAAAACATTTTAAAAAAAATCCATGTTGAGTTCATACAGACTGTTGACTGTGTTCTATGAAATGTATTTAAGGTTGAACACGTTTTTTATGCACGTTCTGTTTTTAAATTAAAAACATTTCCAAAACGCTAGTAACAACTTCGTTTGGTCGCTTGGGGCGCTGTTGCTATAGATGCCAGCGAGTCAGCATTAAAAGAAGCACAGAGAAGAGTGACCGAAGCCATAACAAACAAACCTAGCGGCTAGCTAGCGCCACTTCGGCCAAACTCAGACACTAAAATCATTTTATCATCAGCCTTTCAAAAAAAAGGAAACGATTCAAATACATTCAGGCCTAAAGGTTCACGTTAAAAAGGTTTATATTTTCCATGAAGTAGTTCCATCGTTCCATTTGTTATCTAACACTTGCTAACGAGCCAAACATCAGCTAGCGATAATCCTTCCTGTCTTTCTTGTTTTGTGGAGCAGCGAGACCGTCGTCTTGAAGAGAAACGATAGTCTCACAGGTTGACATGTCAGCGTGATCGGAACGACACTAAAGGGTAACATTTCGAGGTGAGTAACCAAAAGGGGCTCATTCTAAACGAGAGGGAAACATTATTTAAACTCCGAGTCATCAGCTGTACCGACGATAAACAGCAAACTAAAGTGACAAGAAAAATGTTTCTGGGAGTTGATCTAACTGCAATTGTTGCATGAAAGAATTCATCGATCTGTTTTCTTCGACTTCATAACGTGTTCTCTCTGTGTAACGAAAGTTAAAAAGCAATTTGTTTTGTTTTCAACACAATCACAATGTCTACGACACTATTCTACAATACGTTGTCGTTTTATGTCACTGAAAGCGTCTTGTGTTGCAAAGAATGCATTAAAAACAATACTTATACTTATTCATAATATCATTACATTTAAAATATTAATATAAAAATAGGAAATATTTTACAAAAAAAACGTGCTCTTGGCCAATCCACCTTTCGATGATCATAATTCTCCTGATTTTATTTTATTAATTTCCGTATTCGACTCTATAATCTTTCACAATTTGACATAAAAACATAAATAAGTCATTAACTTTTGTAATTATTATTCAACCTAGCATTTGTTTTTTCCACTGGCGTGTCTGCAGCTATGTCTGATAAGATAGCTGAATCTGTGTCATTTATCTTTTCTTCCTGAATATAAATGTTGGGCAATACGGAAGCCTCACAGATGATCTCTCCTTACAACCCTTTAACAAACAAGCCAGATGTTATTACAAATTACGATTGGCTTTAAAAAAGGGTCTGGTTTGTGAACCTATCATTATCTATTCTATCAATAATCCAGAAAGATATTAACTTTGTTTTAGTTACACATATGCTAAATAAATATATTAGGGTCATTGATACATAAGAATTGTTAGTAGATCAATTTAAAAACATAAAAAATAAGGATATATTGTGCAAAAGAGAATTCAAATTGTATTGACATTATTTGGCACCCAAATGGCAGCCTTCATCATTGTCTCTCTTTTTCCACTTCACCACGACAAATTCCTGTTTTGTTCTGACATCGCTGGCGATAAGGTTCTCTCTGATTCTGATTTGGAATTATCAATTTAACAATAATATACCACTGCATTATATTTGTGATGATCTAACTTGGTGTAATAAATGACATAGAACGGTGTCCTCTCAACTGCCTTTAAAATACTCCTGGAAGCTCTGTGAGTGGCTTTGTGAGAATTCTTCTTTATTCCTTAATCTTTTCTGAGTACATAAAAGTGACCAAGTTAAATGTTAAATAGCTCCTGATAGATGGATGGATGTATGGTTAGATGGCAAGCTCTGTGCTTATTTTGAACGGTGTGTGTGGGTCAATTGAAGTCACTCCGTAGAAACGAATTAAATTACATTTAAAATAAAAGCAGATGTATTTATTGCCCAGGCAAAGGCCAGTGACCCAGTTTTAGGTTGTGACCCACTTGTCACAGAATTTGTGCTCTAATGTACAACTTGTCAGCTAACTAAATTCTTTTCTCAGTGCAATTCTCTTTACAAACAACTACCATCCAGATGGTAGATAAATGGAATTCTGAATCTACAATGTGGATCAGGATCAGAAACTTTTATTGCCAGTGTTGTAAACACAGCTTAAGATTGTAAAAATTTAATAAGATAACACACAAAATAAGCAAAAGAACAACAGAGCCAAGCACCAAGCCATTCTGCAACACTTAAATAGTAGTAGTTCACTTGTTATTTGAATGTAAAATCTTAGCAAAATCTGAATTTAATTTCTCATCGGCTAATGAATGTTTTTCTTTTCAGAATTCTGTCCAAGGATGGGGTGCCTCAGTGTGTGGAGTTATTATCTGAGCATCTTCGGCTGTCTTTTACTCACCCCGTCAACCACAGATGCATATATCTATTCTGTAAGTGTTTTGATTTGCGCTGGGAATTGAAATTCATTATGATTAAATGTGTTTTTGTCTTTTTTGCTAGCACTACAGCAACATGACAAATATGTTTGAAGACCTGCCCGCCTTGTTTGGCCCTTCGGTTCCAAATGATGGACTAAAGGTCGGTTTGTTTTGTGTTTTGTGAAAAGTAGCTTGATGCGATATTTATAAATAAATCCCTAAGATTAAACTGGTTTAATTTGATACATTTCCCTTTCTCCTTAAAAAGTCCAAGTTGAAGCACATTGGAAAGCATTAGGAAATTAGAATTGTAATCCATCCAGCAAGGTTTCGCTGCTATTCCTTTTGATTCTTATATTGATTAATTTACTGATATATGTTCTTAAACTACAACTTAAGCTCAACTACTAGTAAATGCATATATAGTTAGAACCATAGTTTGTTATTTATCTTTAATTCTTTCCATTATCCTCATTATTTTTATCTTAAAAATCAAAAATGGTTAAATTCTTTATATTTTGTTCATGCTCTTATTTTTCCTATTTCTTTCATCTTTTCGTCTACTGCTCATATTGAAATGTTCAATTAAATAATATTTAAATTGTAAATGTACAACATTAGAAATTATTACCCATAAAGCATATAAACCACATTGGTGCATCATCTCATATCTACAAAAAACACTCGCCTCACTCCCTCATCTGTGCTTCTCAAAGGGGTTCTTGGTAGTGGCTAAACCTCTCAATGGCTGTTTGCCGTTGGACCCTCCTCCGCCCCTGCCGCCCTCGTATGATGCCAACAGCACCAAATTCATCGTCTTGATCCAGCGCGGCGTCTGTTTCTTTGATGAAAAGGTATGTTTGCCTCATTTATCACTTTACTGTGTTTCAGTTATCAGTTTGTGAATTCATGTTTTCCTCAGGTCCTTCAGGCACAGCAGGCTGGCTTTGACGCGGTGATCGTTCACAACGTGGAGTCTGAAATCCTGATGAACATGAATTACAGCAACGGTGAACAAGAGCAGGACGATTGTTTTATAGAACTGATGACAATATAGTTGATATTGTGCACTTGAGCAGGTGTATTAAAGAAGCCGTTTGTGGTGTTCATTTTATTAGTGAGTTAAACTGTGAGCTATCATTCACATTTCATTCTCTTGTGGGCCATGTTAACTTGACCTTTTAAGTATATATTTTATTGAGTATTGTTTTGATTGTTTAAGTGCTTTGTCTGGAAAAGCGCTCTATAAATATAAATTACTTACTGTATGTGGCCCCCCAGTTCTTGTGTTTGACACACTTGGAGTAATTGTGTTTTGTGGTTGTTGTGGTTTTGACTAATCTTTCTTTATGTTATCACTTAAAGAAACTATCGCAGAAGAGATCACCATTCCTTCTGTGTTCACCGGCTACTACGCCTCCAAAATGCTCAAGAAGTTTGTCATCCCTGAAGCACGGTAAACTCTTCATCATAAGCATCATCGTAAATTAATTTAAGACAATTTACACATACATTATTTACCCTAATGTATGTCCTCCAGCTCACTTGAAAAACTCTTAAGTGTTCCTCATGATGATTGACTATGTGTCCTGGGTCTGACCCGGGGCCTCCTTCGGGTTTTCCAGAACACCTTACCAGAAAACAATCTTGATGCTCGAGCCATCAGAACTGTCTTCTCTCTTCAAGCAGTGGTGCAACTATGAGTCTCTTTTAGATGGCGGAGCTCCTCATCACCTTAAAGAGATGAATTTCTTTCAGCCTCTCATAATTTGTGAGAGCTTTGTTTTGTCAATGTATGACAAAGACTTGAGACAATCTTATGCTGCATCCTTCCTTCACTCGTAAACAAGACCAAAGATACAAAACCCCTCATCATTGTAACTTGTACTGGACTTTCCACCACTTTTTGACCCAGTACCATGGCCATGGACTGATGCATAAAAGAGCTGATCCTGATGTCGGCTCTGAACCGTTGTGTGCTTTATGAAGCCGACAGCAGATAAATCGACATTTGGATTGACTTAATAAAATGAATTAAAAAAATCTAAAGTCAATATAACGTAGTGATTCCTTACAATTTGAATTGGTCATACTAACTATTTTTCTTTTGTGTCTGCAGAGCATATGTGTTCCTCATGCCAGATTTTGCTTTCCCTCTCTCCTACTACCTGATCCCCTTCACCGGAGTGGTTGGCATGGTCATCCTCGTCATGTCTGTCATCCTGGTGAGTGAAGTAATGCTAATAGTTTTGTGTTCGAATCAGTTTTATTGAGATTCTGGAAAAAAAAATAGCACTTCGTCTTCCTTAACAAGAGCTCTAACTTTTCACTCATTCTAACTCCTCAAGCTTATACGTTTCTTTTAAAATGAGTATACATAATGATTTGTTCATGCTACTTAAGTATCATGGGCAGATGGTCTCGGTGCAGAGTCTTTAGTTCGAGATCCTCAACATTTCTTTGGTGCATTTAAGATCTGTTGCTGAACCGGTTGGACCATTTTACCTCTTGATCTTTGTCAGACAACTGCCATCACCTGATGTTCACTGCTGTCACTCAACACAAAAGACGATTGTTATCGAATCCTGTTCTTCTGTTGACGTTGTTAGAGATCAGCATTACCTGTGTATACTAGAGACGGGTACTATAATTTGTTTTGTTTACACTTTATGTAAACAAACAAAATGTTGTTGCCGACATGTGTGACTCCTCCAACAAGCTCTTTATCTAGAAAACTCAAACCATCTGGAGTCATGGCACCAAAGCTTGTCATTATGCAATCACTCACCAGCACTTTTCTAGTTGCAACACCTAAACACAGACCTGATTCACATGCAAATCAGTCAAGAGTTATGAGGGATTCTCGGTATCATAACTTCTTAATGATCTCTGAGGATGAACAAATTTAAACAGTTTCTGAAGGCAGAAAATTTGATATTTTCACACACACACAGCTAAGTTCACTGAGAGGGAGTGGGCACTGCTCTTTGGAGCAGAAATTAGTCTGAAAGTGATTTTTGCAACACCTTATCTCTGATTACATTTTTATAGAATGCTAGTTGTTGTAATTTTATGACGTCCATTTCACAGTAAAATATTTGAAAACTTTATGACAACAATTCCAAAGACAGAGATGAAAAAAAAACCCATTAAATCAAGGTAAACCACACGACCTAAAACATTGAATTGTAAAGAATGTTTTTCTTCAACTTGTCATTGATGAAGTCACTTCTTTCTTTCTTAGATCATTCGTTGTGTGCAGTATAGGAAGCGATTAAGGAAAAATCGCTTGACAAAGGAACAGCTACGGCGTATCCCGACACACAGGTTTACCAAAGGTAAGAACCTTTTTTTTAACTTTGTTTTAATAAGTTTACAGTAGATGATGTAATGGTAATACAAGTTAAAGACATGAGGTAGCAATCAAGAAACGTAAGATCCAGATCAGAATTTCATGGTTTGCAGCAGTTGAAAAGCTTTCGGGATTTGTGCCAATTTCATTTGACTGATGTGGAAAAAGACAGCTCCCAGTTTAAGACTTTTACTCATCTTTAATGTGGGTTAGCTAGAATGCTTTGGGTGTCTCTCCCACATCTGTGCCACTACAATGTGTTGTTGCTATTTTTAGGAGACGACTACGACGTGTGCGCCATCTGTCTGGACGATTACGAAGAAGGAGACAAGCTTCGAGTTTTGCCATGTTCTCATGGTGAGAAGATAACTTTCCCGACTTCCTGGTTAGAGCTGAAGGAACTTTTGTGCTGACTGCCATGTCTTCCTCCAGCCTACCACTCCAGGTGTGTGGACCCCTGGCTCACCAAGACCAAGAAGACTTGCCCCGTCTGCAAACAGCGCGTCAACCGAAGCAGCCCCGAGCACTCTGGGTCCGACACGGAGGAGGACACCGAGAGCCGAGGACGGGACGAAGAAGCAGCCGAGGAGGAGCGAGACTCTGAGCGCACACCGTTACTCAGATCCTCCATTTCCGGAACCCCTTCCGGAAGCCTGCCGGATTATCTGACCAACACCACGCTCACCACTGCCCAGTGCGTCACCCCGCCAGCTCGCCATGACTCCCCTCATCTGGATTATGAAGGATACTACTCCCCCGAGGAGGGCACGGACACAGAAAGTGACGGGTCGGCAGATGACGGGCGCCCGGGTGACGACGACACGGCTCAGCTCATTGGCAGGAACGTGGTGCAGGTTTGATCGTGAAGCGTCAACGCAGCGCTCACTTGTAAAACTATCACTCTGGTTCTTTTAGACGCAGCCATTTTTTTTTTTGACACCTAACCACTAGTGCTGCGACAACACGGGCAGGATTTTAATGCTCAAGTTGTTTTGGGTGTATTTAGTGCAATATAATCAAAACTAACCAGTGGAGGTAATGTTTTTAATTCATCTTTTTAATGTTTAACTCGCTCAGATTTGTACTTTATCATATTTCTCATGGACCTGTCATCAGAAGTTTTTATGTCGGCTTAGTCCACTGTAACAAATCTTGAGCATGGGAATCATGCAATCACACAAGGGGGGCCAAAACTGCGAATCCATTAAAAGGTTCTGTTCAAATATATTGATCTACAACTGACACTCCTTTAGCAGAAAGTAATACCAGCTTTTATTCAAAAAGGTTAAAAGGTTACATTTATATTTTCTCCTTTCTATGTGTTCAGTGATGGAACTTCTTTATGAAGCACAAACTGCTTTTATTTATTTTTTACTTCCAACTGTCTCAAGGGTCTTGGAAAATCATCCGGCCTTGACTTTCACATTTGTTGTATGAGTTGCCTTATGATCTTTTTTTTCGGAGTCTGAAGGGACGGAATTCTCGCTTGTTTCTGTTACTGTACAGAAGAAAGTTTCCACCCAATAGTTTCCTGAATCATCGCAAAACCTGTTTGTCTGCATATTAACTTGAGTTGACGAGAAGACGATTGTTTGATTTACATCTGAGTTCAAACAAGTCAAACGGCTACAAAGGAAGAGTTTGTTCTTTGTAGCCGTTTATTCTTATAGGTCAATCTTAGAAGCTATGCTCGCATCACAGGCCTCTGCTTTTTTAAAATTAATTTACATTTTAAAAGTTAAAAGTTGCAAAGTAGTCCAAGTCTACACGGATATTTTAGCAACTCGATTAAAGGTGAAAAAGATCTGACGTACAGGAATGTTCATGTTCTTAATTCTAACCAAATTAAAACTCAAAACTACGAATGACGACCTGTTTTGTGAATGTATCCATTAGCATGATTGCACTTTCTTCACCTTAATTTTGGATGTTAAAAGAAAAGGTTATGTCACTTTATTTAACAGATCAGGATGCAATGGTAAAGCAAACCATTTCAATTTGTCTTTGTTAAAACATATACTACTGCACAGAACATGTTAATTCTCCAGTAAGTCCAAAAAACTGATATAATTTATCCATTTAAGGTTGTTTTTAGGTCTAAAATAGGACCATTAGATGTTGCCAAAATTGCTTCATGATGTCATAATAGGTGACTTTATATTTGTAGGTCTCACAATTTGAGCTGTTGAAGATGAGTTTTCTTGAATTGAATCACTTTATCACTTTGGTTGTTTTTTGGTTTTTTTTAGGTCTTTTCAGGAGTGTAAAAATGATTTGCTGTACACATATTCTCCCACTACCTGTCCATGTATCTGTGTCATCCATACTGTTGTGCCTGATGTCTCCCGTCATGGACACTGTGCCAAGTACCAGTTGTGAAGATTGATGGAAGAGATGTCTGAGGTCGTCTTTTAAGAATAAAATTTTAACGTGACTTTTGTGTGAGTTTTCAAACTTTTTCGGGGTAGGGTTTGTGACCCATGTGAGGGTCTTACTAAGATTCGCCCTTGTTTTAATTCTTCTTCTAAAATAAAAAAAGAAGCACATTTTATAGTATTCTTTATGCTAAGCTTTAAACAAATAAAATGAATATATATATATATATATATATATATATATAATTAACTAATTCCATAAAAGTCAGTTTTTGGAGTCCAGGCAAGAGCCAGCAGATGTAATTCACAGCCACACCAATGTGTGGCGCTTCTTCGTTTTCAACAATGTGCTTCTAAAACCAACGAAGAAGAGTGATTCGGGGATTGTCGGAAAGGACTAGCTTGCCTGATTTAACACCACTTCCGAAGGTATTTTAATTTTTAAATGCTACCTTAAGACCGAATTGAAATAGATTTACCTCCTTATTTGAATATAAATATATAGTATATCTTGTATGTAACGGGGTCTAATGTTATGCATTTCTTTAATGGCCTTTGCAGGCTAAGCTAACTTGGCTAATGCTGAGCTAATGAGTCGATCTCTGTTTTATTCACTATAAAAGTATAGTTTTTGTACAGCAAAGCATGCAAGACGTTTTAGTTCCTCTTAATTTGGCTGTCTTATATTTTCAGAACTCGCGTTTTTGAAGTTGGTGCTGCATAACCACGTTGGAATTATTGTTCAGATAAAACACGCCTACATTTTTTATTTACACGCATGTATTATTTCCCATAAATGTATGAACGTGTGTAATTTTGTAAAGAACAATTGATTTATATTTAACCAAAATCATCTAAAAGGGTCTTGTTTTGCTTTGTTTTAGTTACTTGTAATGCATGCTGGGGCCCAAGAAATAAATCATTGTCTTACCGAGTTTGGACTATGAAAACAATCGCTCAATCCTCTGAAATGTATCACATTCAGAAACTCGATGTATTCATTTTTTTTATGTAACTTTCTAGATGGGAGACAGTGATGAGGAGTACGATCGCAGGAGGAGAGAGAAATTTCGAACAGAAAGACGTGACTATGATCGCTCCAGAGAGCGAGATGAGAGACGTAGAGACGACTGGAATGACCGGTAACAACAGAGATTTTCACTCCCACAGGTATAAGAATTGGGAAACCGAAGTAAATTTGATGTATGTTATCCTGGATATCCTAAAGGGAGTGGGACAGAGGCAGAGAGAGAAGGAGTCGCGGTGAATACAGGGATTACGACCGTGGCCGACGAGAACGGTTTTCTCCCCCGAGACACGTCATCAGCCCTCAGCAGAAGCGCATGAGGAGAGATTGGTGAGAAGAAAAGCAAAATTCAACTTCCTAACCTTTCGTGCGCCATGAACATTTGCACTTGTGTGTGCAGGGACGACCATGGTGGAGACCCTTACCGAGGTGGATATGACTTAGGTTATGGCGGTGGGGGGGGAGGTCCAAGCTACGGGCCACCACAGCACTGGGGACATCCTGATTTGCACCTCATGCAGCCACATCATGGTATCCCAATTCAGGCAAGGTGAGGAAGACTTTATGGAGGATAATAAATTGTATACAATTCTACTGTGTGCAAATGAGAAGAGGCCAGCAAAGGATAATGTGATTGTGCGTCTTTGTCTTGGACACAAGCTGCAACATTCTGAATTAGCTATAGGCTTACAGTAGTAGAATCAGCAGAAGTACTTGGTTGGTTTCTCTGCCACAATTAGCCCAAAAAAGAATTTGTTTTTACTCATTTTCATTAGTATTTAGGTTTGTTTGGTATGTATGGTATCAATAGTGTTAACTTTTCAAGAGTCGCATGCTAAGGTTACTTTTTGTAAAAACTGACGGTCATCAACATACACAGTCATGTCCTTAAGGAATGTTGCCTCAAGTCTACGGTTTTTACTAAATGTACTATTCAAAATATTGGATCGCTTTTGTCCCTCGAGTAGCTGGTTGTTCAAGATTCTTTTGTTGTTCTAAATTCTAAACTGTCACAGCTACAGAAATGACTGATATACAGATCTATAAAGCACAACAGATAGTTATAAGTTATTTTAATTGTAACAAGAATTCATTTCATTTGCTCTGTGAACTCCAGCATTGGTTAAAAAAAATGATGAACACATCCCTACATATATATAATGTTAGTCATGAAAAGACAAATGTATTTATTTGCATTATAACTACACAACCTTTTCATTTAAGGCTTGGGAACATCCATGACATGGATCGAGGTCCTCCTCCTCTGGTCATGAAGAGCTTCAAGGAGTTCCTGGTGACCCTGGACGATTCAGTGGACGAAACCGAAGCGGTCAAACGGTACAATGAGTACAAGATCGACTTCCGCCGGCAACAGATGCAGGAATTCTTTTTGGCTCATAAGGATGAAGAGTGGTACGACCTTTGCTGAATCTGTCCTGGTGTTTTACTCTCTCTCTCTCTCTCTATATATATATATCAGACCCTTGTTGTGCACATAGCTCAGACATAGGTTTTACTTAAAAGGACCATTTAGCCAACATTTAATCTTACATTTATCCTCTCTGATGTTTCATTACCTGGATTGTTTATATTTTAGTTTAACAAGGACACATCACTTTTGTTACTCTTCCAATGTCCTATTTTGATTTAAAACTTTATTTATTTTTTAATATATTTAATTTATTTTTGATAATCATGCGCCTCAGCAGCTACACAATTCCAGCACACTTCATTGTTAATGCAGTAAAGTAAACCAAAATTCGATTTAACTTGAAATATATCATGGAGATTTGTTTACTAATGCAGCCATGTTTCCACTGTAAAACACTGTGCAGTCAAGCAAACTCAAATTTATACCAAAAAACATGTTGATATATATAGAGACGTATCATACTTTTGATATGCTGAACAGCCACACAGTGCATGCTAACAATTCTGACACTGTGATCTTAATGATACATTTTCCTACATCAGCAACATTCCAGACCATGTGTCCATCTGTAGCAGTGTCTAAATTTGGTTTGGTTTTCACTGTCAAGTTGTCATCTGTGTTTCTCTTAATGCCTATTATACTTATTTCACAGGTTTTGTTTAACAGTTTAACCTCTTTCCTCCCCTCCACTCCTACCACCACGTTGACGACATGTTTTTAACGAAGACCAAATAAAGTGGAACATCTCCCAAAGTCGGTTTTAGTCAGCCAGGGACTGCGCTGCGCACAATGCAGCTGCTCTTAGACTCAAAGTACCAGGGACTCTAGACAGATAGTCGTCTCAGCTCTCCCACACGGAGATTTTTTTGTTTTTTCCTTTTTTGCCCCCCCACGCTATTTCTTTTTATGTTCGGATTTAATCCCCAAATTTGTGTGTGAACAGTCACACCATTGGGTTGACGTGGAGCGCTCTTTCTCTGAAGGGATCCCTCTCTGTATTTATTTGTTATTAAACTGGCACAGACAAAGGTAACTGTAGTTCACTCAATGATTTCAATGTCAATGTTTTTGATGTGAATGCTTTAACGTCATAATTCTGATCTTTCCTTTTGCTTTGGTGAGTTAATCCCAAATAAGATAATTTCTGTCAATGTCTCCTTTAATTTAAGGGATTCACAAATCACGTAACATTTTATTTAGACTCCTGCATCCAGACAACGTTTAGTAGTTAACATGCTCAGCAAAAAAATAAAATAAAATAGTTACTGTGTCTCTAACTACTGTTCTCTATCCATCCTACCCCTCGTCACTCCCTCCCTACTCTCATGCGGACTTTGGACACAGGTTCAGGTCCAAGTATCACCCAGACGAAGCCAGTCGACTCAAAGCGGAGGCCCAGAGCTGCCTGAGCAACCGACTGAACGTCTACATGTTCCTGAAGGAGAACGGTTGGTTTGACAACGTCTCCCTGGACATCGAGCAGACACCAGCCATCATCAAGGTCTTGGATGCAGGTGAGATCCAGGTCCCTGTCCACCTCTTGAGTGACTCAAGCAACTTGTTTCAAAGAACAGAGCCTAGATCAAGCATACACAAAGTGGGGTCCATGGTTACATTTTAAGTGGCACTTTTGTCCCTTTCATCTTTCAGTTTTTATTTATTTGTTGATGCTGAATAACACCTGGGCCAGTACAGCTAGAAGCCACATATGTCTCTTTATCTGTATTTGTTCGTTGTTGACAAGGTCACAGTAAAATTAACTGATACTGTACAAAAATTCACGCTGATTACCAGCCCTGTTGTTTATAATTTCCATTTTTATTACCTCTATCAGTCTCATCTATTCTTGTCTTTAATCAGCTGTGATAAAGATGGAAGGAGGGACGGATCATGATCTCAGAATCCTGGACATGCCGCCTGAGGAAGAGGAGGCAAAAGAGAGGAGAGCGTCCGGGTCTGGAGGAGCAGATCCCTCTAAGAGGAGCGACCAGAAAGGGCCAGGCGAAGACAAACCCCCAGTGGACACAGACAAGAATGAAAAGGTTTGTTGTGTGTTCACGGTGTTAAAACACAAGGCTTTTATTAAAACTGATGCAGGAGGAGACTGAAGCTGCAGTGAAAGAAGGAGCCGCAGAGGAGGATAATGAGAAAGTGGAGGAAAAGATCGAGCCGGTCAATGAAGAGAAACCAGAACCCAAAAAGGTCAGTGAACACATACAGTGTAAAGTTTGTCACTGAGCGACTTGAATACTTAGTTTTTAATGACATTAGGCGAGAAGAAAGAGGAAGCGCAGTGGAGACAGCGACGATGACGGCAGTGCATCAGAGAGTGAGTCGGAATCTGAATCAGACTCTTCTGAGAAATCCGTTAAGAAAACTGCAGCAGAAGAAAAAGATGACGATGAGGAAGAGGACGAGGAGGAAGAAGGTGAAGGTAAATCATTAGCGTTAACAACACTCTTAAATTTGTGTTAAATGTTAACTGACAAGATGAGTTCGATATGAATCAATGATTTTGATTTGTGTTTTCAGATGTGAAACCGAAAAGCGTTAAGGAGGAGAAAGAAGAGGACAACAAGCAGAAAGACGACTCGCCAAAACCTCGCCCACTTCACCGAACCTGCTCTCTGTTTATGAGAAGCATCGCTCCTTCCATCTCCAAAGCTGAGATTGTAGCTGTAAGTTGTGAAATAAACGCTGACACAAGACTGACTTAATCACGCTTCATTCTCCCTCCTTGTCCTCCTCAGCTGTGCCGGAGATATCCAGGCTTTCTCCGTGTCTGCTTGGCCGATCCACACCCAGAGAGAAGGTTTGAAAAAAGACTTGAAAATATTCCAGAAGTTGTACAATAATCCACACATTTTGATTCCCGTCGCAGGTTCTTCAGGCGCTGCTGGGTCACATTCGACCGTGGAGTCAACATCAAAGAGGTCTGCTGGAACCTTCAGAACATTCGAGTGAGTTTCTTCGCTTCTCTATCGTTCTTAGTCTTCTCTTCATCTTTATTCCTTAATCACAGCCTCGTGCCAGTATTGTCCTTCTATTCTCCTTCACCTCCCTTCTCCCAATTATTTGTTATTAAAAAAGAAACATATTTTAACTTTCAGATAAAAACAGGCAAACATTTTAATGACTGACTGTACAAAAACCAATGTGCATAAAACTTCATCTTACAGCCCGGTGTGGTTTATTTGCAACAAAATAGTCTTTGATTGAATAGTTCTGATTGAACTTGACCAAATGACTACATTATAACCTGAATCCTTTAAAAAGAAATCTTACAGACGGTAATGACCAATAAAAGAAGAAATAAAGAAATAATTTAATCTTTTTGTGCAGCCTGGTAACTAATCCCCCGTGGACCCGTACAGGACCACTGCTGTGGACAATATGTATATGTTCAGAACCCACTAGATGGCGGTCTCTGCACCATTGTCCTCTGCTTTGAACAACTGTTCTAATGAAACATTTTTAAAATGATGGTGCCACCTACTGACCTCTAAACAACATGACACTGTTTCATGAAGCTTCATCAACACATCGCTTATATTGTCAATTCTTCAACGTGGATCATTTTCTGAATCTAGCTTTTACTCTTTCAGCTGCGAGACTGTGAACTTGCGCCTGGAGTGAACAGGGATCTGGCTCGGCGTGCACGTCACGTCAACGGCATCACTCAGCACAAGCAGGTGCTCCGAAATGACATTAAGCTGGCCGCCAAACTCATCCATGCCCTGGATGACAAAGGAGAACTGTGGAGCAACAAGTCCCAGGACGACGGCCCTGGCCCTGAGGTAGAATGTTTGTGTACCCTGACGTCACTTTAGGTTCAGGTTAAGATTCTATTTTTTTGTGGCTTTCAAAAGGCTTCAGGTCAGAACCCCATCCTCAAGAACATCACAGACTACCTTATAGAAGAGGTGAGTGCTGAGGAGGAGGAGCTGCTGGGTTCGATGAGTGGGGTTGAGCCAGAGGAGGGCGCCAAGGAGGGAAACCCCACAGAGACCACGGTGGAGAGAGACGACAAGTTGGCAAAGGTCAACACTGAAACTTCAGAATTACACACATGTTGATGCAAATAATGTTTTGTAACAGAAAACTATTTGTCAACAGGTTTTGGACCGACTGGTTCTGTACCTGCGGATCGTTCATTCGATCGATTACTACAACACATGTGAATACCCAAGTGAGGACGAGATGCCCAATCGTTGTGGGATGATCCATGTACGCGGACCCATCCCTCCCAACCGCATTACCAACGGAGAAGGTCAGTTATATATCACCTTTTTTCACCGAGAAAAAGTATTGCTCACAATATCTAAATCTACATCCAATAGGCAAGTATAGCATTTTTATATTGCAATTAAACCCCCAGGCAGTAGATGGCAGCAGTTATTACACCATCAGGAGTTAAAGGCTCAATTAAATACCGCGAGGACTGAGGCCAAGAGGATACAGTCGACTCCAGCAACTTTTTCTGAAGTTGATGTTTGGACATATTTGGTTTCAAAACTGTTACGACTTCATCAAGAGTCATGCAGTCTTTAAATTATAAAACTTCAGTCAAATATTTGCGACACAAAAAATATATTGTTGTTGCTAAAGAAATAGTAATATATTGTATTGTTACCACTGTATAGTGATGAGATTCTTGACAAAACACCCCCCGACTCAGGCATTTTTATATTATTAGCCAACCCTGCCGCCTACTGGGAATTTTTTAAAAGAAACTAAATGGTGAAAGTTAGGCAAATGGAAATTACAAAGGCCATGAAATTTAGTTTAACATATTGTCCTATTAACATGCTTGCATGGACGTAAAACTGTGCTAGCGCCATTTTGGGACAATCGCATCTGATTCCAAAAAATGACGCAGAATTTGCTGCAGGCTAAAAGAAAAAACATTTGAGGAAATGCGTTTTTAAAAGGCTGTAACTTCCTTAATATTTGAGGTAAGATTAAAACCCTTGGAACGAGATGACCTATTCATGCTATTGTAGCTCAACAATAATAATGGACTAGTTGGCACATTTAGTCCAGACACAAAGCACATAATGACGGTCATTTTGATTCCTTCTTCTTGGCCTTTTATAGTATATAGTTTTAACTGTGTATTGTTCTTGATTGTTAAAGCGTGTGACCCTACGTAGCACCTGTATGAGGGTAACCAAGCGGACTCCAGTGCCCTTTCAAGATACAGATACCAATTGGATTTTCCTTCGATCTTTACTCAGCAGAGGGCGCTGTTCAGCTTGATGTTGTAGCTCGAAGCTGGTCATAGTAATGAATTTAACCTACAACATGTACAAGAGATTAATGCAACATTAATATTTAGTGTTGAATAATGTGTTGTTTTCCTAATAATTAAGTATTTTTGGTTGAATCATTTGTTTGAGGTCTGAGGTTGTTTTGTGTATTTTCTGGCTCAGTGACACAGTGGCAGAAGATGATGGAGGACAAACTGAGTCCTTTATATTGTACCAAAGAAGTTCTGTCAGAAGACGAAGCCGGGAAGATGGGAAGGAAGGATCCAGAGGAAGAGGTGGAGAAATTCATTTCCTCCAACACTCAGGAGCTCGGGAAGGACAAGTGGCTCTGCCCACTGAGTGGCAAGAAGTTTAAGGTGAGTCCCTGTGGAGCGCTCGCATGACGCCATTCGCTCACAAAATGTGCTTAGGGACCAGAGTTTGTTCGCAAACACATCCTCAACAAACACGGCGACAAAATAGAAGCGGTGAAGAAGGAGGTGGTGTTCTTCAACAACTTTCTGATGGACGCCAAGCGACCGGCTCTGCCGGAAATGAAGCTTCCGCCTCTTCCTGGTCCAGGTGACGTCCAGGCTCTTCTGTCCACAACGTCAGCAGCTTTGTTTGACTTCTCTGTCTCTCTCTGGTCTGCAGGTCTGCTCTCGCCCACAATGCCGTTCCCACCTCAAGCCCCACAGGGTCCGATGGGCTTCCCTCAGCCGCGCCCCCCATTGATGGGCTTCAGTGGTGAGTCTCTCTCTCTGCATCTTCATGTTTCACCTCCTTGAGTTGAACTAACGTTCCTCTTTCAGCCGGCCCGCCTTACCCCCCCAACCAGTTTGGCGGCGGGAGAGGGAACTATGACAACTTCCGAGGACAAGGTGGTTACCTGGGAAAACCACACAACATCAGGTGAGACCACTGTACGTGAGATTCACTTCTGTTGCTTCATCGTCTGCTCTTTGTTGGGTCGTCTTCCTGATGGTTTTTTCTCCCGCTTTTCTCCAAGAATGTCTCGCGGTGACCCCAGAAACATCATCGAGTACCGCGACCTGGACGCGCCAGACGACATGGACTTCTTCTAGAATGTCTCCTCACTTCTCTCAGTCCGATTAAAGAAGAACAAATGACTGCTGTTCACTTTTTGCTTAATAAAGTTGCGACTAACTTCAGTGTAATTCTTCTTGTGAGGAATCACAGAGCGACGGAGAGATAGAAAGAACAGAAGGACCTTAGAAGGAGACGGGAAGTAACTTTCATCCCAGATGTCTTGTATCCTTTCTTTGATTCAAAGATTCAAAGTCAAACGTTGCTAAAAAAGTCTCGTTTGACTCGTGGTTAAACTCTACATGATGGAGTTTGACAGGTAATTAAAGTGGGAAACCAACAACGGAGTTTACTTTCTGTTCTGTTGTCAGTTTCTGATGCGGCTCACTGAGGTTTTTGAAAACTATTGTACCAAGTATTGGTATAAATATTGATATTTAATTTTAATGTTATGAAGCGTTTTTCCAATGATGCATGGATAACGAGCAGCTCTATCCTTCACTTTACCTTTTAACAAAAACTCTACGTGTAACTTTGCTGATATAAGAACCACATCAGTTCTTCAGTCTTAAAGGAACAGTAACACAACAATGAGCGTTATAGTACTTTAGTTGGTTCAAAAATGTTATTTCAAATTTGTGCAGACCTAAAAAAAAAATCGAGACCTGGTGAACTATCATTTCTTTCAGTGGAAGATATTTTATATTTCAAGCAAGTCAGACACTTACAAACCTGTACATTATGTAAATTGTTATAAATTACGTTTGATAGCAAATCATTTCATTTTGAATGTCCTATTATTTCGTTTTCTGCGTTGTTGAAATGATAATAATAATGATACAATTGTTATGATGTATATAAATGTATATAAAACCCTTCAGAGTCAAATAGTCATTTACAAAAGAAAAGAGAAAAACAAACATGAGTCCGTTCATCAGGACAAACTGCAGTAAATATACAAAACATGATAATTATCAATGCTTAAAGGAATAGTTCACCCAATATTCAAATTACACATATTTTCTACTCGCCCTCATGTCAGCCAAAGGTTGGGATTATTTTCAGAGTAATTATTCATTTTTGTATATAAATCTTAAAGGGAACAGATTATTTAGAAATGAATCCCAACATTCGTCGACATGAGGGTGAGTAGAAAATGAGAGAAGTTTGAATTTTGAGTGAACAAAACACTTAGGTTTCATTTTGCATTTATAGTTTGTTTATATATTATATGGAATTATATTTAATTCAAAGTCAAAAAGAGTTTTGTGATTCCCAGAGTTTTCTGTCCTGTAGGAATCGGATCCAAATGGCTCTTTGAGTGGTAAAGGTTGCCGACCCCTGGTCCAGAGTGATGGTCCAGCAGGTCTTGTCGTTTCATCAAGTCCTTCAGTTTCGGGTCCTTTTTAGATGATGCGAAGCCTGTGACTTCCAGAGAGGCCGCAGCTGACCTTGTGCTCGTCAAACAGTTTGGTCAGAGCCTCCATGTAGAGTCCATGGTAGTGGTCCACCTCCGCCTGGGTGGGTGAGACACGTTTCGGCACAGAGATGGGTCGTCCCACTGAGAGAAAGGAGGGAAGGTGAGGGCAAGAGCAGCACAGATGATGTTGTTGATCTGGTACGTACCAACGGTGGTGATGGGGGTGTTGAAGGGCAGCAGCAACAGGCGCTCACCCACAAAAATACAAGGAGCGAAACCCATAATCTTCTTGAACAGGTCCTGTAACCTGCGACTGACAGTGCCTTCTTTGAAAATCACCTGCTTGAAGATTTCATTCTCCCCGAATGAGTAGACTGGCACCAGGTCCGCCCTGAGGAACACCGGCACAGGTCAGATCACTGCAGCCTCCAGACCACTTCCACTCGTTCTCACCCGAACTCCAGGGCCACTTTGACAAATCCTTTCCTCTGTTTCATCACCACCGTGTTCATTCCAGGAGCGCAAGATAGAGACTCAGCAGCGCCCCCTATCACTATAACCACTGCATTTCCTGTTCCACTTTTTGACAGGAGGTGAGTCAGGCTAGGCTTGCTGACCGGACACAGCCCTGGGAGGAGGTGGGATCACTCAAGCTGGTCTCACTCTCACAGAAAGTCTGGTTAATACCTGCACTCATGATGTAGTCCCTGAAGATCGGGATCCTGAAAAGTCCGGCGAGTACAACAAGGGTGGAGCGGACTCCAGGAAAAGCCTCTTTGAAGCCGTGACTCTCGGTGCTGAAGCAGGAGAATCCTCCAGCACACATGATCCCGTGAGGATGACAGCCCAGGATGTAGTTCTTCTTAGGGTCAAGGTCAGCCGTCTTCACCATCTGCAAGAGCACATTGATGTCTCTTCTAGTCCTTATCATCATCATCATCATCATCATCATCATCATCATCATCATCATCATCATCATCATCTTCGTCATCACTGTCCTCATCCTTTTTTATCATCATCATCATCACTCTCCTCATCCTTCTTATCAGCATCATCATCATCATCATCATCATCATCATCATCATCATCATCACTCTCCTCATCCTTTTTTATCATCATCATCACTCTCCTCATCCTGCTTATCAGCATCATCATCATCATCATCATCATCATCACTCTCCTCATCCTTGTATTCATCATCATCACTCTCCTCGTCCTTGTCATCATCATCATCACTCTCATCCTTTTTTATCATCATCACCCTCCTCGTCCTTATCATCATCATCATCATGATCATGATCATCATCATCAGCATCACTCTCCTCATCCTTCTTATCATCATCATCATCATTCTCCTCATCTTTTTTTATCATCATCATCACTCTCATCATTATCATCATCATCATCATCATAACTCTCCTCATCCTTTTTTATCATCATCATCACTCTCCTCATCATTATCATCATCATCATCATCATAACTCTCCTCATCCTTTTTTATCATCATCATCACTCTCCTCATCCTTATCATCATCATCATCACTCTCCTCATCATTATCATCATCATCATCATCATCATAACTCTCCTCATCCTTTTTTATCATCATCATCATTACTCTTCTCTTCCTACACATTATAATCATGACTAACTCTCTACCTTATCATCTCCCCGTACTTATCATCATCATCAACTCTCATCTACTTCTTATCACCAATCTTCATCCTCCACTTAATTTCTATCTTTATTATATTCGTTTTAACATGCCCTTTATATCACTCTCCTCATTTACTTTGTGATACACTTTCAAACACTATCAAACTATGTTTAAATGATCTTTTTTATTTTTATTTTTTATTTCAGGTCAATATTGTCTTACTTTCTTACCTTGATGGGAAAAAAGTCTTTCAAATGATCCCAAACTTTCCACTTCCTTACACATAGAAGTCTCCTGCCCCCTATTGGCGAGAGGGTGAATGTCAAATAACTCTTGGTCACATTATATCTGTAAGAAGATAGATGATGATAAGGATGAAGAATAATTTCACTTTCACCTCTTTCAGGCGTGTCCCAGTCGATGACCATCCAGGTGAAGCAGAGAACAGAGATGGGCCAGAGGCAGGTGAACATCAGACCCCCCAGCAGGATCAAACACCCCACACCTGCGTGTGAAATCAGGTGTGTTCAGGTACACAGTTGAACATGCACATGTGAGTCGGGGTCTTACCCATGAGGAGGAACGTCATCTCCCACTGCAGAACACTCAGCAACACCACAAAGTCGTTCCATTGCGACTTTGCGTTCGTCATTTCTGCTGCTGATCAGATTCTTACTTTCACTTCACTGATTCACACATTCACCGGTTCCACAAGATTGCATTCCTTTTGCGGTGAATCAGATTTGATGTCACGATGACACAGATAAGATCAGCGAATTACTGAAAAACCTGCCTGCAGCCGGATCAGATGACTTTCTCATGAGTTTGTTTCAGCTGAACTACAATTTCCATAAAGCTCCTGTTACTGACAACTAGAGTTGAAAACACAATTATCTGAGAGAAGAGAAAAGTTTACCTTGTTGTTGGCGCGGGTTTGAATGGACGATGTTCTGCGCTCAAAGAAGAGCCACACATTGGAAGATGCACTTTGACCTGGCCATGTAAAACACTGATAACAAATCCACTCCCACAGTACAGCAACACACAAACAAGTGTGATTTCAACACTCATCACTACACGATAAATCAACATCCTGTCTCGGGTGAATCGACATCAGTGGCCTCACTTGACCTCAGGGTCAAACCACCTCTTGAGAATTTGGTGTTAAGAACCTAAATAATGTTTTCGACCGAAATAAAAAAGTCTATGAAGAAAATGCGTCTCTCTCAGTCAGTGATGGAAAGAATCACTTCACTCTCACTGTTCTCTTATCCTCAACTCATCTTACATATTGTTTTTGTCACTTTTCTTTGTCTCATTCTTTAAACTTTAACCTGTTTCTCCTCATCGTCATTCTTACCTTCTTAACATCCCTTATCCTTCTTATCACATCTCTATCTCTCTTATTGCCATTATCGTGAACTTTATCCTCTTCTCAACTATCTCCCTTTCTATCATTTTTATCCTTCTTTTCCTTCTCATTTTCTAATCCCTAACCTTTTAATCTGTCACATTACCATCATCCTCACCTTCTCCTAATCCTTTCTCACTTCCCTTATTCTCGCCTCTCATTTCCTTTAACTCTTAATTGTTCTCATACCCTTTTCATCTTTCTTATTTCCCTCACTGCTTTGCTCATCCTCTTCCTCTCCTTTTTACCTCCTTTCTCATTCTCATAATAACCTCTCATTCCCCTCATCATCATCCATCCTTGTCATCATTTTCATCATTGCTTTTTCATCATCCTTAACACTCTCTTCCTAGCCCTTCTCTTCTTGTCATTTCCTCATCTTCCTTATCATTCTTATAGTTCTCCTTATTTTTTTCCTCACCATCTTCACCCAGACCCTTTCTCATCTCCCTCATCGATGTCTTTATCCTTCCCTACATCCGTCATCACGTTCCTCATTTCCTTCCTCATCCTAACCCATCATCTTTCATATCTCTATTATTGTAACCTTTCCTGTGTCTCTCAACATCACCTTCCTAACCTGTCTTTTCTTTCTTGTTCTCATCTTTTGTTCATCATCGTCATCCAACCTTTTGCTTTTCTCCTTATCGTCATCTTCATCATCTTTAACTTCTTTGTCCTTATTACCCTAAAGACAATGTGTCTTTCTCATATTTGTAATCTTCGTAAGCGTTCTCATTATAACAAGTCTCATTTTAATGTTGGTATATCATCTCATCCTCCTTCTTCTCATGGAGACCTGTATCTCAATGACACTCTGTTTGTGTCCTCCTCCCCTCAACCACCTCACTCCATCTTTGTCCATCCCATCTCCTGTGTCTTCATCCTCCTCATCATAATCCACACCCGACTACGCTGATCCTGCTTATCATCACTCTCCTCCTCACTCTCAATTTGTTTTTGAAAATGACATCAAACATCATCTGCAGTTTTTGTGCTGTCAGCTAGTTCCACTGTGGCACCCGTCAGCACCTAGGACAGCTCCTCATGCTCCCCAAGTCCAAGTGTTAGAATTGAGACTCGGTGAAGTTCAGTTCTGAGGAAGAGCTTCTATCTGAGCTCCTCTGTCTGACTCATTGACCGTGTTAATTGCCCTCCTTGAAGTACTGACCACTGCAGGAACAGATGGTACAGATGTTACCTTGTTTCATAGTGTTGTCTTCAGTTGAGTTTGTTTTTCAAAAATCTCATGAAAACATTGATTTTTCTCATTCCTTTTAAGCTCCTCAGCACCAACTTGGCTGCATCACCCTCAAGTTTGATATATATATCTGAAGAAAACCGTTACAGACAAACATTTCAAGAGTTTGTTCTGTTAATCAAGAGCTTTAACTCTGCCATATTAAAGTATATGTCGCTTATATAAATAGTGTGGCAGCAAACACTATTACTAAAAAATGTCCCGGGGGCTTGAGGAGCTCGAAAAGCGCCAGAATAATTCAGAGTTAGAGCTGTTTAGTGGACTGTTTTAGCAGTTAAAGCTGTTGACCTTTTTACTGACAAATATTTTTCATTTATCAACTATTTTTAAGGACCACAGTGAATCAGAAAAAAATGGTTTACTGTGATTTGATAACAAAGCTATTTTATTTTTAACTATAAGGCTAAAACTAACACTTTTTGCAATTACACTTCACTTGTGAATATACCAAAAAAATGTAATATCTGATACTCGTGAGCATATTTTTGCCCTTATACACAGGAAACAATGATCATATTGATCTCCATCTTCTTGTAGCCCGAGAGTTCATCAGATACTAGTCTTCTGTCCAAAATAACCCTTGATACAAACACATTTACTCATTGAAATGTTGAAAAAAACAAACAACACTTTTATACACAGAAAAATGCAATGGTAACACAGCTATAGTCTCATCCACTGCCCTCCAGGCTTTCACTCAATTCTTCACCCACTCATACTGTATACTGTATACCTTCCATATTATTTATTAAGATCCTCCTCCTCCGTCACCTGCTCGTATTGACACCATACGGGTCCAGAGCTACTCTGCCCATCGCCACTGGACATCTGTAACATTGATCACTGAAAACACACCTTTTTAAAACTCATTCAAAGTGATTAATGTTTCGTAGTTTTCCGTTAAAAATTGATTTGAACTTTTGTACCTTTCTTAACCTGTAAAACTCCTGTCTAACTATTGTTTTTTTCACTGTTGCGTTATTTGTCAGTGTCCTTGCATGCTTTGAAAGTCTACATTATACATGAAATACATTATCAGTATTGCTTTGTGTTCTTTGAATTTGATCACAAGTTTTCCAAAATAAACTTATTGATCAGACAAAATACTACCACTTTCTTTCTTATGAATTGTTCATAAATATTAGATTTTAAGGTGTTTTTCTTGATTTTCTTTTATTTTTTATTTGCTTTGTTTTCTTAAGTTAGTCCATCATTTTTTGACTCTATTCTCCTTTTTTTCTGGCTTGACAGCCCCTCACAACAGTCAGTGTATATATGTGACCACCTTTGTGATAGTGATAGTGGAGGATGGATCAATTGTTGCTTTCTTAAGAGGAGAAGGTTGACTTGAAAGGGAATAAGAAGTTGATATGCCGATTCAAGAGTAAAAATGTGTTTAAGTGAAGTTCTGGCCTGCAAAAAAGCAACAGTTTTCTTTATGATCATCTTGTATTATTATTACTAATCATCTTGAAAGATCTTTGAGCAATCTTGAGTCGACTTCGCCCTTTCACACTTTGTCCTCTGCTCAGCAGATACTGGATATCTTTACACCTCCATGTTCTCCTCAAGTCGTCAGGGGGTGGGGGGGGGGCGTGTCGACCTCCTCATATGTTGCATGTCATCCACCCAGCCCATCATTTTAAACTCGTCATTATGTCACGCCTGTATCATGGCTTAGCCTGGTTTAAAGTCTCTTCAGCTCCACGTTGGATTTGAACGTGTTACGTCACAATAGTGTTTTTTTTTTTTTTTTTTTTTATCAAGAGGAGCAAAAAATAGACGCAGCAGCTCGACAGTGATGCTTCGGAGAGAGAAAAACAATCCGTGCTGTACGAGCATGAATATGGATGGAGTGTGAGGAAGCCCACTGCGCTCTCATCTGCGCAATTGTGTTTTGACGTGCGCGTTTTTTTTTTCCCCTCCTCTCTCCTCTCCCGCTCGCTTTTATTTTTCTCGTGGAAGACGATGGCGATCCGAACCCTCACATCTCCTCGCCACCGTCGACCCGCGCAAAAGGAAGACGGTTCGGCGTCAACGCGTTAAATAATAGCGTGTTTTTTTTCCGCTGCCGCCGCCGCCGCTCGTGGATTTTTTTCCCCCTCCTCGCTGTCTCGCAGGACAGCTGTGTCATCAACAACCGGCGTGGTTTTGTTGTTGTCTGAATCCAACGGTCGGTTCCATCCCCTGCGCCAAAAGCATCGCTCCGGAACAGAGGTAGGTGTTGTTTTCCTTGTCGGAACCGGGGTTTTACGGCGGTATCGAGCGGCGTGGATCTCCGTGGGCAGCTGTCATCGTCCCTGTAATTGTCGGCGGGTTGAGCCGCAGAGACGCGGAGGCCCTTCGTGCGTTTTTTTTTCTTCTTCTGGGCGCCTGACAGCGCGGGTGTGAGCAGGAGCTGTTGTTCAACCTTGAAGCCCCTGACAGATCTGGTCTAACCATCGCCGGGGCCTGTCGTTTTTTTTGACCAGCAGTCGTGACGATGAATATGAGGCTGAAAGAAAAAAAACAAAACAAGGCTGCATCAGCTGACTGGTGAGTCTGCAGGGCCAACATCTGTAAGATGGAGCTGCAGGTGTGAGCTCTTGTGTTACACGTTTTTTTTAAAAAAGAGCTGCAGGGTTGTTTATTACACCCGTTGTCTTGTTTGTTGGGCGTCAAATGAACATCATGTGCTGCGATATTTGCTCTTCCAACCCCCCGCTGTGCTCCTCCAGATGGATCAATTTTTTTGTTATTTCTTTTATAAATATTTACACTCTTGACTTTACCTTCTCGAACACGCTTTAGTTTGACGGATTTCCTCGCTGTGTATTAGCATGCTGGTCGTGTTATTCACTCGCCTCCCAAAAATTCCTCTGTAGTAGGTGGTGTTGATCAACAACTGATGGATTGAAGCTTCCACCCAAAATTAAACTACTACGCGTGTGTTTTCAACAAAGATGGATCTTTCAAATCATTTAAGCTTAAGCATTTGCTGTGTAATTAGTTTTAATAATGACAATTGGTGAAAAGAAATACCAATGCCTAGTTTAAGCGATAGTTAAGGTTAATGGGTAAATTTATAATCACAGTTTTGACACATTTTGGGGCCCAGGAGGCTCTGGTTTTTACCGACACCACTACTACGTTCTTCATTAACCCTGTGTTTTTACACTGTGGGAGGAAACCGGAGGAAAAGCTAGCACAGAAAATACAAACAAACTCCATCATCCACTCCTCCACCGTGCTGCTATTTAAAACCATTTTGAGGTGGTTTACGTGAATTTGTATCGTCGTTGTCGTCTGTGCTCTGAGCTCCAGGAGAGAGTGAGGACGAGCAGCAGCAGCAGCAGCAGCAGCAGCAGAGAATTCGGGGTCACTGAGTGCAGACTGTGAGCGACTGTGTGTGGGGAATGCAGAAGGGATTTTGGGCGCTTTTGTCAACAGCGTGCTCACCTGCCGTTCTCGAATGCAGACGGGAAAACAGGGATTATGTGAGAAAAATGACACAAAAGGTCTTCACACAAATGTGCTCGTGTCGTTTTCAGCCTCAAATCTCAGTCCATCTGGAGGTCGCTGGACGCACCGTGACCTTGATGGGTGCAGGTCTGCAACCATCCACATCCTGTGGAGCTCATTGAAGTTCATCGAAATGTGTGTTGTGCGGGAAGGTCGGAGGTTTTAACTTCTGCCCCTTCTTTGTGGAGTTGTTACTCCTATGCTCGTCTTGGTTTTCATCTAGATGTCGGTCCACGTTTTAATAACGGACTCTAAATTTGGAGGCATTGTCCTGTAGGAGAGTGGAGTCCTGTCCAGGGTGTCCCCCACTAGTGAGCTTGTCCAGAGTCATGCTGTTAAAGATTTTCTGGAACACATGACGGCAGTCAAAGCTAAAGGTCAAAGAGAGGCTGGTTAACCATAATTCTCTTTGTGGTCCTCCTCAGGAAAACATATCCATCTTCTTGTAGATGCTGTCCACTTAATGTGAGGTGTCTGGAGCCCTGGAAGGCGATAGTATTTGGAGGTTCCTTTCCTTCCTTTACTCACTCAGTTTCTTTTGATTTAAAGTTACAGGAGGTCTGTGACATGCTAAAGGTGACATCAGAGATGGGTCAAACCTTGTTCTGACCTCGGGTGTTGCTGCCAAGAGGAGGTCCAGATGATCGTAGGGATGTTGTTGTTAAGGAGGTTCATGTCTTCTACACTCATGTTGCCTTCAGAAGCTCGGTCAACTTTCATGAAACATTACAGAACATAAGTGTTGTGAGGAACGTAAGTCCCAAGATTGAGTTTGTGTTGGATCAGACGCAGTTAGGTTGTAAGTGTTAAAGTTAAACACGAATACAAAGCTTTGAATTGATAGGAAAAATACTTCATGAATGAAGTACTATATATTTATTTATATTTATATTTATACCATGACATTTTCGAAATTTTAATTGTATTTATATATTCTCAACATATATCATACTCATGTAAACATTATTTCTTTCAGATGTATCTAATCAGGTCCTCATGGTTTCTGTCAATGACATGAAGAACATCTTTTGTGTGTCTAGACTGGTGTTCTGTGGTTTATATTCATTTTCTATACCTGTTTAGGCTGTGTTTATCTTCATTGTCTGTCAGTCTCTTGTAACTGTTGCTTCCCAGAATCCAAGATGTCGCTCTCTAACCAGCACCAGACACTGGCGAACAGAGCCTGCACAATTTAAAAACTCCCGCTGCTGCAGAAACACACAATTCTAAGGGACATGTCATTATGAATCCAAATTCCAGCTGCAGTGTTTGTGCCTCAGTAGCTGTCAGCGCGGACGACGCTTTAGTCTTAGTCTCAGCGAGCAGCAGTCAGAATGTGTCCTGAGTTCAACCCAGCAGCTTCAAACGCCTCCACACGCTGAAAGAAAATCTTCAAAAAGTGTTTCAGCTTCTGCAGCATCACTTCTTCCTGATTGGCTCTTCAGCTCTTTGGTTGTTCCTTAAAGCTCCAGACTCCAAAATATGTGTTACTAGCAGTCAAAGGAACAATCTGTACTAACTTACAAACAAAAGATGCCTTTATTTTCTAAATAGTTCCAAGCAGTTAAAAAAATCTTAAATAATAATAAAATACTATTAAATAAATAAAAAACGAGCAGAAATGAGTGATAAAAATGTGTTAAACAACAATTCATATAATATCAATACAACATAATTCAATTTAATAATATATATATATATATATATATATATATATATATATATATATATATATATATATTTGGAAGAATAGTGTATTATAATATAATTAATCATGTTAATAAGATTTATTAATTAAAAAATATGTGCTGTATCTTTTTACTATGGATATGTATCTATTAATTTCACCATAGTCTTATCCCTGTAACTGTTTTAAGAAATTTATTTTATATCAGTTCTGGGTAAAGTGAGTCCTGAGAGTACTTCCAAACGGTCAGAATAAAATAAAAATAAAAGGGATTATATTATATAAACACATTTTATTCATAGTTGTCTAGTAGTTTATATAAATGATCTTAAAATCAATTCCATATAAAATGAAACAAGATTATCAAATTACAGAAAAAGTTTTTCACTACTTTCCTTTGGCCTGATTGACGTATAACGTATATATAGATAACAACGTAATAGCCGCCCATGTTTCATCTTGAGCAGCTCGAGGTGATGTGTATTTGATTGCAATCCATGAACCTACCACTAGATGTCAGTGGAAGTGACACAACTTCAATGTTATTGCGTCCAAGTGAAAGTCGTAACAGGCACTCCGGGTGATGGGGGACCAGTTGGTGACTTTGACTGGCAGGAAGTGATTGTGAGAAGCAGACTGAACGTGATCAGAGGATTTAATCACAATTGGAACGCTGAAAGAGACGTGAATGTGGGACAGGTGCCGACATCTGAAATCCCATTTCTCCGTTTCAAAGGTGAAGAATGGATTTTTTTGGGATTCCCTGGAGAACCCAGATGACTTAAGTTAAACGCACCACCGGGGTCGAGCACCGTGGAGGTATTTCCGAATGTTGTCTTTGTCAAGCTTTTGTGCTCAACGTCACTCAGCCTTTGCTGGAGTGAGATTCCTCTTTTGTCTGCCGCCGGGTCTTCTCGCACTTTCTTCTTCTACCTGCTGAAGTGATGCTTCCAAGAGTTCTATTGTCGCAGGATAACGCTGCATCAAATCCAAGTGATGACAGACTTCTCTTTGGCAATTCTCGTCCAGTTTGTCGGTGGACTAGTTGGAAAGGTTTACCACTGGGAGGGGTCTTAAACCTGTGGTTATAATAATAACCTTCCTCAGGTCATTCCTGCTGGTGGTTAGTCTGCCCCCCCTCACACCCCCCACTGATGATGAACCATTGGCTTCCAAACCGGATCCTGGCTGGTGTTTATCCGAATTCCTCTCGCAGGGTTAATCCAGGACAGAGCTGCCAACGAGACCATGAGCCTGTTTTTTTCTCTTGTCTCTTAGAGTTGTGCTACCAGATGTTGCTTTAGCCGCTCGGATGATGTTTAAATAAACACTGACGTTTTAATTAATTAAACAAAACATCTGAGTCGTCATACGTGAAGCTTTTTGAATAAAAAAAACAAACACATCTATTACATGAAGATCTTCAATCATGGTAGAAAATAATCTCTCATGATCGGACATACAATAGAGAGTTGCCAGATCGGTAAAGTATAAAAGCCTTCCGCTCCCTCAAAGCGACCTTAAACAACTATCCTTATCTCGCTCACAGTTTTCTTTAATTCTTATTTCTGCTCACCGTCGCATAAATATGCTGTAATCTACTTTTTAGTGTCCCAGATACTCCAGACTGTGTCCCCAATTTTAACTCTTGTTTCCATTATATTCATTTTTCCCCAATTAGGGGAAGAATAAAGTGATATCATTAGGTAGATGTGAAGATGATTAGTCGTTGTTTTATCAAGTTACTCTAAAAAGTAGGTTATCTGCTGGGGGGGTCTAGTGTTAGTGGAAAGTCAAAATGATTCCCTCTTACAACAACAAGCCCCCCCCCCCACAACTCCATTAGGAATTAAGTGAAAGACAATTGATGGTTGGAAGTATGAAGAAAACAGTCAGAGCGTGGAAGTGTAAACATGTTTTCCGAGGTTATTTCCCGCGGTGTCGTGGTTAAAGGTCGTTCCCCGTGGTCGTCGTCCAGCTCGCAGCTCGGGAAGTTATTGAATGTCAGTCCTGCCCCTTTGTGTAAGAAGCACCGCAGCAGAACCGTCTTTAGCTGTGAAATTAATTTGTGCACGCTGGCAAACAAATATTTAACGTGGATGAGGGAATCGCAGATCTGATACGTTTCACATGCCATGCGACGTGAAGTCTAGCGTGAGTGACAGTTGTTTGTGTACATCATTCACGGACAAGAATGGAATTATACAGGTGGAAGGATGGAGTCATTAAATGGGTTTTGCTAGAGGATACAAGTTAATATGATCAATGGTTGAAGCATAGGAAATAAAAAGGTATTGCTACATACTTACAGCAATATTTTAAATGCAAAGCTTGGATTGGAAGCACAGGCTTGTTCCAAATGTAGTTGAGATCCATAATTAGCATTAATGCTACTTCTGAGAAAAATCTCTAAATTTAGGAAAATTATTTTACAACACAGTCTGAATCCATGCATTTGTATCTTCTTTTTTAGACTATTGTAACAGTTTATGTTTGTGTCTAAACAAGAAGGAGCTGTCTCTCCTGCAGTTAATACAAAACTCTGCAGCCAGAATTCTGACCCGCTCAAGTAGAAGAACTCACATTTCTCCGATCCTTAAAACTCTTCACTGGCTTCCAGTTTCTTTCAGGATCAACTTTAAAATTCTGGTTCTTACTTTCAGAGCTATCATGGTCTGGCTCGTCCTTACATCAGGGATCTGTTCCAGCCTTCCACCCCAGCTCGGGCTCTGAGGTCTGTGGATTAGAATCTACTGATGGTTCCTGAACACGCTTCAGGACCAGAGGAGAGAAATCCTTCCAGGCTGTTGCTCCTAAGCTTTGGAACAAACTTCCTCTCCTCTCTTACTGACTCCTTCAAGAAACATCTTAAGACATTCTAATTTGTGCTTTTCTGGAACTCCTGTGTTTGTCTTATGTGTCTTGGTCTTTTAAAGTATATATTTTAACTGTGTATTGTTTCTGATTGTTAAAGCGCTTTGTGACCCTGGTCTAGAAAGTGCTTCACAAATGACGATTACTTACTTACTTACTGACTTACCTCTATGTTGTGCTTAGCTAACTGAGATGGTTTTATTTTGGCTTCAGAATTAAAGATGGAGGGCGGCAAGACCTGTGAAACGTGTAGTCGGTCATGTCAAAAAGGTGGAAGCTTGACAAATTGTTTCCACCACCTGCAGCAGCTCCGGAAAACTTCCACACAAGGAGTCTGTGAAAATGTTTTAGTCGCTGCTGAAGCCTCCAAACCTGTCAAGTATTTAATAAATAGCATCATCTAGCAAAGGAAATGGTACAAAATGAGGGACATAACTTATGCATGGCCCCTTGTTTATTTAATTTTTAAATGCCACATTAATTTAATGTCTCTTATTATTATTTTTATTTTACAAGTTTATTACCACTGTTGTGGTGTTCTTATTCTGATTGAAGATGCATTTCAGTTGCGTAGGAAAAAGGCTTTATTAGCCTGCCTACAATTCTCAAAGTGCAGCTAATAAAGGTCAGAGGTCATCAACAATTCTATGGCACTGAGAGGCTCCAACTTCTACCAGTTTGATACAAAATAAAATGAACCAAAGACTATGATCATGCTCTCAATTATTCACGACAATAAATGATAATTTCACCAGATCTGAGAAATGAGATCCAACATTGTATTGTGTCATCACATATGTTGATGTTCTCTGTGTGATGATATTTTCTTATATAATGAACATCTGCTGCTCAAATGACCATTTACAGTGGAGTTATGGTGTTGTGACTGCTCAGAGCTGCACAGCAGTCCGTCTCTAATGTAAAATGTCCAAATGGACCAGTTGAAAATCACGTTAAACGCTTCTTTTTAAACGCCTCTCTAAGTCGTCGCTGCAGTGTGTAGTCAAGAGTAATGATGTGTGCTAATGATTTCCTTCAGGCAACTCATCTCTGCTCATTTCCCCCTTTTTTTTCTTTTTTCTTCTCGTTATTCTCCTCCCAGAGTCATTTGCATGCCACCGTGGCTGCCGAATGAAGTTGCTTCAAAAACCCGCCCGCCTTCAAACGTGCCGCCCTGAAAACCCCCTCAGAAATTCTATTTCAGTGCAGTCATTTAAACGTCATCACACCAGCAGGTGAATTGATCCTACGTTACAAGAAGGAGCCTGTCGTAGTTTCAAGTTTTAATTAAACGTGTTCACGCAGTCGTGCGGCTTCAGTCGAAGTCTGTTCACACTCGTGTTGATTTTCATTCTGCGGCTAATTAGCTTTGTTACCGCGAGACACCCGGAATATTGAGGCGGTGTTGGAAACAGATGCAACATGAAAGTGATGAGCTCCTGTGTAGCTAAAGGTCACAATGCAGCAGGAAAAGTTGTGTGATTGGACACACTCTTGTGCGCCTTCTTCAAAAAACGTCGATGACAATCTGCAAGTACAATAACCTCGAGCTGAAGAGAGTCGCTGCGAATTTAAATCAGTAGCATTGTTTGATGTTCAGAAATCTGCACATTTTAATCAAGTTTATTTCTGTCACCCACACGACTCTAAACATCTCAGGTATGCAACGAAGACACACCCTTAGAAGAAGCCTTTGTTATGTTCAGAAAATAAATTTGCATCAGTACAGTGGTAGAGGTTCAGGGGAGTAATTTCAATTTCTACTGTACTTCTACTCTGAGTCAAGATGGCAGTGTTTCCGAAATAACGTAACTCAATTTACTTTATTTCAGCTCAATTTAAATCAATTTTGCCGCAAAATATCACCGACAAAGTCTATGACAATAGAAAGTGATTTAATGTTTTGTTATGTTATAACTTATATTTTGAGATAAATCTTATTTTAACAACGCAAATAAAACATTTATTGTATAATGTATAGTAAAACAAAAAACAGGATTAAAATATTTTATATTTAATATGGTCAAGTCAATACATCTGTGCGAAACCTACACTATTAGGAAAAATAATCTTTCTACAAATAAGCCAATGAGTCTTTTCCAAGAAAAAAATGAGCATAAAACATACTGGATACATAAGAATAATAATAAATAACCAATATTTGTAAAAACTATATATTACAAGAACATTAAATAGAGTCAGAGCAATATATATTTTCGTGTCTTCACAAGAAGGAGTTGTCTCGCCTGAAGTTAATACAAAACTCTGCAGCGAGAATTCTGCTCTACTAGAAGAACTCACATTTCCCCGATCCTTAAAACTCGTCACTGGCTTCCAGTTTCTTTCAGGATCAACTTTAAAATTCTGGTTCTTACTTTCAGATCTATTCATGGTCAGGCTCCTCCTTCCATCAGTGATCTGATCCAGCCTTACACCCCAGCTCGGGCTCTGAGGTCTGTGGATCAGAATCTACTGATGGTTCCACACACACGGTTCAGGACCAGAGCAGAGAAATCCTTCCAGGCTGTTCCTCATAAGCTTTGGAACGATCTCCCTCTCTCTCTATGTTGGATGGATCTACTGATTCCTTCAAGAAACATCTTAAGACACTTTTATTTGTTCAGGCTTTTCCCTGATTCTCTGGGACTCCTGTGTCGCCTTTTAAAGTATATATTTTAACTGTGTATTGTTTCTGATTGTTAAAGCGCTTTGTGACCCTGGTCTTTAAAGGCGCTTTACAAATGACTATTACTTACTTACTTACTTACATTAGCTATGTCATTAGCTTCAGCATTGTCCATAGCTTTAGCTAAGTAATTATCTTTAGCTTTTTGACTCTCGTTGTTACTCTGTGGTCACTCATCCCTTTCACTCTGCCTGCACTTACTTCCTCACCTCTCTCCAAACAATCACTCATACCTTTCGGTCGTGTGGGAGGAAACCTGAGTAAACAGAACACGCAAACTCCACATAGACAGGATCCAACACACAGAGTTGGCACCAGCTGGAATAAAACTTTCTTGTTGTGAGGCAGGTGAACTTAAAAACCCTCTGCACGTAAATCCAAAATAGTTGAGTTGCAGTTTTATATTCAGTTGTGTAACTGCATTTAAGACGAGCAGCAGTTTTGTCTCTGCCAAAACCTTTTAACTCCCCCTGAAAACACAAGAAGAAGTTCAAGTGTGTGTGTGTGTGTATGTGTGTGAATTTTCATGTGCAGACACAAACGGATAAAACCACAATTTGGTTATTGGTTTTGCACTCAGCAGGGGTTAATTGCACTTGTGTTATTTCATTATTCATGTTAATCACGGGCCGTATAAACGTTGATGTGGTATCAGCCTCTCGGTGACCTCCTCGTCTCCGCGTCAGCGCCACCGTAAATAATAAAGAAAACTGAATCGCAACAAAACGACGTTTCCCAGCGCGCCAGTATCATATCCAGTTAGAGCACGTCGTAAAAAACACAGATGTGAGTGATGATGAGTGCCCCCCCCCTCCCCACACACCGACACTCTGGAGTTTATAGAGATGTTTCCTGTTTCGCTGTGGGCTGTTGAGTTTTACCTAATTGTCGTTAAATACTTTATGAGGTTTGTCATGTTAAGGAGGGAGAGATTTGGGGGAGGAAGGGCGTGTCATTTTCATCACTTTTCTGCCATTTAGTTTTACAGCTACAGAGCGACTCTGCCTTTTCTGTTTCTCTGTCCTCATCTCACTTGTGTTCGAATAAATACTGACATATTTATGCAAAGGTTTTAGGATGTTTTGAAAACAGGACGAGGCACAATTCCTCTGATCTTGTGGATGTTCTGTCGTTCTCTAACCATCTGGATTCAGGAAGGTTTTGGGAGTTTCGTCGTCGACTTGTTTGGCTTCTAACCGCCACTGATCCTGAGTCGAGCTCCTGTAGAAATACCAAAAAACATAAAATTTGCCTTCATTACAGACTTTAATAAATCAACTTAATGTGATAAAATCTAACAGCATATACCAGGAATAAAAGTCAGAAGGAGACGTCTATTTAGAGCTTCAGAATCCCTAAAACGCACTCACAATACAGTCATTTTATTATGTAATTTTTATTTTTATTCTCTGTTCTGTTGGCTCAAAAAAGTTAAATCATTTTTATCTTTATAGTATACAAATACTGCACGGTAAAAGGTGTTCAATATCTATTATATTTATCAGTACTCTGCTACGGTTTTATTAGAAAGTGTCCTAATCGAGCAGAATTTATCATTTGAAATGTGTCAAAGAAAAGGTTTTATGTCCGAAATAAATTAAGTTAAGAATCATTTTCCTGTCCATTAAGGCAGATCTCAAAGGAAATCGTGACATCGACTATAAATATCTTGACACTTGACTCCTCCCAGTGGGACCCACTATGCTGTAATTTAAACCCCCTCGGTAGTGGAAAATAACACTGTTGTCTTTTCGATTTTTGTAGTGGAGCACGGCTGATCAGAATCTGAGGGATCAGGAACTTGCAATTCCAAAACAGAAACACATTTTGTTGTGGTAGCAGACTGCCAGTACTGAATAGAAGAATGGATTAAGACAACATTATATTAAGATAAAGTAGACTTAAATAAAACGATACAAAAACACTGAGCAAACTTTCACCACATTCTATTAACAGAACCTTGAGTTAGATACGTTTAATAAGCCCAGGAATGGCTGTGGTGCATTTAAAAGTGAAGGACAGATTCAACGAAAAGAAAATCCAATGTGTATAAAATTAAACTCTACGTAAAAGTATTTTTGTAATTGTCATACCATAATTCCTGCTAAGAACTCTGGGATATAAGTAGAGGACTAAGGATCTTTACCTCTTAGATTCAGGTTAGATTTTTCGGTTTGAATTAGTTTGATTGTATGTTGTCTTTTTATGATATGAGCTCTTGGCAGAGGTATGTGTTGTCTCAGTGCTTTTCTAGTTTTATTAACTGATGATCCTCGTCTCTGTAAATCCTGATGATGAGGAGCTCATTTGGGTTCAAGCTGCTGTAGAGACTCATCTCATGTAGTTAAAAGACATCAACTTGGTTTGATTTATCAAATTGGCTGTAAATAGTAAACAAGATTAATAATAAATCATAAAGTGCCAAAGTCACTTTGATAGCTTTGGGACGTCCTCATCTCAACTCAAAACTTTTGGGTGTCGACAAATAATCTTTTCACTTGTTTCATTGTAGGGTAAAAAACTAAATCACAAATCAAAGGAATATTCAGTACTAGAGAAGGAAGCCAATTCGTTTTTTTAAGCTCCATTTGTGAAGTTTTATCCAAAAAGTCTAAAGGTAAAAACTGGCCTGAGCTCTGTGTTTGTTAGCTGGTGCTAGCTAGCGCAAACAATTGACTATTGCCTTAATATTACTTAACAAATTACTTTATTTTCTAAATTTCATATGTTAAGAAATAAGAAAGCGACCAGACTAGGCTCTGGTTATCGAACGTTTATATATAAGGTAAAAGGTAAAAGAGCAGCCTTAACTAGCATCAGTGCGATATTATCATCACTGGAGAATGTGGAGAACCTTCACTGGATCTATCCATGTCCTCCAGCGACCATCACTGAGAACTCATATGAATTAATAATCATCAGGAGAGACGCATTGATTTGTTTATATCACAACATTTCCCAGCGGAGTCATCCCGTTGAAGAGCAGGAGAGTAAATATTGAACCACAGTTGAAGTGGTGCTACACTTGAGTCGGTCAAGGATGCTCATCTCCTTGCTCATACCAGTGGAACACACCTTTAAGTACTGAGGGACCTGAGTAAATCTCCACCATTTTATGTAGTTTTCCTAATGAAAACATGGTTTAGTCCATTTTAATTGTCAGTGAATGGCAGCTGCCTGAGGCAGAAATCACACAAAACCCTTCTCGTCTGTTTGTGAACGAAGAAAAACCTTGATAATTCAAACTCAACTGAGACGTCCACGCCTCATGATTACTTTTGTCGGATCCATGAGCCTCAGTGCTGTTCAGCAATATTTTAGTCATGAGATCATCTGCTAGTTTTTATATCAATGAACAAGAGAAGATCTTGGTCAGAATTCAACTTTTTACTTTACTCAAATTTCGTCTTGTTTCCTTCATTTCCCCATTCAGTAAATCAAGGAACTTTATTGGTCACCTGACCGACTTGAACATTTTAGCTAGCAAAGAGAGCTTAAGCTAACATGTTAGCATCAACCGCTAATTGCTACTATTGCTAACTTGTTTTACATTTTAAACTATAGTAATGCTACATTTTAGTTTGAACTATTTTTCATTTCTATTCAAATGGACCAATAATGTTTTTTTCTTTTCTTGAAATTATTCAGAAATGTATCTAAAGTGAATTTATTTTAGTTATTTTGTAGAATGGGCCCCAATGAATGTGTGTTATATTTTCTTATATGCTCATTGGTCTAGTTAATTCATTGATGTTTTATTGGTGCTATTTTCAGAAGCGTTTTCTTTTTTTTAATTAAACAAAGTATTTCATTTTTTTCCGAATCATACCTTATTGGCTTTTTACAACATTTTATATGATGCTTGATTGACTTCATATTGCTACAATATTTCGAACTAAACCACTAACAAACATTAAAAATATTTATTTTTAACAAGATTTATAGGTTTCAATTTTGCATTGACAGATGATCCAGAAGTTCCTGCAGCTGTAGATGTAAGAAGCAAATGTTTGGCAGCAGAGCTGCACGTGTCGCAGTTTGTTTTGCTCACGTCAGTGACCTGGAAGTGCAGGGCCAGAGAAACAGGGAAAGCTTTTTGTGGGATATTTTTGGAGACCGTCCATCAAATATTGAAGCTCTCACACTAACCTTGTAAGTGTGTGTTCATGTGTTGGGCTGCAATTTTTTTTTTCTTTGATTTTAAACTAAAAAACAAGGTCAAAATTCAGCCAAATGTCTCTCATGTGCCTTGCAGTTATCCACCAGTCCACATCTTCCTCCTCCTCCTCCTCCTCCTCCTCCTCCTGTTCATTCTTCGTCAGCCGCAGGCGACTCGCAGCACAATACAAGACAGTCGAGCAGCAGACGCAATGTTTGCGCAGGAAAGAGATCTGATAGAAACACCAGCAGTGGAATTCTATAGAACTGTCTCCTTCAATTCTAAACATTTTAATAATCCATTCAAAAAAAGCTTTAAAGGGCCCAAATACATTCTGATGCTTGAAGTAAAAAAGAAATTCAACATATAAATGTACAGTAGAAGCATTTCAGGGATATTATTATGATAGAAGATTAATTGTAAAAATATAAAATACAATATTATAAGAATATCAATATTTGATTATTGAAACTGAATTATTGGGACAAAACATTGTAAATCCCATCAATCTATTATAACAGAAATGTTAGTAAAAAACATAAATCACCCAAAATATTGATTAAAAATAAAAGCGTATTTGTTAGCACTAATCCGCTGCCGCAGAGAAGTTTTTTCAATTTAGCTCTTCAAGCCATAGTAAAAGAAATATCGACTAAAGGATTTATTCGTCACAAGTGTATCTAATGTTATGCTTTTTTTTTAAAGGTGAAATGTAGTTAGTAATGTAGTAATGATTACATAAACAAACCCTGACATACAAGCTGCTACTATTTGAAACGTAGCAAATGCTGGTCAAATAAAATCTATGTATGTAATTAAGCACAGATGGCTTCGGTGATTGTGTTTCTCATAAGTCAAGGCTAATTCTAATGATGAAATATGGGGCTCGATGCATTGCTTAATCCAAGTCTGAGGCTAAATTTAATTCTACCTTTTAGTCTAAAGTCTGGGGTTTCAACTAAGGCGATACATGTCTCATGATAGGTCTGAGGCCATTTCTCTTGCTTAGTCTCACACTAAGTTTTAGATCAGATACTTTTGCCATTAGATCTGAGGCTTCATCGGTTTAGTCTGATGCTTAAGTGCTTAAGAAAAAAATGGTTCATTGTCACATACTTCTTATTTTGGTATCGGAAAAACAAGGCTCAAGCGCACAGATGACATCAAGAGATCTGCAGACTGAATGTGATGAAAGTTTTTTTTCCATGAAAATCGTCTGTTAAAGAATGCGGGTGTTCCTCGAGACATTGCTGCTTTTTTTCATGCGGTCATGAGACTGTCACGATCACATCACTTGGATTGAACCTTCCCGCTTTGATTCGAAGAAAAAAACTAACTGCTCTCAAGTGTGCGAGGGAGCGTGACAACGAGGAGTTTAGATCTCTCTATTTTCAGCTTCTAAACTTGGATCCATTATAAAACAAACAACATTACCAGTGAAGATAACTGGATGAGCCACTATTTGGCAGTGTTGGTGTAAGAAGCTACCCGTGACAGAAATACAAAGACAACTCAAGTGACTCACATGTATTACTTATGAGAGTGTGAAGACCATATAAGGAACTCTGTGGCCTGTTTTAGAGTATACTTTTGTTGTTCTACTTCATGTCCAGAATATCTATGTATCCATTAATGTTAACCTATATTTGTTGTTGGTCAATTAAGAGACATTCCTTCTAAAGCCTCCTACTAGTTTCTCAGATCCTGAAACGATCTTTCAATATTGACTTTCAGGGGTTCTAGAGTCTTTCCTGGATGAGAGTTTTTTGTTGCCAGTCGTCACTGATAAACTGTCAATATCTGAGGCTTTGTCCGTTGCTAAGTCATATCAGAGTCTGAAGCCTAAGGCTAGTTCTCAGTTAAGTCTGATGCAATCTCCGGGTCTAAATTTAAAACCAAGCCTGTGACAAAGTCAAAGCTCATGCAAGGGCTCAATTGGAGGCTAAAGTTCTGAGCTAAATTCCCGACACTGGGGTTCATGCCTTAAATCCTGAGCTTAAGTCCTGGGCTACAGCTCCTGGGCTTAAGTACAGAAGGTTAGGTCCATGGCTTAAATTCAAGGCTAAAGTCCTGGGCTAAAGTCCATAAGGGTAGTTCAATGGTTAAAGTCCTGGGCTAAAGCCCTGGGCTAAATCCCTGGGCTAGAGTCCGGGGCTAAAGTCCGGGGGTAGAGTCCGGGGCTAGAGTCAGGGGCTAAAGTCCTGGGCTTAAGTCCTGAGCTTAAGTAAGGTTAAGTAAGGAACTCTAGCCTAGGACTTTATCCCAGGACTTAAGCCAAGGACTTTAGCTATGGAACCAACCTCCTGGTTTTTAGCTAGAGTCCTGGGCTTAAGTCCTGGGATAAAGTCCTAGGCTAGAGTTCTGGGCTAAAGTCCAGATAGTTAGGTACATGGTAAAGTCCTGAGACTGACTCCAGAGGCTAAACTTGGAGGCTAAAAGCTGAAGCTTAGTCGAAGCTTAGTCTGATGCTATGTGTAAGGGAAGTCCGAATTAAAATTCAGTCTAAAAGCGAACTATTCATCTCCCCTGAGCTTTAAACTTCCTGGTCATAGTTTGCTTTTTTAAAAGTGATAAAGCGAGTATGAGGTTGAATAAACATCTGCAGGAAAAAAAAGATACAAAGTAGATTTTTAACTCGTGTTATGCTTCTAGGTTGAAGATATTGGGCTGTAGATGTCACTCGGCTAAACGTTGCGTTAGCTAACATTCAGTTGTGAGATTTACTTGCATGACTTTCCATGAATAGCTTCGGCATCATCTGTTTCAAAGCTGATGTTTATGATTCGTTACCGATGGCTGGACCAGACAAGACTGACTGACTCGTGACTACATCACATCGATCGGACGTACATTAGCTTCTGTATTTCCCTCAAAGTCCCCCCGTCAGCTGACCGACGGTTGGCTCTCCCAGAATAAACAGGGAAATATTTAATGAATGAAATGGAACATCAGCTGGTGTCAGGAGTTTCTTTGATCTGTCTAGAGATAAGAAGTTGATGCTGGAGGAGAAGAAGCAAAACATCTTATAATTCCAGCACGTGAGGTCTGATCCGGAACCTCTGCTGATACATTCGTTTGTTTCGTTGACTCCACACTTTGTTGTGCTTTTGTAGAAGCGTGTCCTTGTGGTTTTATAACCATCTGACAGCACGAGAGACTGAGGCTAACAACTTAATGCAACTAAAACCAGGTAATAATTACTTTCATTTAACCTAAAAATATTGAATGATAAGAGAGATTAAAGTATGTTTAAGTACTTGTAAAGTGCCTTTTAGAGACCAGGGTCACAAGGTGCTTACGTCAAAATTATACAAAGTTAAAATGTATAGCAATTAAAAAACTTTTTACTTTTTCAATATTTACCTCTTCTTTTGATTATTATTTTAAAGTATAGAGTTTAAAGTTTAGAATAGTATTCGAATGAGGAAATATTATAATAATATATTTTTTTAATTATATAAACATATGAAGAACTTAAAAATAAACAAATCTAAATAATAAAGTTATTAAATTAATTAATTTATCCTCTTTTCATTTCTATTTTAACAATCCAAATGTATATTTTGTCATTTAATTAGTTTTGAATAATCATTAAAGATTTAAAGACTACATAATATCAAATGAAATTCAAATTAGAATAAATTCAGTTTAATTGTACATGTTTAATGAGATAATTTGTAAAGTATTTTTTATTTAATTTTTTAAATTACATGAATCTTGATAAAAAATATATATATATATATTTCAAACAATTAAGGCTGTTTTTAATCTTGCAGATTTTAGAAGTGGTTATAATATATTTTTTTTATAAGAAAGATTTATAAAAGAGCTTAGAAAGTAGAAGGAAAAGGTGACGTATCATTACAAACAAAATATAATCACATATGTATAAGTTTGTATTTACATGTTAAAGGTTATTCATAAGAAGAGAGTGTAGAAATAAACGGATGATTTTTTCATCCAAAAGTAATTTTCTGCACGTATGATCATGAAAAACTCATGAATATAAGAGCGAACGATCACGTATGACGAGGCGGCTGCTGAATATTGAGCAGCTACCGTCGATTCCAGAGTTGCTAGGAGACCACACACAGTGTGATCTCGACCCCCTCCCCCACCCTTTCACTTCTCTCCCCTCTTCGTTTCTAAACCAGTCGGATTCTTAAACTATTGTCGTCTCCATGTCGGGTTTATTCAACTACTCATCACTTCTTCTGAGAAATTAAATTGTTTCTCCACTGAGAGTGAAGCATCTCCAGTGTGTCACTGAGCCGTCCATCGTCTACCTGCTGGACCTGTGAGACACTCAGACTAGAGAGGGTGATGGTTAGAATCCTTTAAGTTTCTGTATCTACGTAACAAAGCCGCAGATGTTTCCGCTCTGATGTTTGGTTTCTTCTCGCATGTATTTTGGGATGTTTGCTTTCATCACCAGCACATTTGATCTTCTGTGGGTGTTTAGCAGGTACAGTGTTGACGTGGTGTTTGTGTTGATGAATTATTACAGGATTTATGAATCCATCTGTGTCTCGAAAGTCAAATGGTTCCATCGTGTGATGAGGCTGGCTGCCATTTTTTCTTTTAATGTAATTACTTGGTATATTTTGTGTAGTTGTGGCCCCAAATATTACATTTCAATTTCTTTCTTTTTATTTTTTAAAAATTAAATAGTTCTGTGGTTCACGAAAAATCAATGATTCATTTTTACAAGTCACTGAAAAACTTTTCTTACAGACTTTTTACCTTATATCATTAATAATTTAATTTTCAACTTTTTTTTTACAAAACTGTAGTTTCGATTTTAGTTTGACTAATATTATTTGATATGTTATTATTCAATATAGATTATTTTCAGGGACGTGCTGTGGCAGAGCCTCACCTCTCAATGCGCAATCCATCAAAAACTGCATTGATACATGCAACTTTCTCATGCTTATATTGACCCATTTAATAAAATCAATATTTATCTTTTTACCATAATAAACATTGTTCCTGTTTGTGTAAATCTAGCCAAATCACAGAAGGCCTTACAAAACATTAACCAATCAGGAGCAACAAAAGATAGATAGATAGGCAGATCTGTCATTACAGCACTACTTGTCTAAAACCGTCGCTCGGGATTCTTCACTCTTGAGCCAAAATCTTGGAGATTTCTCGCTAAACTTTACGGTAAATTCCCAAAACGCCATTTTATAGGAGGAATTAAATGCTCGGCTTTCAAATTAAGAACATTGAATCAGTTGCGTCTTCCTTGTAATCCTTTACTACCACGGTCATACTCTACTGTTTAAGTCCACATTTGCAAATCCATTGAAAATTATTTATTAGTTCATTAATTTTAACTTTTTCTATATCCATTGATTGTTTAAAACACATTTAGATTAAGGATACAGATTTTGAATACATAACTTTAAATAAATTGATAATTAAAACATAATATTTCAGTTATGACTGTTATGTCAATGTCAAAGATGACTTTATGAAGCTATAAATCAATATTCATCCACAATCGATGACTGCCATAGATCTAGAGGACGTAGACTAATATCCCAAAACATATCATAACAATTTAATATAGACTTGTTGTAGAAAAATCATATATTTTTTTAAACTTAATATCTGTGTGTATAATACTGATGAGATATAAAAAAAAAAACAGTAGTCAGTTGAATAATAATTGAATTATAATTGAATAATAATTGAATAATAATCTCTTTTGGGTTTATATACCTAAAAAATCTGGCACTAAAGGAGTCAGTGCCAGCCATGAACCTCACCGCACGTCACTGATTATTTTATATTGCACTTTTTGGTTAACTTTTTTTTCAGAAACTTAATAAAATCAATAAAATCAATAAAATATTTCAGGCCAATAATTAAAGAAATTAAGTTTTTTTCCTGCCAGTCTTTAAAAAAGTTAAAAGATTATTAAATTCTCAAATATATATATATATATATATATATATATATATATATATATATATATATATAATTATTTTATATAATAAGATAATAGAAGTTAGGTAAACATATGACACCCCAAAATATAGTTTTGCTTACTTCTTGCAAAAAGTCTGAATAAAAATAAATGTTCAGATCCCTCGGCGTACCAAAAAGACAGACATTTAAGTCCGTCTCCTCCACATGGAGTGGCGGTTACACAGTGGCAGCGAGCTTCAGGGCAGCTGGAGTTCTGACCCAAGTTGTGATCGGATCAGCAGAAGCTCCCGAGCTCACGCTGCTTCACGGCTCAGCGTGACGCCGGCCCGGAGTCACTGCCAGCTTTGTCCTGCCAGACGTAAATGTGGGTTACACCTTTTCCTGAGATGAACACACAAGACTGCTGACCACACAATCTGCTGGAGACGTGTTGTTGGGAAATAATCAAACTCAGCAAGATGATGGATCCTCTGATGGACCCCGAGGCTTTTTGTGTGGCCGTACTTCATATTTGACACTCTTGACCTTCCTATAACCCTCCAGAAACATTTAGCTACTTTTAAGATGTGACTAACCAGTCACATAAAAACATAAAAGAGTCACTTAAAGTCGTTTAGTTCCCAGAAACCACCGGGTTGACGTGTGGGTAAATATCATTTGATGATCCCATTTGCAGCTCAATGGATGCTACTGTGTCCACACAAATAATTCCCTCTTTATTCAGTCAAATGTTCAGCCTGTTCTATAAAGTACTTAAAAGCAGTACTGCGTTTTTATTACTAGGATATGAAAGTAATCAGTTACATTACAATATTACTCAGTCTCTGAATTATAAGGTGTTACAGTTATTTTATAATACTTCAGCATTAATTACCCGCAAATATATTGTTTTTCTTGTGTAAACAGTATATAAATGATTGGATTCATGGCTCACAATGCAATAATATTTTGAAAGACATACTTTAAATTCATTCTGACTGGAATGAGAGGAGAGCTGTGAATGTGAATAGAGGCTGAAATAAAAGAGTTAATAAGAAAAAATGCCAAACAAAAGATTCAATGCTATACTTAAATTGACACGAATTGCTTTAAATGAAATGAAAGTGATTTGGTCGACTGGCAGACTTCAAACAAAGATCCGATCAACAGATGTAGCATGATGCTAACAAAGTGACTAAAATGTACTCACTTTGTGTTCAATGCCAGTATTATTTTTATCAAATGTATGACAACAATTGAATTCGAGCAGCATTTTTCTTCTTCAGCTAATCATTTTTTAAAGGGCAACTAATGAGAATGAAAACCCAACTTTCCTTACTTTCATGTTTCAAATGTTAAAGTCTTCCTCTCCAAGATGCAGTAAGTGTCTCATTATGACAATAATGTTATATGTAATAATAAAGTTTTTACTTTATTAAGTTCTCCTCTGTCCAAAATCTAGGCGAAGGAGAGGTTACGAGAGCTAAGTCCATTATGACTTAATAATGGCTTCACTCCTCCTCCAGCCAGCTGTACTCACGCCCCGCTTTGTTTATACAATGAGTCCCTTGGTGGTGTAGACTTCCGGGATTGATGACGTGTAGTGACGACCCTTAATGTTTAACCAATCACAGCAGAGCGGGTGTGGTTATGGTTAACCAGATTTCATTTCAAGAAAAATGAAGTGTTTTCAGTGGGCGGGGCTTAAGCACATTTTCTAATGTAAATATTTAAATGAAAAGAGAGTTTTGTACAAACAGACACATACGGATGATACAATATAGTCCAGGATCAATTAAAGACACACTAAATCAACACATTACTTGCTTTTAAAGAAAAATAAAAAGTTATTTAAAATTAAATGTAATTGTTGTTGTAATGTATTACCATATAACTTTTTTTTGTAATGCATTGTACAGTAATGCATTACTTTAAGTTACTTCCCCAGCACTGATAACGGGATGGTGATGTAATAACCAAGCTATACTAAACAACAATCACTTCAGCTGCAGGTGAAGGTTTGGTAGATGTCTTCAAGTGGTCAGAGATATGAACATCATTTAAAGTTTTGGTTGTAGCGTAAAAACGCTCTCAAAGCCTCTTTGGAAGTTTGTGTTTTGACAAGACAAAGCTGCAGCAGAGTTCTGATGGACTTTCCCCGCGGACCCTCGTCGTCTGAATGTGGGTCATTGTTTGCTTACAAGTACGTTCATGAGATCATGAGTGATTTCCCGATGATCCCGGAATAACGCTGGATTCACGCATCAGCTGACAGCTGCTCTTCTCTTGGCCAATTGCACGACGCTCTCCCATCTCTGGGCACGAACACTCAAGCCGTCCTCGGATATCTGCCCCACAACAAGCTTCTGTGCCGAGCGTGAGCAGGAAGCTGTGCCTGCGCTACATATGACAGCCCGCATTACTGTCTGCAGCGGGAGGCTTCTGTGGGCCTGCAGCCCGAGGAGCTGCGCAGCTGAGTTACTGTGCTTACTCAAATATTCATAACCGGATAATGAAAGTAAAAATAGTGCTCGTGTGATAGTGCCGGAGCTGGAGGAAAACAAAGCTGCATAAAGCATTATCCTGCATGGGCTGCATGTTGGTGGGTGACGGAGTTCATGGATGTGCTCTGGAATTCAACTTCATTGATGGAGGCCTGGTCATGCTCAGTAGCGCCATCTTTAGGGATCTAAACTCACTTGGGATCATTAGAAAACTTTTAAAAAGTAAAATAAATAAAAAAATACATGACTAACAAAAGACATTAAAAATAATTGGCCATGCACTTGAAAGTATATGAAGAGTTGTGAGCATAAAATAAATATTTAAAACCATCAACAATGGAAAAAAAAAGGTTTAAAAAATTGTAATTTGTGACAAAAAAAAAAAGTACAACAAAAAGTCAGACAAATAGGAAAATCTTAACAAGAATACTGTACTAGTATATGAAATAAATAAAAAAAATCTTGTGAAAAGTTAATCAAAGGGAAAAAAAAGCCTGGAGAAATTATAGTGGGAAGAAGGTCTCATATTAACTGTAGCAGTAGAAGAAAACTATTTAACAATAGAAAAACTTTCTATTGTTAAATAGTCGTTTATTTTTTATCCAAGCAATATGACAGTGTTATTGTTGAGGAAGTCAGTTAGTAGTTACTAGTTAGTTTTAAGAAATAAAAAAGTTTAGAGGAATACATTTGAAAGTCAAAAACATTAAACTAAAGCTAAAAAAAACCCCCAGATTAATCAAAAATTAAGTATAAATATGTTAAGAAAAAATCACAAAACAGCTGAATAAAGAGAACATACTGTACATAAAGATGGAAGTAACACAAAAAAGGAAAAAAGCGACACCATAGAAACTGATGATCAGGCTTTTAAAAAAGCAAAAAGAAAGTTGAAATAAATTAAAATAAATTCACATGCCACGAACAGTAATGAGATTAAAAATACTCACAATCTTTTTTTAAATTTAAGAATGTAAGTTAAAAGTTGAATGTGAGTAAATCGCATGAAAGTTGCAAGAATGTTTTGTAGTCAATTTTGTTTGTCAGTAGGATGTGTGTCAGATGTTTTCTTGCTTCTAAACGTTTCAACCATCTTCTCTCCTCAGGTGAGTTGGACGAGGAGGTCCGTCACGTCGGTCCTCCTGCTCCGCTGTGGTCTTCTGTACCATGAGCTCTGGCTCCGCCCAGGATGTGGCAGTGGAGCATTTCCTGCGTGACATAGAGCGGCGAAGCAAGCGGCTACACTGCGCGGTCATCGGCTGCGAGGAGGAGCGACCCCGCGGAGACATGAACCTGCTGTACCGGAGGAGCCGACTGGACTGGCGGCAGCGGGAGCATGAAGGGAGCAAGAGGAGGTGAGGACTATCTGGGGGAAATACAAATCTTACTTATTGCAACTTTAAGGGAGTGTTTACACATCGAGAACTGCAACTTCAGTTTTCGTCACAGTGTGCAGTAGAAAACTTGTTCCATAAAAGATGATTTTTAGTTTTTAATACTTGTGTAGTAAAAGAAAAATCGAAAATATTTCCAAAATAATAATAGTTTTTAAAATACTGTATGAATAATATTTCAATAATTTTTTGTTAAGAATATTATTAACATAATGTTACATCGTATACACTTATTTGTATTTTGCAATTATGTATTTTAATTTTTCTAATAAAAGGTATGCTTATTATTATATTAATATTTAAATGAATAAGATCAATCCCAACTCAATCCCTTTTTAAATAAAAGAAATCGAGATTAAAAAATGCATTTTGTGTAGTTATGGTCTGATGAAGCTTCATGAAGCAGTGTCATGTTGTTCAGAGGTCAGTAGGTGACGCCATCAGTTTAAAAATGATGTGATGTTTCATTAATCATTTGTTCAAAACAAAGGAAAAATAGTGCAGAGACCGCCATCTAGTGGACTCTGAAAATAATGACACCGCTTCATGAAGCTTCATCAGAATATCACTGATTTTGTGTATGTAATTTGTAGACTTCATCAGTTGAATTATTCTTTTTTTAAATCAACTTTTTATATTGGAGGGTCAGTTTTCTGTGAGTGACCGCATGAGTCACCATTGTTTAAATGCTCTCAGACCAAAGTGTCTTGTTTTGTCCAAATTCCACTTTGCACACAAGCCTTTTTTTGTTTTTCATATGTGGCGTCCACTACTCTCTGACTCAGACGAGTCATGACTGGATGTCACGTTGTCATGACAGCCAGGGTGTGAGGGAGTGAGGTTTGAAAGTGGCAGAGGTGCGGAGTAGAACCTTGTGATAACTGAGTGGAGGTTGAGGTGCCTGCAGAGAGACTCGTATGAAAGACACTGACCCGCCCAGTTTGTCACGCATGTTACAGGACTTGCAATCCCACTGGTGACGCCAAACATATTCATCACCTTCTTTTGCGGTATGAGTTACTGTTAGAGGTCTCAATCCTACAGATTTGTCCTGTCCGCCTCTCGTGACCCCCATTAGACATATATAAATAACAAGTACTTACTTTTGAATTTAAAAGTGTAGCTTTATCACAATATTATAAAGAACATCCAGCTAACTTTTAATCATTTATTCTATTAAATATGATTAAGTTAGACAGTAATTTAATATTATTGAGTCTTGTTTCAACATTAATTCAATACAGAAGATTCTTGTGTTCTCGTTACAATTGTACATTCTGTCCGGCCCGCTGTCACAATGCTACTTTGTTCTGGACGTTCTTTATCGCTCCGAGTCAAACCAGCAGCCCACTTATTTCCAGACATAAGATGAATCACTAAGAACGACCCATAACTCAGGGCGAGCACTTACGCTCACAGAGGGACAGGATATCAAACAGACACTGACTCGCTGTAGTAAACTTTAACCTCTTTATGACAATAATCACTTTTAAGTTGCAAGTTTTCCAAGATACATTTGAATATCTGCTGTTTTTCAGTGTGACTGGGAGTTTTTGATTGTTTAACAACAATATAAAAGGAAAAAATACAAAAGGCCTTCATTGCACCAACGCTAACCAGTTAAAGTAAGTGATAGAAATAAGTATTGAAATATAGTTAATCATAGTCATCGTATTGGACGTAATTTTGGTTTATGTTAACATCTCAATGTCAGGACTATGTTAGCTCTTTAGCTATATTAGCAAAACTAAAATCTACACATTCTGGAATCTAAATATATTTGTACAGTACACACCCTTTCATTCAATGTGTTTTCTTTATTTCCATGAGTGTTAAGATTGTAGAAATGTATCACTGAAGGTCCAAACTAGGTCTAAAACTGTGAAAAACTATGAAAACTATGAAGGAATACACGCAGAATTATGCACCCAACAAACACATTTAAAATAACTGAAAACATGTATATTCTAGTTTTTTCAAAGTTCAACTGTTTTGCAGAATTTTAGCTTTTTATTATGTATTATGTCTTATTGGACGACTGTTAGAATTCATATCATGAAAAGAACCATTTAGCTAAATTTAAAGAATGGAGTGATCATCATTACTTTTTAGAAACAAACATCAGCCTGACAGGGAAATTGCAAACCCAAGCCTGTTTCTGTATTCTGTAGGTATTCCATGTTGTGAGATGTGTTTGTAAGTGTGTACCAATCATTTCTACAATGAAGAAAGTATCTTTGTCTGTTTTGAGTCGAATACTTTTCTACAAAATAGCCATTTTGTTTACAATGTGCAGATCAATTAAAACGAATAACGGTGATGTGGTATCTTTGCAACGACAAGTCAACTTTTTTCGGACATATATATATAATTTCTTGTAGCTTCTCTACTTGGTAGCTAAGATGGCTATGATGTCGACACACTTGCATGGCAACGCGAAAATATTGTTTCTTCACAACAAGGAGGTCTTGCTCGATGTCAGGTCCAAGTTCTTCTACTAAGACAGTCGGGGGTTAACGCCAAGTGTTCAAGGATTGCTCACTTCAGTTCAATCCCGACAAAAACAACACAGTGTGACACTTTTGCCCCTAAATACTGTCAAATAGAAATTAGGACGGCGGGCGCTCCGGGGCAGTGCGGCCTTGACTTCTTCGGGATGCGTCAGTAAATCTTTCACATCTGCTGGTTTTTTTACGGCGACGCACGGGCGCAGCAGGTGGGACTGAATATTTAACGTCAGCCGCCTGAAGTCCTGCGGTTTGATTTAGCGTCCTGAGTTATTCATGCGTCCTGATTTGACCGAACTTTATTTTGGGCTGGATAAACATTTACAAGATTGAGTGTTACATGTTGAAATGTTTGCGGATGAAAGGAGGCTTTCGCAGTTTCCTGCTGAGAGTCACAAGAGCGACTTGATTGAACTCCCCGCCCACCAAATAGACTTTATGAGCAGCGGCGTACTTCCCCCGAGCTAGTACGCCTTCCTGCCACGATTAGACGTTGTTAATGCATGAAACTGATTTGAACAAGTCTGAAGAAATTAAAGAGAAATACTACTTTTGGAGGGGAAAGAAAACTGAAGCAGTGCAGTAGAATAAACACACTTCTTGTGGGTATAGATGGGTACAATACTGTCACTCAAAATAAATTATAATGGTACTGGTTCTGATGTAAACAATCTTCTTTTGGTGCCACTAGCCTTCATGGAAATCTGTTCTTAAAATTTTGAAAGTAAAATTCTACATTCAACTTGTATTAAAAAATAATTTACACACGCAATGAATGCCCAAAATAATGCTGATATGAAATAACTCCAAGTTTGTTGCAAAGTAAACAAGTTCAAAGCAAAATTTAATTTTTTATACATTTTAGAAAATCCTTTTAAAGAGGGGCAAACCTTTTTTTTTCGTAGACAAAGTTTTCATCATTTTCATTTTTTAAGTAGTATTATTTTGGCCAAAGTATCAGATTACATTCAAACCATACAGATAATTTGGCGCTCCTCTTTTAAAGACATATGTTGAACGAACAAACAAACAAACAAACTATTTTTGATCCATTGGTATAAATACTTATGATAAATCAATTTTTATGAAATCAACTGCACAAAAAAGCACTGTATAAGGTTCACAAAAATGCATGTGTGGAATAAATTAGGAATAAGAAGTCTTTTTATGGGTTTATGTTTATTGGTGCGATCTCTTTATTTAAAAAACAACAACTGGTACTTCAGCTGCAGTTTCACATTTTTTATTTAAATCATTCTTGTAAAAAAAAAGATTAAATAAGAGTAGTTTAAAAGCGATGTTCCCATGTGTAGAATTTGAAGAAAAAAAGGATCGTCACATAAATGAAGTTCAAGACATTACGGTATATTTTGGTGAGTTTAATGAGTTTGATAAATACTATTGGATGCCATATAACACATGAATGCGATGATAAGAGTGTTATTACTCCACTGGTCTTTCACTCAGATAACTTGAGGCAGCCAGAGAGAGGGTTTAGTGAGTGCACAGACATTTGGAGCAACAGAAGTTTTAACTTCTGAGATTATTCAGGCTCTAGAAGAAGAAAGCACTTCCAGCTGCCTGGAGGAAAGCCTCCGTTCCGAGGCTAAATATGGAACAGTTGTATCCATGTCGACGACGCTGACTCGCGAGTCCGTCCTGGAGTCAAAAACACTAAAAGTCGGCTTCAAGTTAAATAAAGAGCCTCCTTTCTGAGCAAAACTTCAATTTTTTGTAACTCTAGTTGCAGAATCGTGTCTCATTCAGTAGTGAGAAGCAGAAGCTAACAGGATCATGTAGTTCAGTATCTTAGGAAGATAGCTGCTGGTCAAATGTCCATGTTTGTCTATTAAAACAACTGTGCCAGTAAAAGCAGTTTTTTTTAATAATAACTTACATTAAAAACATTAAATATTTTCAGAGGTTATATGTGACTCCATTGTTGGTGCGACTTAAGCTCCATTTCCCCCTCCCATCATGCATCAGGAACTACCTCCCGACAGATTTATTTTTACTTTCTTGGTACTTTTGAAATAAAAGTACTTGTAAAAACCTTCTCAATGACAGTAACATGACTAAATGTCATTTTGCTGCAGCTGTAAGTGTGAACACCTTTGCTCCAGTTTTCCCGCCAAGGATCAGTGTGACTCGAACACCGGCGCTTCACGATTACACGATTACTGCTTATCCACCTCACACGCTGGCGAGCGATGTGTTGTGAGTCAAGTGAGATGTGATGGACGAGGGAACGTTGTCTGACATCTAACGTGAGACTTTCAGAGGGACATTAATGAAGTGGCCGGAGTGTTTGAAGCTACATGACCAGCAGATGATCCCCCCGTCAGCGTGTGATGATGTCATCACTGACTTCCAAATGAGAAGGTGGAGATGTAAGCAATTTCAAACTTAATTTAATAAATAATATAACAATTATCCTATTTTATCCTCAAAATAATACTGACAGAAAACAATGCAAAAAAACAAAACAAAACAAAAACATGGTAAAAATTACCAACACATTTTTGTGTTTTCAATTATTTAATTCATTTAAAACCTAATCAATACCCTTCCGTAGATGAATGGCGCTTACTACACAGATCTTTTGTGAGTGTGGGTGTTGCTGATGAATTGAATATAAAAAACAAAACATTTAACAGATCTGAAAACACAAAATATTTTTTAATACTTAAGGCCTTCTCTTTATACTACACTCATGCTAAGCTAATATAACTGATATAACGTCTATTTTTGTAAAGCGTAGTTGCATCAAATGAAAATAAGACAAGTAGATAATCAGTAAATTTGATTAAAAAAACTAAAATATTGCTGATATAGGACAATTCAACTAGCCTTTTAAAAAAAAAAAGAAGTTAAATCAAGTAATTTGGAACATTTTTAAACAGATGCTATGCAATTTTAAACAAAAAGGAAATTTCCAAGATCTTTTTTTATATTCATACATTAATCCTATCTTTTAAAATTACGTTTACAGCCTGTGACATATGCGTCACATCAAGTTCTACAGGTGAAGTTATAATTTCTATATATTGATTAAAAGTATTTCTAAATCCTTTGCAGCCTCTTCACAGAGATTTCTCCTGTAGTGGTTATGTTGTTGACCTCTACCTTCCCTCACTCTCGTTTGGAAAAAAAAAGAGAAGAAGAGATGCCCTCAGGGTTTTCATTGCAGAAGGAAAAAGCCCTCAAGGCTCCTCCACGTCCCCCTCAAACGCTCTTAATTAGGAAATCAATTCCCCTGTCAAAACAAAGCACTGTGAGTGTGCACTTTGTTGCTGGAATTCACTGATTCTTTATATCCTCAACCCACGTCTGAAGTCTGCTCTCATGCGTCGCCATGGAAACAGTGATTGATTTTGATGTCTTTGAAATCAGGGACGGCACAAACGCTTGAAAATATACAAACGAAGAAAACAATGTTTGCTCAAAGGAACTAGATCTGTGTGATTAAACGAAGCTTCCAAAAAATTAAACGTATGATAACAATAGAGATATGCAACTCAATCATTGACATCAATGGCACAAGTTGAGTTAATAGTGTCAATCATTGACGACTCGTGAAAGATCAAACATATCTGGTATATCATGGAAATATTTACATCAATTAAAAAGTTCAAAATTGCAAAAGGAAATTCTTGCCACAGTCTGAAAAATATTGTAGATTTAAATCCATATCAAGACTCAAGTATGGTTGATAAATTCATATTTAGCTAGGAAGGGCATCTATGATCCATTTAATTGCCTAATGGAGACTGGATGTAGCCATTAGCTCAGGGGTGGTTAATTAAGTGGCCACATTACACACTGTCACTGATAAAAATAAAAACAGAAAAAAAAAATACATATATGCAAATAGAAACGTTAAAAAGATACCTTTTTGATTATTAATTATATTAAATTATGTTTATTTAGTATTTGCCTATATTGTTGCTGAGAACTGTTAGGAACCAAACCTAATCTCCGTTGTGTCGTCCTCAAAATAAACTTGTGTTGTGTAAACCATTCACTAATTCTAATATTTTTGAGATCTCCTGTTTGTTGGGAATACTTGCTTTTTAATTTGACACTGACAACCTCCTCGGCAGAGGTAATAGTATTTTGAACTTAGCAACACAAGTAAAAAGATAAATAAAGTGATTTCTCCTCTGAATTATTTTACTAGAGTTACAATAATTTGGAATCATCATCAATATTTGTAGTATTGAAATTCTAAATAACCGAAACAAAGAATGATAGTTTCAGCAGTGAATGATTTTGATATTATGTAGAGAATTTCCATTATTCAAACCTGAAATTTTGCTTGTATTTAGACCAATATGCGAAAATACTATTGACAAGTTGAACCAGAAGGACTCTGATGAAGCTTCATGAAACAGTGTAATGTTGTTTAGAGGTCAGTAGGTGGCGCCATCAGTTTAAAAAAGATGTGATGCTTCTTTAGAACAATTATTGAAAACATAGGAAAATAGTGCAGAGACCGCCATCTAGTGGACTCTGAAAATAACGACACTGCTTCATGAAGCTTCATCAGACCTTCACTACTCTGCACCAGCCGTCGTCATGGAGATGTCATACAGACAGACATTCCAATGGTTCGAGATGGTTGACTTAACTCTGTGTGTTTCTGTGATTGCAGCTCCACACAGAACGACCCGTCGGCCACGGTCGGAAAAGTCAGAGACCTGGCTTCTTTCCGGCGGCACTTCCGGATGGGATTCATGACCATGCCCGCCTCCCAGGACCTCTCCCCTCACTCCTGTGCCTCGGCGATGGCCCCGCGCTCGCAGTCCTGTCACGCCGTGGGCGCCGGCGACAACAGTCTGGAGAACGGGGATTATTCCGATACGCAGTCGCAGCACTGCGGGCGATGTCCTCCCGCAAAACCCAAGCGTCACCCCAGCACTCGCCTCAGCACCTCGTCGGCTGACGGCAGGGCGCCTTCGGAGACCCCGCCCAGCCACTCGCAGGAGAGGAGAGACAAAAAGAATGGTGGGTTTGATCACGTGTGTGGGCCCAATGGTTTATAGTTACTTTGTATATCCAGTAAGTACTGTGCTGTGTCTCAAATCGCATACTACTCAAAGTTAGTATTTTCAGTGCGTAAGTGCGTCTCAATTCTTAGTGTGCACGGCGCACTAAATTGGCGTACTAACACGCCCACAAAACTGAGAACGATTCGATGGACACTAACCACCCTAAACAGCTGCCATCTTGATGACGTTTTAAACGGAAGTTACGTCATATATAATTGCATATATATGCATATATTTACAGGTGCATTTTCAGCAGCAGTACGAGGATAAACACGTCTTCGCTGCTGATACCAGCTTAAATATCTTGCGAATCTTTCGATTCTCATATTTTTTCTTTATTTCTTTTTCCAAAGTTGCAAAACGTGCTGCCAGCAGGTGGCGATAGCGTTCAAACAGCTGGTTGAAACATCGTTAAATAGTAGTAGAAGAAGAAGCTGTCGCGTCATTTCCTGTTAGTGTGTAGCAGCAGTGTTTGATTTGAGACATACTATCTGTGGAGAATTTGCGTACTATCATGATGCATACTAACTTCTAGCATACTAAGAGTAGTATGCGATTTGAGACACAGCACTGGTTAATAGGTTAATGGTTAATCTTGATAACTGATGCTTTGGTTTGCTCTGGTATAAAAAAGTCGACACTCACTCTTCTGACTTACTTCTTCTCACTTCGCAGCCATGAAGAAGTCGGAGTCCGGAGACATGAGCTCCAAAAAAGTCCCCCCACTGAAGCCCAAAAGAAGCCCCAGTACCCAACTCACCTTCGATACACTCCCCCCACGTGTGCCTCACTCAGCCGCCGCGCTGCCCTTCCAGTCGGCCGACGGTCAGATCCAGCCGGGAGACGGCGACGACGAGCCGGTCTACATCGAGATGGTGGGCCAGGTGTTCACCCGAGACAGCCAGACCGCCACGCCCCACCCGGTCACCCCCGTCGCCACCACGCCGGACTCCGACTCGGACCAGAGCGAGGCCATCTACGAGGAGATGAAGTACCCGTCGCACGAGAACCGGGAGGCCCACAGACACCTGCCCTCCAAACACGAGAGACTGAAAAGCTCCAAACATTTCCACGTCACCCCGTCCCCGTCCTCCAGCAGCTCCTCGTCCCTCCCCCGTCCATCCTCCTCGTCACCCTCCTACTCCAAACCCAAAGCTACTGTTTCAATCTCTCACTCGTCACCTTTGCCCTCCTCGGCGTCCTCCACCCCGGTACCCCAGGTACTCTCCTCCAGTCCCCACACCCCACGTGCCCCGACACCGTACCTTCTACAGGGGAGTAAATCGGAGTCGGAATCCAACACCAAGATCCCCGCCCCGTTCCCCAATCTTCTTCAGCACCGGCCACCTCTGCTGGCGTTCCCTCAGCCCGCCGCCGCATCCAGTGGGGTCGGAGTCCAAAACAAGGGTTCAGGTTCTTCTAAGACGCAGACATCGAATTCGTCCACTCAAGCCAGCAGCTCCTCGTCATCATCCACCAATAATATGGGATCAGGGTCCAAGGAACCTTCGGGAGGGAGTCTCACGCCGCAGGAGAAACACAGCAGGGACTCTCAGCTCGGTCCTGCACCGGGACTTAGGGCCAGGAGTCACTCTACCCCGCTGCCTCCCTCATCGAAGTCCACCTCTCCCTTCTCCCACCACCACCACCATCCCAACCATCGGCCGTCTCACTACCACCAGTACCGAAAACCGGAGAGAGGGGACTCCCCTGCACCCGGGAAAAGCGGCTCCCAGACTGTCCAGACCCAAACATCTAGTTCTGGCAAGGAAGGAAAATCGGTTAGCTTCTTGTTGAAGGGCGATAAAGGCGAGAGGGAAAGGGATCGAGACAGGGATAAGGACCGCGACAGGGACCGCGACAGGGACCGCGACAGGGACCGAGACAGACACAGGGACTGCGATAGGGACAGGGATCGGGATAGACACAGGGACTGCGATCGAGACAGGGACCGAGATCGAGACAGGGACAAAGACAGGGACAGGGACAGGGGTCGTGACAAAGACAGAGATAAGGACAGAGACAGGGATCGTGACGGGGGCCCATATTCGTTGGACAGTCTCCCCACCACACGCAGTCAATCGTCCCAAGGCACCAGCTCCACGCCCACGCCGCTGTCCTCCTCGCAGCGCCCTCACTCTCGCCCGCATCTCCGCTCCCACACCTCCCACGGCCTCCCGGCCTACAAGCCCCCCTCGTCCGACAGCCCCCTGCTGTGGACGTACCCCTCCGGCGGCTTCAGGAGACCGCCGGCTTACGAGAGTCTGCGAGGAAGCTCCTTGACGCCGTCTCTGCTGCAGCAGCCGTCTAGCCTGACTGGAGTCGGCGAGTTGTCGTCCAAGAGCAACGGAGGGTCCTCATCCCTTCACTCTAAATCTGGCTTTTTACCGTGGGATGGAAGCTTAGCCGCGGATGAGGGGTCTTACTGGCCCATGCAGAGGAAATTGTCCTTCAGCCACGGGAGCAGAGAGACGGAAAGTAAGCGCTCAATACTTTTGTTTTTCTGTTCAACAGCGTAAGAAACATTAAACCAACAAAAGCTGATAATATCCTCAAAAAAATAATATCATAGGTTCTATTATATTTGAATCAACTTTCCCTCAATCCAAAAAAAACATACGGATGTTTTTTGTTATTACATTTGTTGGCTGGGGACCTTTTTAGGTAGTCCCTGCTAGTGTAAACAAAGTTCTTTAAGACGATTTTTTCTTTTTTTGTTTATAATATTTTTGAGAAATGCTTCTGAACCTGAACCGTGATGTTTTTTTGCGAAAATAGAAGAGGGTCGATCGTGGAACGGCAGCGCTGATGCCTTATTAAGGATGGACAAGGAGGAGTTCCAAAGCGGACCCTCGAGCATCCCGGTCTACATGAGTGGCACCAGCAGGACTCTGGGCCACACCGAGTCGCTGGGCGGCGTCGATGGAAGCCTGGGATTCAGGGCTCTGCCCAGAGGGATGAACCTTCCGTGTCAGACTTTCCCCGCCTGTCGCAACGGAGGTATGGTTTCATCACCCGCCGTCGCTTCACCAGAAATAATCATTTAGAAAGGTCAGAGGCTAAAGGTCAGTTCCAGAGGTCAGAGGCTAAAGGTCAGTCCAAGACGCTCCCGTTGTGTCCAGAGATGTGTAAAACTAAGTAGTTTAAACTGACTTCTAATGTAGCATGTAGCCTTGTCAGCCTGTATTTGTGTGCACTAAAAGTAAAATATCATATTTTCAAAGTTAGAGGAGCAAATACCAATGGAAGACGACAACTTTCATCCACAAACCATGACTATAATGCAAAGAGACACCTACAGTAAATGCTAAGCTAAATCATGCTAAGGTACCTAACACAACCATGGGCAAAGAGCTAATTTTTGTTTCTTATTGACTATTATTAACTTAGAAAAAGGATGCTGGTTGTGGCAGTTAAAGTCTATGAAATCCATGGCATTACCACTTTGTATTGAATCTTTTAAAATATAGGACAAGAATTGTTATTTGGGACGAATATGCAAAATGTAACTCCCACCTCTGCCATACATCTCTTATTGAACTTTTTCTGTCACCCAGGTTATCTTCAAAAACGAAAATCAATTAAGTTGTAATACATTATATTCTAAAGCATACTGGGTTATCTCCTTGGGATGATCAAGTCCTGAAAAGTGCTTAAATAAATTGATTTTTGGCTGAATATGTTATAATTCTTTGTAGGATTTGGATACGTTATTGAAACATTACTTAAAACAATTATTTAGTTTATTGAACATTATAATCAAGAAAGTGAATTATCAGAGCCTCCATTTTGGTTCCGAATGAGGACAAATCCACCCAAATATTTTGTTTTCTGTAGTGACGTTGCTGATGAAAGCAAATGTAATATTGCATATTGTAAACATGACAGTTCGTGACCTGGTCCCTCGAATGTTTCCTCGCAGAAGTGGGGCGGCTGGGCCGTTCCTCGTCTGCGGCTGGAGTCAGACAGGTGGGTGGAGGAGGCGACGTGGTGAGACAAAGCAGTCTGCCCGCCCGAGAAGCCCTGAATCAGGTGAATACCTCCTGTCACAGACTCCATTAGCCGGTGCCTTAACATTACTCTCATTACGACTGGAGACAGTGGACTATTTATAGCTGCTGGAATTACACACAACAACAATGTCCTGGCCTTTCCTCAAAGGAGTGAGAGTGTGACGCAGGTTTGAGGTAGATAGGTGGCAGGAAAGAGAAGAGAACACACTGTACAGAGCTGCAGCACATTTGTGTAGATGCTGCTGACGCAGTCTGCTGCAAAGACAGTCTCCCTGTCTGGACAACCCTCCCTCAATACGGAGGAGCTGGAGAAATGGCGCCATCTGGTGGATTTACCAAACTACAGCGTATTAAATCACACGCTTGACGCTTTTAAATAAAACTCCAGGTTTACTACACACAACAAACGCAATTTAATGATACAGCAAGTAATTAACTCGGTGTAATAACAAACTGAATTTATATTCATACATTTCATATTCCAGATTTATGTGTTGAAGATTTGTATCTCTATGTTTTATAATTGGGGAATTTCTTTTAAATGTTGAATTAGGAATTTGCTTTTGAATATTATTCAATCAATCATTTTAAAAATTCTCTAAACTCAAGTTTTAAACAAATCATAAAATAATAGTGTAATATTTTTGAATAATTAATAATTTTGTTCTTGTTCTTATTTTATTTTGATTATTTTTTATGAAAAATTGCTGTATTTGCTGTGGATAATTTGGAAAAAAAAAAAATTTTCAATAAAGTTCTACCTACCTATCTACCTAATATATAAAATGACAAGAAATAATTGAAAGTAATTAAAATATGAAGCATTTTCCCTGGTTTTAAAATTCATCAATGATGCCCGTTTTACAAACATATATTTTCTAAAATAACCCTCATTTGGAATGTAATTGTACATTATTTTACTATTGATTTATTCTAGTTAAAAATCGCAAATATAAATCGTAGTAACCAAAATAAAAAATGTAAATAAATGAAAGTACAATATTTAAAAATCAGTTGATGATCATATATGCAGTAAAATGTATGTGGTACTTAAATTCAGATACTGTCCTGTTGTCATACTTTATTTTCCACGTCGCAAACTGATTTTGACCGACCCCTCTTGTGCCCGTCCAGCTGCAGGGTCTGGGTCAGACCAGCCCCAGCAGCACCGGCGTGTCCCGGCAGCAGCAGCAGCTCCAGCTCCACCAGCAGCAGTTGCAGCTCAAGCAGCAGCTCCAGCAGCTGCAGCAACAGCACCACCTACAGCTGCAGTTCCAGCAGCTCGCCCAGCTGGCACAGGGGCAGCCACCGACCGGCGGCAGCGCCGCCGCCTCCGCCGCGCAGTCCCAGCGCGACGGGAAGCTGCTGGAGGTCATCGAGCGCAAACGCTGCCTCTGCAAAGAGATCAAGGCGCACCGGCGGCCGGACAAAAGCCTGTGCAAGCAGGACAGTATGCCCATCCTGCCCAGCTGGAGACGGACACCTGAGCCCCGCAAGACTGGCACGCCGCCGTGCCAGCGGCCGCAGGCTGTGGTTTGGGACACGGCGATCTGACACGACATGGCAGCGGTTAATAAGAAGACCAAACAAACAGCAGGTGGTTAAACAAACGACAACAGACAAGAGCAGGTCGAGGGCGGGAAAATGAATGAAACCAGCCACGGTGATGTGATAACCTGGAGGCCGTCGGGGGTCCGCCGGGCAAACGTTGGGGCGAAGGTGTTTGTCTGAATTGATTTCTAAAACATTTCTACTTCGGGTTCTAATTGCCAACGGCTCTCGCCTCATTAACCAGATACGATGACGTTTTTTCTAAAAAAAAATCGGTGTTGCCAAATTTTGTCCGCGATATCTCTTGTGAATAAGAAAAGACTCTCAGAAAGTTCGTCAAAGTGTTTCTTGAAGTCGTGAATGCTTATGAGATGTATCGTATCAATAGATTGTCATTGTGGATGCCGATAATCACCACAGAGGAGTTAGATCTTTAAAAAAAAAAAAAACTACCTAGCGTGTCTGTTTGCATATTTGTATTGTACATTTACTTTCTTCACTTTTATAGCAATATGCTCCCGACACTGGAGTGACATAACTAAAGTGTGTGTGACCTAGCCTAACAAACATATCTAAGACTTGAAGGAGTCATATTTACTGTGTCATTCTCTGCATGTCGCAATAGACATACAGTATCGTACGATGTATATGTGTAGAGATGATCATGTTTTACATTCAGCTTCACTGCTTGTGGTCGCCGGGCCTGGGTGGGATTCTTTAAACTACGATAACAATCAAATCTACAATCACTGAAATGTTCGAAAGAGCGCACCTGAAAGTTTTGTTTCCCTCCAGCACCTCAACTTTGCCATGAAGTCGCTAATGCTACATGCTAAAGATGCTAACAGCGGACATGCCACGTGGAGGATTCGACATGCTATAACTTTGAATCAAAAAAATGTTCTCTTTACTTAATACATTGAGCTAGCAGTAGCGAGCTAGCATTAGCGTGCTTGCATTAGGGAGTTAGCAGCGTGCTAGGAAACCGTTTTTTTCTTCTACAGTATAAATCTTCTAGCTAGGTAACATCTCCGTAAGGTCCAATTCTACACAGCATTTATGATCAATCATTTATACAAGTTAAAGGTATTGTGACATTAATTGTAATTGTATTCTAATGGACACTTTTACAAACTCAAGGAAATCGCTGTGTTAGCAAAGCGCAGCATAAAAAGCGGCTGGCAATCGGTGAATCTACTATAGTTAAAAACAGAACTCCCAACCAGTCATGCTGGCTGTTAAAAAGTGGCTTTTCGTGGAAAATTGTCTCTTAAAAAGTAACAAGATTTGTTAATTTTGACAAACCAGATCAAACGAAAAAGTTGGCAAACAGTCGTGGTAGTACGAGGTGTAAGTCCAGAAGTCTAGAGTAGCTATGACATTTTGGTAACCCTTGGCTTTCAGGGGAACCATTAGAATGCATTTGGCCTCACTCTGGTTGACGCTTCAAAATAGATAAAGAATGACCAGATCCTATCCAATCATTACTCAATTAAATGTTTGCACCATGTGTCAACTCAAGGCTGGTTCATTATTATTATTGTTATGTAGCCCAACTCAAAGTATATCAAAGTACTTATTAATATCGTAACCTTTTTCTCTATAAGTAAGAATGAGATAAGCAACAGAATGTATTGGTATCAACTAAACTATACAGAAACTTCCAATAAAACTTAGACTAATGCTGGCAAGATACATTTGATAGAAAAGGAGAACAAACACAGAGATAGTATACATTTCATTAGGCCTGCTACCTTAGCTTCTGGTTTTTCCTTTAATATCAATCAGTTGTGGCTCAGCTCATAGTTCTTATCCCTGGAAAACATGTTCTATTGTGCTTCCCTGTTCAATTTGCTTGTGCACTGCCCAAGTAGCGGGGAGGGGAGAAACTTTTTGGCCAACTCTTTTCTTAGTTTTTGAGCACTTAACTTCCCTCTGAGAACCATGGTTCTATCTAAACCGCTATTGATGGAGTTCGAAGAACCAAATGTAATGTAGTATAGCAGACTGTTAACCTTAAAATAGATGATCAGGGACATCATAGCAATCCGTAGCCAATTTAATATTCCAATCATGTCGTCTGCTTACCTTGAAGGATTACCTTGAATTCGATGGTTCATTAAACATTGGCAAAGTTGAGGTGCTCCATATTTGATCGTATTGTAAGGGACTCAGACTTTCATTAGTGCAACATATCTTTCCTCCTCATCCCTTCCTTCCCCTTTTTTTATCCGGGCTCATTTCTCGCCCGCTGACTGAGCGTTGATCACCTCAAACAGAATGCTGGAACAATCTGCACAAACAAGGTGAACTCGCGTGTAAATAGACCTGTATTGAAAATGTAGCATTTCCATTTTCATACTTGTACTCGACTCATATCATGTAGCATAAACTGTACAAACTTTGATCTTTCTTTCTGGAGAAGAATCTGCTGCAGCCAGTTGTTCATCACTTCATCCCGATTACGAAGCCCTCGGAAGAATTGACAACCTAACGTTTATGCAAGACTCCCTTTAAGCTCTTTTATTTATGCCTTTTTTTCTACATCCTTTGTGTACAGATTCTCACGGCTTGTCGTCTTGAAATACTTTGCTGCTATTTTGAACTACTGGTGTCGTTCTTTTTTCGACTACATGAGGCTTGTTTCCTTGAAAAGTGAGCCCTTCTGTGCTACAGGCACTTGAATGTCTAGCGGTCGTTGACTTATTTATTGTTTTTTCGGGGGGCGGGGGGGTTTTGGGGTGGGGGTCGTTAGCACCAAATTGTACAGTTGTGTACACCAAGTGAAAAGAAGACCTATTTTAAAACGTGTGAGAGTCACTGCTTGGCCTTTTTTGGGTTTTTATTTAAGTTTCCGCCTGCGTGTGCTTCTGGTGACAGTGGAGTCCATTTGCAGAGGTCAGGTGGGAGGAGGCGGGCAAGTGCAATGCATGCAGAGATTCCTTACACTTAAAATTGTGCCCGAGTTCAATTCTGATACCAAGAAGTCACCCAAAAATGATTCCTGATCAGACGTGGAAAACCCGGTAATCGCACCCGGCCTAGTTTACAGGAGCTGTTGGTTTTCGTGTGTGGACTAAAACAGTGGCCATTATACGAGTGCCATACTATATTGATATGGTAAGATACGGTGTTACCTTGGAAGTCACTGTAGTGCTATATTTGCATTGATATTGTCATTCAAATAAATTTTATATATTGAACTTTGACACTTTTCTGACTGTTTATCTTTCCGCAAGGACATGATGTTCCAGCTCTTACTTCTGAAGGATCTCTTTAATCCAGAAGGGGGCGCCCTTCAGTTCCTACATTTCCTGAGCTGTTGGCTCTGAACATTCTCTTTGATATATAATTCATGCCTATTAATGTGTTGATTACTTTACGTATTCACCAGTTTAATTTACCAAATGTATACAATTAAACACGCAATTCATTCATTCTTTATTTCTTAACTTCAACAAATAATTAATTCATATGCACATTTTGGAATCAATTCATCCGTCACTGTCTTGTGTTTCATTTTTCTATCCACTCACCAAAGCCTCTTTATCCGTCTATTCCTCCCCTCATCAACATTCATCCTTAATGCTTTCATGCGATAATTAATCCATTCATTAAACCACAATTTTAAATCTCATTTGTCCCATTATTCAGCCTCACTGTCCATCCATACGTATAATAATCCACTACATTAGATTTAATCCACACATCAGTCCTATTATAAACCCTAATTCTCTGGTTTGTATCCATTAATCCATTAATCTCTGAGTCAATTATTGCTCCACAAACTACCTTTTTATTCCTGTTAACATGAATACAGCCGTCATAAATTCTTATCACCAATTCAAGAGCTGGCGTATGTCATTGTCAACCTGTCATTCATCCCTTTTAATCCCGTCACCTGCCTGTCTCTCTTCATCCAGTGAACACAAAACTTTCATCACCATCCTCATTTAATCTACTCATCTATTAACTTGTCCGTTCATTATGTCATACATTCGTCAATATATGTTCCAACCATTGTTCCATTCATCCCTAAACATATCAATGTATTTATCCACTCGACTTCCAGTCCCTTAACAGAATTAATCTTTTCATTCACCCATTCAGATTCACCCACTATTTTGTTCTTTCATTCATCAGATTATCCATTCATCATTATTTCCTCTGCTACTTACTGTGTGCTCTGGGTAATTTCACGTTTTTCATCCTGCCATTTTTTTAATCTCTGTGTGGGATTTTCCATCAATAGAATAATGCCACTTACAATCATCCCTTAACACCAAGCGGGGCCTTTAAACCTCTATATTGCTGCCATCAAACCATCAGTCCATAGTTAGAGCCGCTCAATCTGTCTATGATTTGCTTGTTATCCTCCATTCATTTACATGAATTTACCATCTGTCATTCCTCACTTGATCATTCACACGTTCATGAAATATGTAAACACTACACATCAATCCCTCTTTTATATTCATGAACCCCCTCAGATGACAATATTATTCATTTAAGATGGAAAGACTCTTATAAATCCAACTTGGTCACGTGACTCCTCTCTAGCCAATGGGAGGCCGGTTTGTGTTTCTCCCCACAGAGGTAGAATTGAAGGAGTTGATTGGACGGACGCCGGAGCTGAAGGGGGAGGGAGTGTTTGCTGAGGGCGGGGGGTGCCGGGTGGAGAGAGAAGGAGGGGGGAGTGCTTTACCGCAGTATCACTAGATTTCTGCACCACTCATCAAAACTCTGCGGCATGCAGTGGAGAACTGGGGGAGGACAGTTTCCACAGTCTCTGCTCTCCATCTGACAGCCGTTCTCCTGCTCTTCCTCTCATGCTCAGCTGTTTCCCCTGAGCTGCTTTAATTGCCCCCCTCCCTCCCTCTCTCTCGACCCTCTCTGATCACTTCTGTAAGACTTTTTTTTGAAGCTCAACTTTTTACGAGAAGATGGCAAAGGACGGAGAAAAGAGCGAATGGAAGGAGTATATTTGGAACCCGAGGACGAGGGAGTTCCTGGGCAGGACGGCGAGCAGCTGGGGTGAGTGCAGAGCAATGCAGCACTTATTCATTCCAAAGGTGCCAGGAGGACGTTTCTCCTGTCGCTGTCCACTCGCCGCTGGTGCTGAAAGCGAAAACTCTCCCTGACAGAATCCTCAAATCTACCTTTCAATTTGCTCTTTATTTATTAATTTCCTGCCCTTGCGCAATGCGCTCAGCATAAGGGTGGAGGCATTATTTGACACAAGAATTATCCAGATTACCGCTGCAGTGCTGAAACAGGTTCCACTCTTGTTGCTCGTCCACGCTGGGGAAATGAAAAAAAAAAAAAAAAGGGTTTGATGATGTCACCGACTTTCCAAAAGTATGTGTTCTGGTTGATTTATTGGAAGAACCATGAAGCGATAGGCACATATGGCTCCGTTCTAATGACATTGGAGCATTTTAATCTGGGTAAAGCCGACGACCAAATGCTATTTCTATCACCTCCGACTCTGCCCCCCTCCCAGAGTGAGTAAACCAGTGAGGGGGCTTAATCCTAATCTAATGACTTCATTGGCCGACAGGCGATCTGGACTTTCAATTCATTTCTCTCCATTCTGCGTGATGTTCAGTTATTATAATAAAGTTTTGAAGTGGGGGATGAATGGACGACAACTGAGACGGGAATCAGAGACGGGAACTACAGTTATAGAAATCCTCCTGCAGTGTGTGGGTTAATCCAGATCAGTCTGTCCAAGGTGCTCCGAGGTCTGGTGGCCTTTAAAAGCTCTGTTCTTTTAAGGCTTACTAATAGGGCTATTTCGGTAGCTAGCTACAATGTACTAAACTTAGCTTTATTTCTTGTCTGGCGATGAAGGCCCCCTCGGTTGTTTGATGTTTTAATTACAAGAGCCAGCTTCAAGCATCAAACGCTTCTCTGTGGATCAAACGGAACACTTCCTGGTCTGCTTTTTGGGTGGCGCTTTGATGGATGGCATCATCTTAGATAACATGCTGCGCTCCTCTAGAACATCACGTAGCTCATCCTGGTGGGACGGAGAGATGCGGCTGAAAGGACTTCTGCAGTTCAATCTATTTTACCTGTAGTCTGAAGAGTTTCTGTAACTGTTCCATTTAACTGAATTGCATTTAGCTGTAAATGCTGGATGCTAATTAAATCCCAAATAAAACATTCTGGATTAGTGACAAAAAATTGACACTTATTCATCAATCAATTACCCTTGATAACTGTTTAGACCAGGGGTGGGCAAACTCGGTCCTCAAGGGCCGCAGTGGGTTTCTTTTCCAACCAATCAAGAGGACACCTTTTGACCAATCAGATCAGATCAGATGACTGTCAGTCTGATGTTGCTTGTTTTAGCTTAAACCTCATTGGTTAAACTGTGCATGCTCGATCCGTTGGAACAAAAACCTGCACCCACTGCGGCCCTAGCCAAAATGCCTCCATTTAAATATATGTGGTAATGTCCATCGACTGGGTCGCCACTGCAGCATCCCACAGTGCGGTGACAAATACTGTAACAAAAATTGTGGAAACCAAATCACAATATCGTTTAACTCACAAGATAACTAGCGACCAAGTGACGAAAAAGAAGCATAATATTGTTTATGAAAAATTATATTTGTAACTTTTCCATAGTTAACGATCAAGTTAGTATAATTACTTCTGCAGAAGATCAATGCATAATGATTAGTGATGGGTTGATGATGCCTTATAATACAGCTGTTTAGTGAAGAAACTGTGTCATGATACAGTATCGTGATACACAGTCTTGAAAGGCCACTAGATGGCACCCACTGTTTTAAAGTATAATGCAATGAAAACTGGAATCATTCTGAAACTGAGAGTGCCATCTAGTGGCCTTTCAAGATGAATAGAGTGTATCATGATGCCTCATCTGCTGTTTCATGAGGCCTCATCAACAAAACAAAATGCATCTTATTTTCCAAGTCACGCCCAAGTCGATGTTGGGTTGTTGGATTAATCTGGTGATGCATTATACCAGAGAAGAAGTAAGAAGACGGAAAAAGTATGAGCCACTTTTTGTCCACTGCTTTTAAGCATAACCTTGAAAATTCCACACTTTCATTACCTGCAGTCAGCTCAACTGGTATCATCCAATTTACAGACAATCTGTAATAATTATAAATGTCGTACCTTCATTCAATGCTATTGTCAGTCGCCCCCTGGGACACTGATGCTACGGAGGTAGTCTAACACCACCTGGGAGAATCAATCGTTCGTTGGGAAATGGCAAAGATAATCTATAATGTGCGCTTATTTATACTTTTTTATGATTTTGCGCCCATGGTTGCATAAATTCATCATACTGCAGGTTATGACTTACTTTAGCTACAGAACATTTCCTGAACCCCTCCCTAAATGTAACTTGGGGAGACCGCCAAATTTGAGTGCACTGGTGAGACAATGAACAAGTGGATTTAAGCAGTGATGGTCTGTTTCTGGGTGTGTCTGTGTACGGTGCCAAAGGTGTAGTCGGCTACTTATATAGATGGAGCTGGACGCCAAGGCCCCTACTGCACAAGTCCATCTGATTTCAATTTTTAACCAATGACTTTAACTAATGACTTTAATGATTCTGATAATGCATTCAATAACTAGCTATTTGTTCATTTTCTATTACAACCACCTTGTCCAGTTCCTCTAAATTGAATCTTATTTTGTTCTGTTTTCCATTATATATAAATAGTTGTTTATGCATGACCCAAAACTACAATAAACAAGTAAAGTATAGAGATGCCGTATGATCAACTGTCTTCAAATTATTAAGATTCAAATTGAGATCCGAGTGAGCGTGGACGACCTTCTCATTAGCGGTGAAAGAAAGCAGACACCTCCTGCTGTCATTGTTCGTCTGCGCTTTTGTTCTTCTCTTTCAACTGCTGTCTGTGAAGCTGAAAGAGAGAAGCTTGGCTGAACCGAGCCCGTGTGGGCTCTGAACCTTAGACCCTCCAGGAGGTAGGGGGGACGCCAACCTGCAGTGACCCGGTACACCTGCAGACCAGTGTTAGTGTATATGATAGTTTTATTCCTTTCGTTTGCTAAATTAACTTTCACATATTTATCTGTTCACTTATTTCCCTTTACATTTTTCTGACTTCCACTTGAATTTTTAAAAATTTATCATTTTTATGCTAATGTCAATTTATCTTGATTGAATTAGCATTGGTGTACCATAGCTACTGTTAGCTTATTTGAAACACCACTATGATTCCACAGAGTATTTTAAAACCAATCATCTTCAGGGTACTGAGTTTATTTAAATACCATCGAGAATAATAGTGCCATAGTGATAAATGATAGCATACATGCTACATTATAGTCTATCATGTTATGTTGCAGCATTTGACCTAGAAATAAAATATTGAACACGCATTTGAAATGTGGTGACAAGTTATAACTAAGCCTTGTGCAACACCCCATAATTATTAACAATAAAATGAGTAATTATAACAATTATCACGCTACATACATTAGCGCTGCCACTAGCATCATACATGGACAAATCTGAGCTGAACTCTCTTCGTCTGCAACAGAGAATACATGAATAGTAATTACATTTTTAAAACCAATTAAAACCTTTTAATTGAACAAATATTTGCTTATATATTAATGGTATATTTGCACATGTTGAGATTTGAATTATATGGAAGAGATTATTAGCAAAACTGAAAAAATAATTGTTAAAACATCATAATTTGAACTGTTGCTGTGCATTATGGGAATATTTTTTTTTAGATTTTACATACAAATTGAAATATGAAAAAACATTTATGTATCTAAATAAGCTACGACTACTTTAACAAAATTACTTTCGTTTGATGCCCTCAACTCTATGTGAGTTCTCCCCGACTCCGTGTGCCTGCTGCTGCAATTATTCTGAAGACATTGCAGAGAAAGACTGCAGCTCATCAGAATAAAGAAGAAGTGCAGCAGCTGTGTGTGACATTTTCTTATAGATTCCAATCAAGCATGTGTGTGTGAGCCGGCCTGATGCTGACACGGGGGCAGCAGGTCAGGAAGCTCAGCTGCTTCCCCACCGGGCCTCAGGTGTTGAAGGTTGATTTGAAGGGAGGGGGGATTTGAAGGTTATTTATAGGTCGTAGTGTATTGCTCAAGGTGTGGACCTCTGGGAATCAGTGAGTTGAAATGTTGACGTTCAGAGGATGAAGGATGATGACAGATGAGAGGCCATACCTTTATTTCTGATGCCTTCACTAACACCTGGAAATAATCATAGAAGATTTGATTTTGTATTTCTAACCCTATTTAAAATGTCACTGTGCCTTGGCTATTTTTAGCTTTACTTTCGAGTTGAGTTTTTTCACATCTTCCCATTAAAAAAAAGTTTTGATTCATGATAAATACGTATTATTATTATATTATATATTATAAAATAGCATGCTAGCATGACAAAAAACAAATGGTTTAATGATTTTAACACGTTTTTATCATCTCTCTATCAGTCATTTGCCCTTTAGTTCTAAAATATTATATTTTGTCAATACACAGAATAGTGTTGTGTATAGTAAAGTGAAAAAAATTCAGCAGTTAAATTGGTACAAGTCTTCTGTTGACTCTTTTGCTGAGTCCTTAGTTCCAGCGCATTTGGTAATTGAAGCATAAAGTCAATCACCAGAAGTTCAATCACTTAACCTGTGACCTGATCTCCAGGAGGCCCTTGTTCACCTTCTGTAGTTTCACCCATTGGTACTGGATAATGAATTTAATTGCCTGGAGTATTTCCCTCACTGAGAGATCTGCTCTGTCCTTTATACGATCTGCTATTGTGACTGTTAAATAAGACGACAATTATCCATGAAAAAGCAGTTGCTCTTTTCGAGCTCAAGCAACCATTCTTCGAGTGAAGCTTCAAGTTGTCGCTTTTAAGACTCTTGTGACCTTTCATCCTGTCTCACCTCTGACCCCTTTTCTCCTCCGCAGGTCTGATCCTCCTTTTCTATCTCGTCTTCTACATCTTCCTGGCCGGACTGTTTGCCCTCACCATGTACGTGATGCTGCAGACCCTGGAGGAGCACAAGCCCACCTGGCAGGACCGCCTCACCACGCCAGGTAACCCCGAGGGTAACCGGCCCAAACAACACGCTTCAGTACTTGACTCTTTCTCTCTTCCTCATCTGGCGGCAGGAATGGTGATCAGACCTAAAGCAGACGAAGCCCTAGAGATCACTTACGACATTCATAAAACCGAGAGCTGGGACATGTACGCTCAGGCGCTGGACAGGTTCCTGGAACGTGAGTATGGAGCTCAGTCTGGAGGACATGACATCATCCTTAGGAGCCCAATATCTCAGAATAAAACAATACAAAGAACACTTTGAGATACATTTTTAATTGATTAAAAATAGTGTTAAAATACCTCTTAAAATATGAATCGTTTTTTTATCAAGTATATAGCGATTTCTATATGTTAAATAATATATATATTTATATATATTAAATATTATTTTCACTTACTTACTTGAAATAAAAGCTTTTGTGGTAGAGAAAATACAAAAGAATATAAAATATTGTTTGTTCATAATAAATTTAATGTTAACAATAGATTTATAATTTGAAAATAAATACACTTTTATTAAAATTGATACATGTCTATCATTTTGTATAATAAAAAATAATGTTCAAATATTTTAGACATAATCTGTGTTCTTATTTTTATTTTATTTTATTATTTATGTAAACTGCTTTCACCATTTATTTACAATTAACTCCCATTTAAAATATAATTTAACCTTTAAATATGCATTTTATGAACATGCTTCTACAAGTACAGTAACTTCCCCTCCCCCGCTCCTCCCTCCTCTCCCCCTCCTCCCCCCTCCAGCCTACAACGAGACCGTTCAGGTCCAGAAGAACGACCACTGCGTTTCGGACCAGTACTTTGTGCAGGAGGACAGCGGCGACGTGAAGAACAACCCCAAGCGCTCGTGCCAGTTCAACCGCACCATCCTGGACGCTTGCTCTGGCATCGGCGACCGTTACTATGGTTACCACGACGGCCGTCCCTGCATCATCATCAAGCTGAATCGGGTATGAGAGCCAACGAGAGACGGGATGCTGTTGCTAGGAGACGAGGAGTCCGTGAGAGAGAAATATGAAACAATATAAATAAGCTTGAAACACGTGCAGCGGCGGAAAAATAATGGATTCAATTAGACAAATTGTTTAAGGAGACATTTATGGACTCATATTTGTGTCAAATTGTGTGTTTGTTGAGCAGGTGATCGGGATGCTGCCGGCTGTGGAGGGGAAGGCGCCGTACGTCACCTGTGGGGCAAAGGTCAGCATCGTTTTCTTTCTCTATTCTCATCTCCAGTGTGTCTCTGCTGCATGTTTCATCTCCATCTTCTCCATCCATCATTCAGAGGTACAAAGTTGGCCAAAACGAATGGGTAAGATACAGAAATTGAAGTAGAGTCCAGGCGTAGAAATAGTTATAGTTGTTAAAGTTCCTTTTGAGTTTTTAAATACTTTAAATTACTTTGATTCCTACAAATGATTGGAGATAAAATAGTTAGAATAGATGGAATCATGTAGTGTGTGAGCATATAGCTTTCTTAATTGAACAATTTCTTAACTTAACTTTTTTAGGCTAATGACTAAAGAAAACTAGCATAAAGCAGGACAACTTCTGATTCAATTACATTAATATTTATAATTACTGAACCGTCATCTTCTTCGCTTCTACTATTTGTGTCCCGAGAAACTACTGCCACCCGCTGAGGTCATTGTTTTTTTATTGGTGTCTCAAATGTTTAAAAGAAATATATATATAATTTTCTGAGAATTTTGTTGAAATAGAAATCTAAATGTGTACTTAAAAAAGCAGCTTGCAAGATCTCTGCACTCTCACTGCTTTTAAGTGAATTAATAAAGTACACAAAACAACCTTTACTAGGTAGATACTTTGTCTCCTACTGCACAACTACAATGGCGTCCACCAAGCAAATGTTTATCTAATAAACTTTCTTAGCATTATTAGCTTCATAATCATGGAGTATTTCTTCTAGATTGTAAATATATATTATATATATATGTTATAGATATATTTAAATAAACTGATGATAAATGGGTCATTGGTGATTGTAAGCTTCCCCCCAATTTAGTTTTTCCTTCAATCCATTCCCTTCATACGGGTAGTTAGCATCGGTACAATTCTTCGCTTTCTGACTTTTTTTTCACCCACAGAGGGAAGACACCGACAAGATTGGAGAGATGCTCTACTTCCCTCCTAATGGCACCTTCAACCTCATGTACTACCCTTACTATGGCAAGAAAGCTCAGGTAAGATTTTAGAGTACTCAAAATAAATCAAACTAGCACTGGAGCAAAAATGCTAGCTTGGAAAAAACAAAGGTCAGATGTGATTTTAACACATTCCTTTGTTAGAAATGTAATGTTAAAGTGCAATAAAAGCACTTTTCTATATTTTATATATATAATAACAGGTAACTAAATCTGGCAAAGTAAGTCAAATGTATTCTGAGAATGTATTGCCACATATAATACCAATGAAGAAATTTGAGAAAATACCTACGAGTCGCTAACTTAAAGGGCACCAAAAACTTAAACTAACCAGAGCGATGAGGTATGTTAAAATTAGCCTTTTATTTGTCAAAAATGTTGGCCCCTTGTTCGATAGAGCCAAAAAAACAAAGCTAACTGCCAACATAGTAGCATTCTGTTTCTCCTCAGTTCTGACCAAAGCGCTGTTTTGCAGGTGAACTACTCTCAGCCTTTGGTCGCCATCAAGTTCCTCAACATCACTCAGAACGAAGACATCAACATCGAGTGCAAGATCAACGCCAACAACATCCCCCTCGGCAGCGAAAGGGACAAGTGGGCGGGCCGAGTTTCCTTCAAGCTGAGGATCAACTCAATAGAATAGCTCTTCCTTTACTGCGGCAGAAACCGATGGCAGAATTCCCACCCGACATGTTTACAATCCCCCCCCCACCCCCCCCACACCAGGGGGTGGGGAAACGGTTTGCTAAGAGGAGGCGGTTATGAGGTTGAGGGTGCTAATCCTGTGATTGATTTTGTCTTTGGGACAAATGTTTTTTTCTGTATATTAGTTTGAGGTGATATCTATTTATACTGCATGACCAACTAGGGGACATATGACGGACGTAAACGTGTGTTCGAAGTTTGCAAGGATCCGCGACATATTTAATTGCTGTGCCCCCCTACCCGACCCCCCCCGCCCCCCTCTCCGCCGCCTCGACACACACTACGTGTTTTACTAACCGTACTTATCTACGACGTAACCGAATACAAGCATTACGCCCGTTTTCTTGCACTTGAAAAGAATAATCGGATTTATATCGCAATGGATGAATGCAGAGGTGACGCCATTTTTGCATGTGTGTATCGTCTTTACCGTGCTGTGAGGGACGGGGGCCCCGGAGTCCTACCAACACTGACCACCAGGAGGAACCGGCAGGGTGTAGTTAAAAATGATTAAGGAGATCAATTAGACTTTGAATGCATGACATCATTTAAAAGTTATTTACGTTCATACCTTTTTTTGTTTAGACAAATTGAGATTAAATCCTTTTTATGACAAATATATGTTTATTTGTATTTCAGTGAGAAGTATAGAAGTATAGCTTTAAAGTCCTTTATTTTGTCATTCAATCTAAGCAGCGTAAAAGCTAGTGTTCTGATGATGTCTTGGGTTCTGAACAGTGGTGTAGCACCACAGAGCGGATGGCTCTCCATGTTGTTGGGGTGGCTTGAATGTACTGGAATGGACCGGGCGGGTTCCTATTATTTTCCTAAGGTTTGGGTTACGCATTGTTCAGGCTCCAAATTTTCATTCAGAACCAAATTTTAATAAATTAAGAACCAATTATTAAGTCGAGGGACCTGCATTTAACGTTCTTTAAGGAACCTCAAGAGTAGTTGTATAACTGAACATATGAAGGATACTTGAATTGTGTGTGTGTGTGTGTGTGTGTGCATGTGTGTGTGTGTGCTCACTTCATTAATCATCAAATGTAGGTCGGGAAGTTGCATGGATCGTGCAATACACATCAATTTACATCCTTGTTTTGTTTAAACCCTTTAGTTTCAAATGTAGATGGTTGAGAGTAATAAAAGGGACTGGATTTAAAGCTGATGAGCTTAATTTGGTATATATATTAAAAAAAACAACTAAAATGTATTTAAAAAGTGAATATATAAGTGCAGTTATTTGGAGAAAAAAAAAACAAGTAAAATTTATTAAAAAACCGTATAATACATTATAAACAGTCTCATACATTATCTCAGCAGTTAAATCCATTTTAACAAGTTTAAATCATATATACTTTCCTTTTAAATGTTTCTATTTCAAATAAGAAATATATGATTTTTGTATCAATGTGCACTCGGGTGCTTCTTTTTTTTGTTGAATTTGTGGATAAACCTTGAGTCTTACCATGCATATTACTATTTCTTAGTTTTAGTTTCTTCTTCCCCTGTTCAAGTGGTGTCACAGCTGAGATTGCCACTGTGACAAAAACAGGAGGATGAGAATGTGTGTCTGTTACTATGGCAACCGCGCTGCAGACAGTGACACACTGAAGCATCTGTTTATCTTATTGTGGTCTCACTAATAGTAAAATAATTTGATAAATAACATTCATATATTGTCTCTAATTCGTCTTAAGATTCCCACAATAATAAATGGCTAAGAAATTTGATCAATTGTACGTTCAACCACTTAAAAGATGTTAATATTTTTTAATAAATATCAGACTTTATTTATGAATAGTTGCATCCTTTCCTCCGTATTCTTGCTTCAGTCATCTCATGGTCGGGATTTCTCCTGTGACATTCCCCCTGACACTTACTTAATTTCACTCTAATCTCTTAATCTTTTGGGCTAATCCACGCTGAACTTCTTGACACGACTACGTCGCTCTTCCTCCTTGTGTCTTGAATTGAGAGCCTTCTGTTCGACCTTCATCATTTTCTCATGTGTTTGGCTCGACCACCTGACCAGGATTATTTTCTTCAACCAAAGATCTTCATTCGTGTGTGATCAGATCAGTGCAGAAGCTGTAAAGAAGTATCTTACATAATTAAATAATACGCACAAGTTGCTCCACTTTGACATAACAGTGCCTCCTGGTGGACAGAAGCGAAATGTTCCCCCAGTGTCACAGAATGTTATTTCCTGTCTCAGTACATCCGGAGATAGTCCTCAAAAAGCAATATATTTATTTCCTTGTGTGGCTGCGTGATTTAAACAATCCTTGGAGAGGCAGAATTTTCTGCATTATTCTGATGAAAACAACCTTGTTTTGTCGATTTAAAGAGTATTTTTATTGCTATTTTGTTGTAAAGAGCTGAGAATGTACTAGCTTAGTGTAGGTCGTATCATAAAACTGGAGACGCTGGAATTGATTTAGAAAGACTTTATTGATATTTTTTTGTAGAAGGGAAGTCATGAGAGAGATTACAAAGAAGCCCACATTTAAGAATTAAAGGGTCCGTGACAGGATGTTGGAACCATTCATTTAGTCGGAATTCGAATGCTTAATAATTGTACAATATTTGGGAGTGAATTGAAATCTAGTTCCATGCTGCACTCCGATCCCCTTTATGACAGAACAAGAAGAATTCCGCGCCAATTGATCCATTCGTAATAGTAGACCAAAATTGGATTGAATCGAACGACGATGTCTTGGTTGAAAATCATGTCACAGATCCTTAATAGAATCAAGAAAGCAACAAGCCCTTTATTACTTCCACGTCAGACAATTCTTCTGCCTTGAAGGAACAATTTTTCATTTCACTGCCCAAATGGATGAAACTCGACTCTGCGTCTTTATGTTTGCTCTGATTGTATATTTTTGCTCATGTTTACTGCAAAGATAGAACATAATAAATGTCATTTAAGGAAACCCGCACGTTGTTTGTGTGACCATTGTTTTGATGAAGAGGTCTTGAAACAATCACTTACTGACATTGAAATTGACAAGACCAATCATGTGACTTACCGACTCAAATCACGCTTTTCAAAGACATCAGTGTATTGTTACCATAAAAAAGCGCAATATTAAACAACATTTTCATTTACAAAAGTCACAAACATTACTTGGTTGCATTCCTGAATTCAATCTGCTCACTAGTGATGGTCTGATGAAGCTTCATGAAGCAGTTTCATGTTGTTTAATGGTCAGTAGGTGGCGCCATCAGTTTAAAAATGATGTGACGTTTCATTAGAACAGTTGTTCAACACAAAGGAAAATAGTGCAGAGACCAGTAATCAGTAAACCCACACACTCGCGTCAAAATGACATAACCAGTTCTTTATCTTTCTCTCTTACACATGCTCACACCTTCATAAACCTGCTAAAACATGTACTCTCTGAAACACTCACTCCAACATGCCATTACTCATGACGACATCAAACACACAATCCTACACACTCACTCCTACACATTCTGTGTGTGTGTGTTACCAAGTAAAATGAGAGATTGTGCGCTTCACACTGCAACAGAAGATGGAAATGTGTACGAGAAACCGGCAGAATATTTCCCCACCTACACACATAACTGTGGGTCAAAGGTCACAGACTGCAGCTTCTCTGCTGAGCATAAATAGGAACATGTTCCGTGTGAATCTCATCCGTGCACAAATTTCTGAAGATGGTCTCTGTGTCTTTTACAACCGTTTCAGATGTTGAGACTCAACACTGGTCCAGAGCTTCTGAGAAAGAGAGGCGGGATTACGCAGCATTAGAGGTATTTGTGGGTTTAAAATAGTCTAATAAAGACAAGCGACGGTCACCGCCAATTACCAGCGCTTCTCCCTGGAAATTATAATCCCGTCTAATCCACAACCTCTTAACATTATACCATAGAGTACATGTACTGTTCATTAATCACGCCACATCCAAATATATAGAGGATTTAAATAAAACGATTTTCTTGTTGAATGATCCAGAATTAACATTGTTTTTAAAACAAATAACTGTTTAACATATTCTGATTAATGAGGTTATTTCATTGCTCATTTGAATCTGTTTGTCACTGCGGATTATACCATTTTATTATGCGCTACAATTAGCTTTTCATTTTTTTCACACTCTACAACACTCCCATGTGTCTATTACATATCACCAGTGTGCTTTATTACACTGTTTTTTAAAACTTTTGTTTCCAGAAAAATAAACAAACTTTTAACGCATGCTTCTTTAGTATTGAGTATTGTAGTAATGCCAGTGCTACAACATTTGTACGACATTACCAGGAACCTTTATAGCAAGTACAGTAGCTGATATGATATTGTTACATGTTAGCATTTGACCATGTTGTAAAATTTAAGATAAAAAAATAAATAGATAACATCCAGCTAAGTTTAGAAGTTGCCATATACTACTGACAAATCCTACTATTGTGGGAATTTCAGCTTGTAGTCAATTTTAACTTTAGACTAGTACCTTCTTGTAATGCTAAAAGAAAAAGTGCAGGTACACAACCCATCTCTTGTATCCAAAAAAAGACAAGGTGTAGAGAATTTCGCTACTTTGTTAAATACATTAGCTACTGATAAAATTTAGTGGCAAAACTTTTTTTTAAATAATTTAATAAAATTAAATTTAAATTAAATTGGCAAAACGTATGATTATAGGTGTTATAAAAAGACATAACTGTCAGTTCCGAGGTTGATACAACTGTAAGCATTCACAAAATATTCACAGCAGATTCAACACAAACTAGAGTTGAATAAAACTAGTAAATATTTGATACATAACCAAGTATGCGTCAGTAACGTGTCACTTTTATAAAAAAAAAGAGTCTTGACATCAGGGTTTATAAAACCTGTAACGAAATAATTCTTTATTCAGGTTCTCCCACGTGGTACAAAAAACTCCACAAATACTGACAAATGTACTCGCCACACTTGCATCATAGTCATCACAAGAACCAAACAGAATCAGGTCATAATCATTTGGCCTCATACACAATTAAACTGGTCCCGCATTTCCGCGATACAAATGATTAAGACCACCAGTCTTGAGGTAGGGAACTGAATCATGAAAATCACATTCATTTAAGAGAGCAAAAAAAACTGAACTTTTAATAAACCACAAATAGAACTTAAAAAAAAAAGAGTAAAAATGACGCAGCACGTTTTTAACCACCAGCTGCCTTCAGCTCAGGAAATGTAAGGACATCATTTAGTTTAATACTGACACAAACAGACCTTCAGCTTGAACCGTTTCAGCCCTTTGGTTAGTTCCACGTAGGAGCCCTGATTTACTTCAGAGCTTTTTAAGGCTAGATGGCTCTCACCAAATGTAAATAGATTAAATATCAATACAGTCTTCAGTCCAGTTGGATGTTGCACTTACACGTCACAAATGTTTAGGCACAGTCGAGCCGTTGTGTCTAAAAAACGCAAGTTTACCGATTTTGAACGATGCAGCAGGAAGTGGTCGATAATATGAATGTCATGGGTGAGGGATAATTCTGCCTTTCCTCGAGCTCTAAAATAAATGAAGCAGAACGTCCTTAGTTTGTTTTTATCTTGTAATCCTTTGGTTTGTTTTACACAGTGTCTTTGACAATAGGAATATTTCTTAAATAACACACACCTCTGGAGGTAAAGTCTTAGGATCTTATATTGGTTTACGATTTATTCAAGATGGACCTATCCACTGTCAGGCCACTTGGGCCTCTCCTCCTTACCCTGACAAACATCAGTCCAGAATGCAGAAGGAAAATAGGCCTATGATACCTTGAACTGGAGATTAAGCAGCTAGAGATAGTTAAAGTCCAACCAGTATCTCTTCCTCCAACTTGACTAATCCATATAGAATCCTCATGACTGTATACTCTGTACCAGTTGATCCAGTTTTCCTTCCCTGTAAAGTTCTAAATTGAAATAAATCTCTGTCTCCAGGACCAGGAATCAACATGCAGTATACAGTTTCTGTAATGAAATGAGGTCGGGCACTATCCAAACGATTTTTGGCAACAAGTCAGATGACCATGCGTTTACTCTCAGTTCCTCTCAAACATTATAAAGGATAAGAGTAGCGGGGTAAAGTACCTGAGGCTACACATTACGTTGATGTTAACAATTTCAAGAGAATATGTGTGTTTTGGGAGGTCTATGAAAGTAGAACTTTAGGTCGACTGTGTAAGGTGTATAATGCACTGCAATACCATCGCTAAGGCAGGTCCAGCATGCCATTCTCCTCCAGAGCCGTCTCCATCCGGTTGTACACCTCCGTCATGGCCGTGACCACTTTGCCGAGCAAGTTGCTGAGCTCGTTCTGATCCTGGGCGCAGACCAGCCTGTAGAAGAACTTCCGCTCGGGCAAGGCGATGAAGGCCACCTCGGCAGCCCTGCGCACGAACCAGCTGTGGTGCTTGGACAGCGTGCCCTGGTACGCCTCTCGACAGAGGTCCGACGGGCTCCTCAGCTGTCCGGTCGTCGGAGTCTCTGCCAACTTGGCCAGGAAAAGCTTCAGCCACTGCAGAGCTCTATGTAAACGCAATACTGTTCGACATCCGGAGTCGGTCTGCTGGTGAAAGTCCACTAGGCCTCGGTTGAGCTCCGCCGAAATCATGGAGCGCAAAGAATGATAGGCACCAACATATTGGGATTCCTCTTGAGTTTGGACCTTATTCACCTGAAGATCTTGGCTCACTTCAGCTTCAGGGTTCTCTTCCGCAGATAGGGCGAGTTGTCGAATAATTGTTGTCTTGGTCACTATCTCTTTGGAGATCAGTCCAACCATCGGCCCCAGAGAATCCATGAACCTGTAAAAACACATTCATACGTCACTACATCGCGCCGTATTCTATTTCATGCTGTACAGGTTTTATCAAAGGCCACTGATAAAAAGGTTAGTTCAACCAAATTTCAAACTTTACTCATTTACCCTCATGCTGACTAGACAGTAGACTTTTGTGCTCCAGAAGTGCTTGTGATATAAGTGATATATAAAATGTGTTACCCGGAACACTTCCTGTCTGTATCGCTTGTTATTCTTTAAATTTCCACAACAAACAAGGTTTAAATATAGAGTTACTTAAGTTTTTCCAATACAACTATTTTTGGATATAAGACAAGATGAATGTTACAGACGAGCACCACGGAGGTATTTGGATGTTTTTATGTGTCTTTTTGTACGAAGATGTAGATGAAGACCACTGACCTCCAGTCACTACATTAAATGCACTTATATTTTTGCCTAGAACTCTAAAAAGAACAGATTACTCTTAAATTAATTCTTACCCTTAGTCAACATGAGGTTGAGTGGAAAACAAGTGAATTTTGGGTGAACTTTGTTCCTTCCACCAGACTTATGATAAAAAAATGTTTACAGTATGGTATATATACTGTATATATATATATATAGAGAGTGAGAGAGACAGACACCACAGTGAGTATAGACACAATGTATGCATGTGTGTGTTTCATAGTAGCAAGAGTATTTGTTGTTTAGTTTGATGATAGAATATTTTAATTAAAGAGCTAGCAGCTAATAGCTAGCAGCAGATTGATTCTAGTATTAGCTGCTTTTATTACTTTTGTGATCACAAAAAGAAAATTTTTCTAAAATATATAATTTTTAACTAACATGTGTGGGTGGTACCAGGAAGTCATTTTGGCACGTGAAAGTTGTAAAAATATATTTTCCTCTCGTGGTAAAGCTAATGTGTGTTGTTTTATATGCCAATACAGCTGTGTGTTTGACCTTTGTATTATAAAAAGCTGTTTCCTACCAAACTATTGAGAATGCACACTCAGTACTTTAACAGCTTATCTGGTTTAATCCAGGTTGCAGAGTGTGGCTGTCAATCCTTGTTGATTATTTCTACCTTTCCCCGGGAAAATACAGCTTTGTTTAATATTCAATCGAACTTAAATGCACCGTTTGGGTCCTAAATCAGAAAACAATAAGTTGTTTTCGAGGTTCCTGAATAAACTATAAACTCAGACTGTTTTTTCGACCCTGAGGTCGAATCTTTCTGGGAGGGATCAATAATTGATGCCGAAGAGAGAAAACAGTCGAGAATGATGAACCTACTTGACCAGTTCGTCCCAGCTGGCCAGATACGGCTGCATCAACACATCCGAGCTGTAGGCCGGAGCTGCCAGCATGTGGGACAGAAGCAGGAACACCTGGAAGTTCTGACCCGGGCACTCCTCCAGGAAGTACGGGCCCCCAGGTCCGTCAGCACTGCTGTTGGACAGCTGGTGGAGCTGAAGCAGCAGGAGGGGGGGGGAGGCGGGTGAGGACGGAGGGAGGCAGCAGGGAAGCACAAGGAGAATGTCATTTAATATTCCTACTTTGGGATTAGCAAAAGTGCTGGAGATGAAACCTACCTTGTTGATTTGATTGTATCCTTTAATGCAGGATTCCCAGTGGTAGTGCAGCCCGCCCTCTGGAACACAGACAACACAAAGGTCATCACATTAGATCAATCTAGATTGTACAGAAACGCTGATATCATATACTCTTGGATTTATTGTAGGACTCAGCCTCCAGGAATGATGACCCACATCACATGTTCCTGACTCAAGCTGAACACAAACAGACTCACAGATCATTGCACGTCTTCAAATCATCTCTTAAAATGTACCTGCCGTCGTGACAATACCAGTGTTAATAGGATTAATAAATGAAATAAAACATAAATTAGTATTTTTAGTCATTCAGTGAACAAATTCAAGGACAATACTTAATTCTAAATGTTAGAAAAATGCAAGAAAATTAAGATAATGCTAACTAAAAAAAACAAAAACTGTGATGTGCCATATTTTGTAGTCGGTGATTAAAACATAGAACTTAAAAGATAAAGATTTATATAAACTAAATACGGCAAATAATAAAAAAAAAACTGACTTGATATTAAAGGTACATTTTAGTGAGGATGGTGCAGCAAAAAAATCTAAATATACAATTTCAAATTAATAAGTGACAGGTTTTTCTTATGAGGAACCAATGTAGTAAAAAACAGGAACTAAATATATTTAATCAAAAGTATACAGTCTTATCTTCAACGTTAATGAAAGACTGAATCAAAACTGTTTCTCAAAACAAAGTATAATTTGATCCTCTCTGGAAAGTATTTAGTTTAAATTCCGAGAAACATTTTTTACATTTTGGTTCAAGACTTAGAATAAGCAAAATCCCGCTTTAATGTCATTGTCATGTGAGTGTGTCATGACATTTGCTTTCTGCTTACACAAACAGCAAAAGAGATCATTAATCGCACAACATGACATTTTGTCACGAGCAAGAACAACTTCACTGCATTTTGTGATGTGTCAGAGCTGATGCAACATGTGACCCTGATGCAGGAATGGATTTACAGTGAATCACAAAACGCTTTCCTGTTGGTTGGGATGAAGGTCTCATGATTTTTACTGTTGCAACAGTTCAGTACAGGAATATGTGCACGTCCTTGAGATCCTTAAGAAAGTTGTATATAACACTGTTTATTATTTAATCATGATTTAAAAAATACTTTGTATGATATAAGATGGCTGATCACAGGGAGAAGAATACTAAAAAGAAAGTAAATGTAAAAATACAGCTATTAATAATAAGATTATACTGCTAAAAAATATTGGAACAATATATAAGTAATGATTTACAATTGAATTTATTGATGTTTTAGTCGTGTCACTTGTGCATTACAAGGTGTCAAATATGTTTATGAAACTTGTACACATACCGTAAAACAATTTTATTAAGACCTTTTACACATCTCAACTTTATGGCGCTATAATGACATGTTACAAGTGTATTATAAAATATTCAGAATGCAATTTGTTCTCGCGTGCAGGAAACCACAGCAGCAGACACCAAACCGCATGTTAATTATTTTACTTTCATTATTCCACAATTTCCTTAGTGTTGAGCAGAATATTGAAATTCACACTTTAATGACAAAAACAATATTAATATGTACAATTATGGGTTATATATGACGATTTAAACTAACTACAACTAGAACCAGAGACAAAACCAAGCTAAGGTGCACCTAAGGAAATGTTAAGCTGTTTAAATAATTAAAATGTGAGTCCCCCTGGAAATACATTAAAAAAAATCGATGAAATTTGACAATGAAGTAAAGAGGAAATCTAATTAACTCGTGCCTTTATTTTGTAAGGCTAGTTCCGGTTTCATCAAATGTCAAAAAATAAACATGTACACGTGAATTTTTGCGTTTTTAGCTTTCGACCGCACATAAGTGTGTAACATTTTTGGAGTTGCCATAGGATGCCTGCTTGTACTACCACTGCTATTCGTAAGTACTTTATTTCTAAGGTGTGTGTGCCCTGACTTATTTTAGCAGCTAGCTTAGCTGTTAGCTTAAGTATGGACTGAGAAGCATGCATGTTTAAAATTAAATAATAGCTGTATTCACCAAGCATAACACTTTGTGTTAGTATTTTATATGTATCCCTTGTCTCAGTCATTGAAAATAGGAAATTAACTCACAACAAACAAATTAAAAAAAAACATTTTAACTATGTGACAAAAGCTGTAAAATATTATAATTTTATTTCCAACGTTTCTGTACATTTTGTCGGATTTTATTCAATTTAAAATCCCTGAAAGATTATAATTTTGTTTTAACACAACATACATGGTTGAGAATGGTCCAGAGAAAATAACCTATCCTAACATAACCTAGCTAGCTGCTAGGATGATACTCTTTTGACTCTTTGTTGTTTCAACTCTGAGACAGTCCCTGGCAGCTGAATTTGTTGTCAATAGATCAATGATTGATGTCTCCCTCCAACATGTTGTGAGGTATCGTGTCATCTGCCAACTACCAGGAATAGAGTAGATCATTCTCAAGGCGACAAAGTTATTTCTGTGAAGAACAATAACTCATACATTTATTATACAGTAGTTTGAGAGACTATTATTTCCACAGGAACATTTTCATGTGTGGCGGACATGGTCAATTTCAACCTTCATGAAGCGCCAGAAGATGGTGTCGACAGGTTAAGGTAAGGTAAGGTAAAGTAGAACTTTATTGTCTCTTGAAGAACGTTTTCATCTGCACAAAGTAAGGTGGCTTTGGTTCTTGTATATACAATCTATGAAAGTCTATGTGCGGTCAGTGGGTCACATGCTATCCTTTGAATGTATTCATTTAGAGAAGGTCAGATTAAACATATAAAACATTAAAAAAAAATTACATTAAACAGCAAATCCTTCTTATATACATGTATTATTATATATGATTATATATGGTCTATGAAAGTAAATGCATAGAATATTATATTAAATAAAAAAATAAGTGCTTTGAAATGATATTCATACACTTGTCCGTGCTGCTTTTATAATTTATATTAAGATAACAAAGATAATAATTAATCCAGTTGGAATTTTATTTACTAGATGGTATACAAAATCAACTAATATACAATAAACATTGTGTTGTTATGTTCTGGGAAGATTTTTGAATCATCAATTCTATTTTTAAACAAGTGCCTAAAAATGATCATTTTAGTGGACCATAGATGGCACTATACAGCAGATGCTGTGGTCCTTTCATTCATTTTATAGGCTGTAGCATTGGATCGGGAAGCGTCGCACCATGTGACACATTCATGATCCACAGCATATGCATTCCACACCAGGGAGGGATTGTATGGATAGTGAAGGCACAAAACACATAGAAATACTCACGTATCCACAGGGAGCCGAGGAACAGCAGCAGGACTACGATAGCCGCGGCGGCTTTGCTCTTCACACCCATGCTGAAGTCCGCTTTCTCCGGTGCCGGTCCTCCTTCTGTTACCTCTGCCAGCGTTTCGGCTCTCTAATTCCTCTGTGTCTCACATGAGTCCTTGTTCCTTGCACTGGCTGTCACCATGATTACTCCCGGAGAGACCCCTGCTCCTGACCACCCCCTCTTCCATGCTTAAATCTTTCCCCTGAATAATCCCTCTGGAATGAAAGTTCACTGGTTACGGCTTGAAGAGCTTTTTATCAATGTTTAACTTTCTGCCTGTTTTGTTTTCCAGCTCAGGCTTCCTATAGCGTTCCTCTCAAGCGTGCCTCCTCGCTGTCTATTCTTTGTCTTTGAATGATTTGAGGCTGCTGCTTTCTAGCTGTGTTGCTCAATCTCAGAGTCCAGAGATCGGCTGGGCGCAGCCACTGGCTGATAGTGGGAATCCTGTCCGCCAGTAACCCTTGTCCACACTTTCATCTTCCATATATGTCGTCCTGGTCAGCGCTACACAACTCTGGCTGCTTCTCCTCCCACCAACGCCCTCCCTCTTTTCCACTCTCTCTCTCCCTTTCCCTCACCCCCACCGCTCTACTCCCGCTCATTCACACACATCATCGAGACCACCGGCATACATCACAACAGTGCTGACGCCGCTTTAAAAGCCCCAGTGGCTTGAAAGAGTAACAGGAAACATGCCACTCTTTCAAAGTAAAACCACTGAGCATACTTGTATTTTATTTATGTGTTGAAGTCATGACAACGTAAAACCACTGTATTGATTCAGCTGCTGAGTGACAAAGGGAAAGGCGTGGGGGGTTTAATTCTATGGGTTAGCGAGTGCTGTGAGGGAGGCGCAAAAAGGAATATTCAAAATGTAAACACCTTTTTTTTTTTCTACCGCATGATGATTACTTTGTTGGAGCATGTTCTGCCCTCATATCTGTCCTGAATCAGTTAAGGCTTCCATGGAAAATCTTTCGAAACACAGAAAAAATACAAGTGCAACAAGAGTATCAGATAAACAAAAGGCTAGATTGCTTTGAACAGATGACGAATTGAGACGCTGTTGTGGACCGAGAATGAGTTACGAGTCACGCTTGTCGACAAATCCACGCACTTCAGAAAGTGACCAGGAGCAGATGGTGTTCATGTCATCTTAACCTCCTGAGGACTCGAGAGGTTAAGATACATTTTGCCTTTCAGCACCATGATAAACATTTAAGGTAACTACCCGTCATGTTGTATCAGTATCAGGAATACCACCAAATAATGCTACCAAAAATTCCTATTGTTATGAGAACAATTCCAAAAAGTCCAGCAATTTTTCCGAGAACTTACATAAAAATAACTATTTTAATTATATTACTAGATCAGCTTAAAAAAAATCTAATTTTCGTTATTTGTCTTTCATTTCTCTTTTTTATGTTTCCGTCAAAACACCAAGAAAATTAAAAACTAATTGGAAATACAAGTGTCTTTGTATGTACTTAACAAGTTTAGTCCAAATTTCAGAATCAGAGACTTTTATTGTCAGTGTTGTAAAACGTAGGAATTTGTGTGGTGCAGTACAGAATAATAGGATGCACAGAGATAAAGATAACACAGAGACTACGCAATAGAAAAACAGAATCAAGCACCAAGGCAGCCATTCTTGAAATAAAACGTATATACATCAAAATAATTAGGCAATGTAATCATAATTTAAGAAGTTTATATGTCATGGCAAAATGACACTTCAATATATTGCTCCTTACATTGTGTTGTGTTGTTTATTTGTATGTTGGATTTAATTTTGTGGGAAAAAAACAGTTCAGGAGATCAGGATTTATTGTTATTATCCCCCAAAAAATACTGTTAAAAAGTTAGAAACTAACATTGTCCAAGCTCTCCACTTTGGGACCTGTTAAATTGTGTGTTAATGTGTGACGCAGAAGTTGTGTAGAAACAACTGACTCTGTGTAATCTGCTGACAAAATCTTCAATGACAAAGTCCTTTAATCTTAGGTGACGATGTCAGTTTATGCTAATCTAAGCCCAGATAACACTGTTTAGGGAAAACTGAAATGTAGATAATAGCGTAAGGACAGAGCGCTGAGTCCAAAGTTATCACTGCTGATAGTCGTAATCACTGTTAAGTTGCACACAGCAGTCCAACATCATGTGAGGATAAGGAAGCCAACAATGGGGGGCTTGAGGGAAAGAGCGCCAAAAGGAGTGAAAGAAGAGGCATTCATGGCTTCACTGGGAGGGGCCGGTCATGGGGCTCTTATTGTGTCCAACCAGTAAAGACGGCAGCTTCTGGCCTGTCTGCACGTTCCCTCAGAAGATATGTGACCTTTCCAGTGCGCAGCTGGAGAAGACTGGAGGAAATGTTGCACTTACAATCAAGTTTGGTTGTAATTGGAAGCAGACGGTTCATGGTTGTTGAAGGAATTCACAGCTGTGTAGAACCTGTCATGGGCAGGAATTCACTCCATTCTCCATATGTGTGAAGGTTCATGAGATCTGGGAAGAGACATGAGAAATACTTATATGTGAATACAAAAGTTATTGAAGTCCTCAACTTTGGGAAGGAGCTAAACCCAGGCAGGACTTTGCACCCAAATGAGAGCCATGTTTTTCATGGTTAATAAAGCTGTCTTGAAAAAACCCAAAAAACACATCTCTTATCTAAGCCAATCGGGATTTGGTAACGTTAGGCTGGAAAATTCCCTGCATCTTTATTGTCATCCACGCCGTGTTGTTTGAGTTTCGGCTTCCATTTCCTACTGGACAAATATTCCACTCCCATCACCTGATATTCCGCCCACCTGTAGATCGTGCCTCTGATTCCGACGGGTGTCAGATCCTATTCCCTTCGTTATCCAGCATCTCTCCCTCCTGCTACCTTTGACCGTGACCTCTGATATCTGACTCACCCTTCGCTCTCACAACATTATCCTAGGATTCTTTTTTTTTTGAACCAAGAGGAATCATTAAACATGGATCCACTCACAGTACCAGCACCGCAGATTGTTATGAGCGGCAGCTGATGTGAACTTATTTTAAGTAACAATTGTAAAGATTGGATTGAACCCAGACTCGAGGGGGTCATTATCTCTTTTGGTTTCACGGATTGAACGCAGTCCTTCAGCTCTTATCTCTTAATTTCTTTCCATTGCTGAATAACTTCTGAGGGAGCTGCATGTCATTAAGTTTAAGTACTTCATGACCGTTTCCGGAGCCTTTCTTCTTGGGAGCAATTATTCTTCTTCTCTTTAATTAATGCACCCAACTTTGGCAAGTATGAGTCAGGGCTGGTGTGTTAAACTCACTCACATATTGATCAGAATTAGCAGGAAGAGTACATTTAATAAATAATTAGGGATGGGAGTTACTCGGTTAGACCTGTAGTCATGTAGCCCACCTGAAATCAGTGAAAATCATGTCGACATGTTATAGGCCAACAACATTTTTTTTACTTTGTCACGTGTTCAATTACAGATTTTTTCCTTTTTTATCTTTTCTACAATATTTTTTCACTTTTTGTGACAATTCCTTTCCTCAAAATAAATTGTAGTGAATTTGTTACATTAAGTCTTAATATAGTTTGCACATATCTGTCCGTGAAAAAACTCAATAAATATCAATATCAATCAAATGAAAATGTAGTGAAAACTCAAGAAATACACTTCCTATTGGCCAATTCCTGCCTACCGGTACATTAAATACGGTACTTACGTACTGAACATGTTCCACCTAAACTGAATATTAATACAGTATCAAGAAAAGGATATCGCTGTATATCTATATTTTCCCAAGTATTTTAATCACATTAACATTATAAATGACTATATGATGAAATGATTGTAAACATGCATTTGAAAGTTAAAAAAGGTAAAACGTTAATGAGTATACAATCATGTATTCTTCAGTTGTTTGACTAGTAGAGGTATTACGGTAATTTAATGCACGTCATTGCTATTGCCAACCCTTGCAACCGAGCCTTGACCCTGAACCCACAGTGAGACACAAAATCCGCCTTGTGGTGGCTCCTGTTCGCTCGAAGGAGCTCATCTCCACTTCCACGTCTGTATATTTAGAAGTTCATCACATACTGAGCAACTCACATGGCACATTCCAAAAATCAAGAGTGTTGCCCTTGTCACTGCAAAGTGACACTGCTTATGTTACTCACGGAGCTAATTATAATGGCCCGTTCAGTCTCTGGATTTGATGGGGAGAAAATAACCTTGCAGAGGCCTTGACATGGTTTTCAGAATCACCTTTGTTGAATCTTAAAAAAAGATTTATCATGCAGATTCAGGTCACTAGATTGATTTTGTCCGTGGCCTTCTAACCTCTGCAGACGCTCTCTGGCTCCTGGAGCCCTTCATGTGAAGGCTCTCCAGGGTGTATTAATACTCCAGACGCATAGTTGCTCAGTCCATCACCTGTTCACCTCGCAGCACCACGCAGGTTTATGTTTCTCTGTTTTCATCTTCCAGTTACACGTGGATTTGTGCTTTTATTTAAAGCACCATTCATGCATTCATTTATTTTTAAATGCTTTTATTTTTTCATTACACCTTCCTCACCACCTGGTAATGCTTCCATGTTCATGGCTAAAGTGACATCACAGCCGACAGATGACATCACATACAGGGGCAAAGGTCTCTTGCTCTGCTGTTTTTTGGTAGTGATATTCGGTGAAAACTTGTGAACAACATTTTAGAGTGATAGAAGTGTGGAGCAGCTGCTAGCAAAAACATGGATCCAAACCTTCTCAAAGTTCATCTCTGTGTGGAAGTATTTTCTCACAGTCTTCAGTTTCTCTCTTACTTGACATTTTGTCTGTTTTGGCGAACACAGCAGTGATTAAATATCTACACGGACAAGGATATTTGGTTCAGTCCATTATCATGAATTTTTTTTTCTTTTTTGCTGATTCACAATCAGACGTTTGTTTCTGACATTTGTGGTTCAACACTGGTCAGAGCCTAAAACTTCCTCTATAAACCATCGGTGGCCAAGTACTTATTTATTCGTTTCAATCTCTTTATTAGATTTAGTAAAATTGTATGTTTTACACATTTTCAACAGTTTTTCATATACACAATTTGTGTTTGGTGTGCATCATACACTTACAAAGCTGTTTTTTTCAACGAAAATCAAACAGAAAATCAAACAGTTTTATATGTAGTCAAGTTTCATACACACTTTTGGTTCTATATACATCATTTCCCTACAATACTAAATAACAGACTAAAAACAGTTTTATCCGTCCAAACACTTTTTACTGTGTGCATTTTTGTGCACATTATGTATTTTATATTTATATTTGTTAATATCATGTAAAAATGCATGTGTAATTTGTACCTAATGTGTCATTTAATCAATAATAACTGTCATGTGAGCAGTATATTTTCAAATTCATTAACTTTAAAGTAATTTATATGTCTTTGACAACCGGGCGAAGCCTAGCCCTGAAAGCACCGAACAAAACCCCAATACTAATATTTCCTAAGTGGCAACATTATAAACTGGTCACGTTACCTTAGGGCCTAATCAAAAAAATTGATGAAGAAAAAGAGGAAACTTAGTCTCACGGGTCTTCTAAAACACATGTTGTCCCTTAATTGTAAAGGATTATATTTTATATTCATTTTAATCAAATATCCACAATTCTAATAATACAATAAATATGCACAAGGCAGTTGACAACAAATTATGATTTTTTTTTTTCTTTTAAGAAAAAAGTCCTTAAACGACTTCATTAATAAAGTCAAAGGCTGCATGTGGCCCCCGGGTCTGTTCTATAATTCAATCCCTGTCATAGAAAGTAAGGATGAAGTGCCAGTTTCACTTTCAAGTCCCTGATTTGGTCTTTCCAAATCTGCCATTTAACCAGATTGGCATCAGCGCATCGTCGGTGTTTAATGATCACGATGATGGTTATTGCGAGTGACCGGACTAGGACTTGACATCCTGGTTTAGATCTCTACAGCTGCTGTGAAATCTGAGCCACGGAGCGCGACAGCCGGGGTGGGCGACACGTTTAGGGTTCGTTGGAGGGGGATTTAGAGGCTCTTTCCCTGGGCCTTTACTTTTCCTCTCTGCCTTGCGCTGGCTCTGTTCACATTTTCCGAAATTCGGATGTTGCCTCGCAGTCTGCTCTGAAGAGGTCGTGGGCACGATGGCAGTGTCCAACTTTTGGATGCTAATAGGGATTTTAATGGTAATTGGAAGTCAAACAGTTGAAGGTAAGAGGATCTTTTGTACACTTGTCTTCATTGTGCAACAGTCTTTTTAATATTCAAAATAATGTAACAATTATAATTCTAAATCACTTCAGGATTAAAACACACATCTAGAGGGATAAATCCTTGCGTTTCAATGGAATATAATGTATAAGAAAGTTACTTCAGTCAAGGTTTACAGTTTTATGAAAACAAACATCAAGTTTATTTTCTGTGTGGCTCTGTAGGATGGAAGCTGACGTCCCTTAGCTATTCCTTAACACAGACCTTTGTAAAGTGTGGCCCGAGTGAATTAACAGCAGAGATCCGAGATATTTTTTTATTGATTTGAAAATAATTACGATAAATTGATTAACATATAAATAATACAGAATAATGACAATATATAATCATATAGAATGTTTTAGTTATGTGATGATATTTTACCCTATATCTTTTTTATTCTGTTTATTGCATTTTTATTATAGGTTTTGCATTCATTTCACACTCATTCATTTTGTCATTTTGTTTTAAAAGAACCTCACAACAGTCAAAATGTATAATGTGGCATTTTGATATCCCACACTTGCCTTAACCAATCACTAGCTTTAACTATTTAATATCAGTGTCCCCGTAAGTTACATGTATATGCTTGTTTGGCACGAGCCAACTCTTATCATAATCAGGAGTTCAAGCCAATGTTAAGAACACCATTAGCTAAAGAATAATTGTTAAACCACTCTGATCTTGCCCTGTTTACTTCTGAGGCACAAATGGTCAGAAATCTCAGGCTCTGACTCCATGAGTTCCCTGCGCACACACAGAGCTATACTATTTGTTATTTGTGTAACTCCAGGGACTGAGAAAGTTCCTGAGTTGAACTCGATCTTGGCGGCTGTTTGTGACATATCAACACCTGAGAAGCCGGACTCTAGCTTCTGGCCAGACCAGTTCACACAGATCTGCATCCTGCTCAAGCCCAGGTCTTGAAGTCTGGTCACTCTTACATCAACCGATCGAGCACAATGGTACAAATGGTGACGTCCACTTTATATTTTATTAATCTATTTATCGTTAAACTCTGTGATCCATGAGTCATACTTACTTTGTTTGTCAGAGAGATCTCTCTGCCCAAGTCGAGAAGACTCATTTAAAGTTGGGGAAAGTTTGACTCACTTAGAAGTGGAAAATGTAGTTACAATTCTTAAAACCATTTTCCGTCTGGCTCCCTGGTTAAAGGAACTCTCTTAGATATATGGGGTTGAGAGATTCAACGAGTCAAACGAACTGACTGGGTTGAGTTGCTAAACAAAAAAGTACATTAGTAAAATGTATGTCCTTATCACCAACAACATTTAAAACAATACACTTAATAAACTTGAATTAAGGAAATGAACAACAAAGGTGTTTGGTCTTGTTTAGAGATGAGACTTATATTTATATTCTGTATGATAGATATTTTAAATTAACTGTCAAGATTGTGATTGTATCTTGTTCTACATGATTGTTCAAAGTGACATTGACTGTCTCTAAAAGTGTAACGTGCTTTCTTAAGTGGATCATGTGCTAAACTGTTCGGAACATTAGTCTATCCATGTTAACAGCGGGCCTGACGTGACATTTGCTTTTTGAAGTGGTATGTTAACCCCATTGTCACGGTCAGTACTGCTGTGTGCGAAGCTGTTACTCTTGGTGCACATAAAGCTTTACTTTTAACCTTGAAGGAGTCAAAATATTTCCACATTTGAGAGAGCATCTAAGATGTCTGTTCTTAGCAACACGGGCTGTTCTGTAAGAATTTAAACCTGAAATTGACACCATCATCAGGTGAAATAGCTGAGATGAACTTGACCAGGAGCTGTTGTCAGCCATTAGACCTGCATACATTCACACCAGCAGCTGTAGCCCAAAGTTGCTCCAGCTGTAGGTGGCAACAGAAGCTCAGCAGGTGAACTCAGTTTCTTGAATGCTGAATATGAAGAGAGCAGACCAGTGTTGGTTCCTATAGATAGCTCTGCTATACTGGTGTCAATGCTTAAAGTCATTAACAAAGCATGGACATCCCATTCTAAAAAAATAATTGAAATTGTTCTGCAAATACAAGTAGGTGATAATAGTTAAGACCGAATTATTTTTATTTATCATGTGAGGAAAACAAGACCTAATTTAAAAAATGGTAATAAAACAATACGCACCTATTGTAAAATAATTTTCATTGACTTAAATTGGACAATTTCTTGTAGAGGGTTATAACACAACAAATACACTCTTTGCATTGTATTGTCACAGTGTGGTGGGTTGAACAACGCAGACCAAGGGACTGGTTGTATAAAAAAAGCGGGGTGTGATTACTGCGTAGACCATTATTACTTTATAATAGGCTTTGCTCCCGTGAGCACTTGTTTGCTGAGATTTCAGACTGGGGGAAACTTTATAAAGTATAGTTATAAAGTAATAACTTCAAAGCATCGTCATGATGACTTACTGCATCTTGGTACCTTTAGACTTCAATATTTGAAACATGTGAGTGAGTCGGGAGAGTTGGACTTACACATTAGTTGCCCTTTAAATAAAAATCAACTGAATTAACAAATTATAATGCTGGATTAAATAATATGCAATTTTAAAAGAGACCGCAGCTTAACACCAAATAGTTTCTGTTGGAAATGCTTGAGTCACTTGATATTTCGATTTGATGAGTTATGTTTTTGTAATCTTTTACTTTATTAAGGGAACATCTTGAAATAGTATCTGTAAATGCACAAAATGAGACAACTATCATTTTAAAGAGTTTTCCAAACAGTACAAAGCTAGTGGTTGCAATCACATTCAATTTTTTTTTCCTTTTTATTTAAAGAAAATAATAAAATCATCAATGTTTTAAGAATTGTGTTTGCGTTCGACAAACTTACACAAACATGTAGTTGAAGGATTGAATAGTATTTTTCAACAATTTAAATATGAATTAGGATTGTTGTGATGATGATTTTTACCATAATAGCACAGTCCGTATGCATGACATCATCATTCATGTTAGCTTAGCTGCATTAATGAGTAAATTCATAGTCACAGAGAAGTAGATTTGTTTAGTAATATAATGTATACTTACTTAAATAGTGAGATTAACGTTTTTTCATTTATTAAAAGCCATTCAAGTGTTGCAGTGAAGTGTTTGTGTGTACTTTACTACACAGCCGATGTTGATGATAATTGTTAAGGACCTGCATGTGACTTAAAGTTCAAGCATCAAGTTTCTCAGCTACCATGAAACATGACACATAGTGACAGCTGGCTGGAAGGTAGTAGGAAATAACCTTTCATTCCATGTCTCCTTTGTTTTGTCGGAATTGACGATGTGTTCTGTTTCTGAAGATCAAGAATGTTTGTTGCTACAGTGTCAAACCCACACATTATTATCTTGTTGTCCCAACTTTGTAGATCTGTGGGAGACAACTTCATGACGTGTTTGTTTATAAACGTTTCAATCATGGCAATAAAGGCTTAAGTCGCGTCCTGAAAATAAAGGTTAAACCTCTGCCGTGCACTCGACTTCATGTTATATGATTAAACCATGATGGGATTGATTGTCTCGACATAGATATTAATTTCAGAAACAGCAGACTAACCAATCTTTTTCATTTTAAATTCTGTGGCGATGACGACGAAACTGTTTGAGCTGAATATTGATCACAAATACAGCTGATTCGTCTGGTTCTCCCCTTAACTTTTTTCTGAAGCTTCCTAAGTAGTGAAGCTATTACAAATGTCACTTCACTGTAGATGTGTCTCGATCTCAAGTGTACAAACAGCTCTTTGTCAGCATTATGTAGATCTGAAGAGGTCATTTGTTAACTTTCGCCAAACTTTGATATTTTATTATTGTGCAGGTTCCTTGTCTCCTCCTTCTCTTCTTCATTCCTCTCCTCCTTTTTCCTCCTCTTTTTCTTGCAATCTTTCGTTCCCGTTCTCATTCTTTCTTTTTCTTCTTTTCCTCCACCTGTACCGTTCCTTCACCCACTTCTTCTTCCTCTTTGACTTTTCATGTTCCCTAATTTCTTCATTTCCTCTTCCCCCTTCCTCTTTTCAATCCTTTCTTTCTTTTTCTATCCTTCCATTTTTCTTCTTCTCTTCCTCCTTCCCTGTCTTATATGATGCATTTCTCTTGCTCTCACTCTGTCCTAAAAAACTGTGAAACCTAATTGTAAAGAAGTTTAAAAAAAGTAATCTTCTTCTTTCTTCTCCTTCTATTTCGTCTTTCTCTTCTCCACCTTCCGCACTGAAAACTATGATTCTCTGTTGATAGTTGAGGGTAACCACCAGGAGACGCACCTCATCAAAGACTTGTTCAAAAACTACAACAAGAACATCCGTCCGGTGACCAAACATGAAGAGAAGGTTGAGGTTCAGATCAAACTGACGCTCACCAACCTCATCTCTCTGGTAGAAACTCATGTTGATCACACAGTGACGATGGTTCCTAAAATATTCTTCATTATAGAACGAAAAAGAAGAAACTCTGACGACCAACGTTTGGATTGAGATCGTGAGTATTTGGTCTGTGAGCTTACTCGACACTTGTGGCGTGTCATGTTGATTTTGTTCTTCTACTCAGCAATGGCTGGACTACCGGCTGTCGTGGAACAAAACGGAATATTACGGCATCAGCATCATCCGTGTCCCATGTAAAACCGTGTGGTTGCCCGATATCGTCCTTGAAAACAAGTGAGACAGAGTCCAATCTAAACTCTCTCCACGTTGTCTAACATTCTCTCTCTCTCCAGCATTGACGGAAAATTCGACGTGGCGTACTATGCTAACGTGTTGATCACCGACGACGGTTGGATGTACTGGCTGCCTCCCGCCATCTATCGAAGCACGTGTTCCATCGAAATCACTTACTTTCCATTTGACTACCAAAACTGCACGTTGGCCTTCAGGTGACAATTGTTACCAATTTCTTATTTTCACTAAACATTACATTTATCACACTTGTTTCTCCTCCCCCTGGACGTCCTCTTTTCTCTTCATGTTTCGATACAAATCCGTTACGGCAGATCTCAGACTTACAGCGCCAACGAGGTGAACCTGACTTTGGCCGTGGTTGAAGGTGTGAAGATCGAGTGGGTGGACATCGATCCTGAGGCCTTCACAGGTAAACTTTAACTTGACTCAGTGCAGATTTAGATGTTAGACGTACGTTTATGATAACAACAAATGATATACTGTTCTCCCTTGCAGAGCACTTTCAATGGCAGCGGATAAACCTTAACATAACCACAGAAGTTTCAGGGAGGCACAAATTACAGCCGCAACCTTACTTATGGTGCCAACAAAACTTTTAACTCCCATGATTCGTCTCTGACGGATAATTAGTTGCTACAAGACTGTATTTACATAAGCTGTTATTTGTTGGCTGGGCGGCAGAGCATTATAGGAGTTGTTCAGGTTGTTCAGAGGGATGAAACCGCATATATACAATGTTGAGTTTGCAAGTTTAAATAAATGTTGCTAAATAATATAATTGATATAATCCTTGGCCGTTTCCTTTTTATAATTATTTACCATTTTATCTCATTGTAATGAAGTAGGTTTTCGAGAGTGTAAATGACTGTTTATAAAAGGTTTAAAGATAGGGCAAGGTGGAATTATGAAAGATCAACATTTATTTGAATAGTAAAAGATTAAATAGTCCCTACTTCATGATTGTCTTGTAGGGGTTTCAGAGAATAACTTTTTTGGAACCTTTCTAACAAGTAGTCTTCATGCCTCCTGCTTCTCCTCTTTCTCATCATTCAATGATCCAACAATAGTTTTGTGTTGCCAGAGAATGGTGAGTGGGCCATCGTTCACCGTCCGGCCAGAAAAATCATCAACCCACGGTATACACCCGAGGACCTGGAGTACCAGGAGATCATGTTCAACATCGTCATCCAGAGGAAACCTCTCTTCTACATCATTAACATGATCATCCCCTGCTCGCTCATCTCCTCCCTGGTCGTGCTGGCCTACTTCTTACCTGCACAAGGTACTGATGAGTCAGCACATTTGAAATGTTTTTACACTTTTTGAGGTGCCATGAATCTGACAATCGGGTCCAGATACGCGGTGGGCACACCACTAAACATTCACACTCATTGAAAGAGTGCCTTTAAAGGCCCCTTCTCTTTCACCTTCATAGCAACCAGAAACTGCAACTTGTGATCCTGGTTTGAACTTGTGAAGGTTCACGTTTCTTTTCCCATGGATATCAGCCGGTCTGGTTGTTGCTCCCAACTGCCTTTCACAACTTGACCGCTGTGCGGTGCTATCAGGTTGAGCTATCACATCAAGCTTGCTTATTGGTTGAGCAGTGATGGGAGCGGAAAGTAACACTGGGGATTAAGGTCGTAAGGAAGGGTAAATATTTTTTTTTTTCTATTTTTTTTTTTACAAAAGAATGACTTCAACAAGGTTCGACTTTTCACTATTTTTACACGGCCCGCCATAAGTCAGAGTAATGCCATTTGAACACATAGCTATGTATATATAAAAACTAAATATTTCCCCCAAATGTTTTGTACAGTTCATATCTGGCAGCAGTCAAAATGCATGATAAGCAGATAGAACTTTTTTGATACAAGATCACACAAAATTAAATTAAATTAATTAAAAATAAATTAACAAGTATTATAGAGTAGAGTATGTATAAGAAAGTAAGTACAGTTCACACCACAGTCCAAATTGTTGTAGAAGACTACTTTTCACCTGTCAGCAATGTTGTCAGTTTGATTATATTGACCCTAATTTGGCTTCTTTTAAACATGGAAGTTGGGAAAAATAGTTTATCGTGTCTTATTGATAACTCATTTTCTCTGGGTTTTAGATTGTTGAGCAGATTCTTAAGGAGGTAACTCCAGGTTTACACAGTAACTCCAGGTTTAAATAGTAACTTTTTTTTTTTTTTAGAAATCTCCTCTTTAAAAAAAAAATTAAAAAATACAGGTGATGGTGATTTGGTCAAGTTGAAAAAAGCAAGGATACTTAGATGTGGAAGGCAGTGCGTTTGCAACAAGTCAAACGTTATGTCAAATGTATTATTCAAAAAGGTAGTAAGTAGGGAATCGTCCACTAGATGGCAACAAATACATATAGTCAATCGCTCTCAGAGCTTCTTCAGACTGTAGATGAAACAGAGGAATAGAAACGAAAAACAAAATCCTTTATACATAAAGTGCATAGAAATAAGCATGTTAGTCAAAATACTGGGTTGGGTATACATGTAAATATTTAATGAAATGACTCTACATATTTGGAAATATTAAAAGTCCCTGTCTCTCTCTTATTTGCTACTTCAAAAGAAAAGCACGTTTTGATGTATTATTTGTTTGTATGCACTCAACGTTGTAGGGCATGAAAAGTGCCAAAAAACGGAAAGAAGATTAATGATAAGAAGAGGCGCGAGCAGTGACAATAGTGGGCTCTGGTCATAATGTTTTAGTCTCTGGTCATAATGTTTTAGTCTCTGGTCATAATGTTTCAGTCTCTGGTCATAATGTTTCAGTCTTATGACTCTCTCAGTTGGCTCCCTCCACTCTGATGCAAAGACATTCCGCCAAACACAATCATTGCAAACCCTGATTTTTTTCTAAAATCACTCACTGTCATTCAAGGGTCACTGTTCAAAAACTACACATCTTAGGAAAATTTCAAATACAAATAAAATGATCAGGACTTGTGCCTACATTTTACAGTTGGAATAGTGTTTATATTTCTGCGTCTGCCAGGGCAGGGGATGTTTGAAAAACAATTTCCTGGTGGGAAAAATAATAGCCGTGCGATTCAGCCGAGCATTTATTTTTCCTTATGTTTTGATGTGAAGTCAACACTCTTAATTATATCTTTTTATTTTTCTTTCTGTTTCTGCTCCCAGCTGGTGGACAGAAGCTGACTGTGGCCATCTCCGTGCTGCTGGCTCAAACTGTCTTCCTCTTCCTTATCGCTCAGAAAATCCCAGAGACTTCGCTCTCCGTGCCTCTGATCGGCAAGTAAGTTCCCCACGTTCCCCTGTTTCTTAAGCACCAACGCTTCCACTCAAACCTTTTTCCCTTCCCTCAGGTACATCATCTTCGTCATGTGCGTCACGACTCTCATCGCCACCAATCAGATCGTGGTGCTGAACTTCTCCCTGCGCAGCCCCAACACTCACACCATGTCCAACTCCGTCAAGCACGTGAGTCCCACAAGGGTGTGGAAGGTTTTCTTTTTTTCCTACGAGTGACCTTTTGGTGGACACCTTCAGATCTTTCTGGAGATAGTGCCTCGGTACCTCGGCATGTCTCCGCTGGCGGACGACACCGAGGTGACGACGGAGATGAACGGCCTGCGAGAGAGGAGGCGGAGCTCGTTCGGGTTGATGCAGCGAGCTGAAGAGTACGTGCTGAAGCAGCCGCGGAGTGAGATGATGTTCGACAAACAGAGGGAGAGACACGGACTCACCAGGTCCATCGGTGAGAAGACATGTCGATAGTTCAGGAGTTTTCAATAGGTTTGAGCCAAACTATTCAAAACTTGAGGACTAGAACAAAATCACTTACAGCAGTGGTTCCCAACTGCCATATATTTTGTTTCTGGTCTATTGATTATTACTGTCTTAAAGGCTCTTGTTTTGAAAAAAAGATGGTATTATCTCTGAGGTAACATTAGCTCTTGACTCTTGACAAAATGCTCATTTCACTCAAGTTTACTCAAAAATAATAATAGTTCTCCACTTGCAAGTAGGGGTGTCAAAGTTTACGATTTTTTTCTACACCAGTACCGTATTTTCCGGACTATAAGTCGCAGTTTTTTTTCATAGTTGGCAGGTTGTGCCGGGGGTGCGATTTATACTCTGTAACGACTTATGTGTGAAATTATTAACACATTATTACAGGTATATCATTTCACATGTTATTTTCACATAAACCGCAAGAGGGCGCTCTAGGCCTGTGTTTATAATTTCGACGTAGAAGTAGAAGCGCCGCATCTTCTACCTCCCGAATTAGCAGAGTTGTTTAAATGTGACACCGATGATGAAGATATCATTGGATTTTAGTTATTTGGAGTTACACGGATGGTTTGGTAACTTCTTAGCATGTTATTAATGCTATAGTTATCTGACTCTAACTCTTGTTGTTAACATACCAGGCACGTTCTCAGTTGTGTCGTGTAACGTAAGCATACAGTACAATTATTCAGCCTGTTGTTGCCTCTATTCTATTTTTATTTTAAGTTGCCTTTCAAGATGACATGTCCGTTCTTGGTGTTGGATTTTATCAAATAAATTTACCCCAGAAATGCGACTTATACTCCAGTGCGATTTGTATATGTTGTTTCCACTTTTATTATGCATTTTATGGCTGGTGCGACTTGTACTCCGGAGCGACTTATAGTCTGGAAAATACGGTAGTTGTAACGGTTACACACAGTTGCTCTATATAACCACTATGAGGTTCTGTCTCTGTTCAAACCCCTCCTACTCCCATTACAGCAAATCCCTTCCAGTAGTTATCAAACCATAAACCTTTATTCTTGTAGACTAACTTCAAGTAGGTGCTGAACATATAAATCACACAACTTCATTTACTGTATTTTTCGGAATATAAGGCAGACTTAAAACCTTTAACTTTCTTAAAAATCAACAGTGAGTCTCATGTTTTAATACCGGTTTTACTTACTAACCTCACACATCACATGACCAAAACAAACACAACTATTTTGGTCAAAGCAGCTCCGTGTCACTTGCAGCCATGTTCTGTATATATTGCAGAGAAATGAACGCAGAGGACGGGAGAAAAAAAAGTGTGAACAGTTATTGGGTTTTTTTCTCGGTATGATTTATTACGTACATGTCGACACTGGTGGTCACAACGAAGCAGCATTTCCAGTATTAAATGCAGGTGCATGAATGAATCTGCCTGGTTGTAGTCCAAGCATGTTTAACACTTAGTGACTCAAGAGCATGTTAGGAATCATCGCAATTGTCTATCAGTGCAGTGACTCGCTTCACCTCTGCCCCCCCTAGTGGACAACATGGACATCAGCAGCACTGCTAACCTGTACAAGAGTCTGGGTCAGGCGGCTCCAGAGATCAAGCAGTGTGTGGACGCCTGCAACTTCATAGCCGAGAGCACGAGGCAGCAGAATGACATCGGATCGGTAAGAAAGATAGAAAACATGTCTCTGTTCATTCCTGATCCCTTCTTTCTTCCTGAAGGAGATCGAGAGCTGGGTTCTGATCGGGAAGATGATCGACAAGGTGTGCTTCTGGGCCGCCATCCTCCTCTTCATCATAGGCACTGTGTCCATCTTCCTCACCGGACACTTCAACAGGGCCCCGGAGTGGCCCTTCCCTGGAGAGAACAACAAATACGTACCGAGTTAAACAATACTTTTTTTTTTAAAAACTCATGTATATCATTCGCTGCAACACTTGCAGCTCACTCGTGTGACGCCCAGTCGTCCACTCACAGCCTTACGACTCCAACACTTGCTTGACGTTACTAGTCAGCTGAAGGTGTTCCTGAACGAGGTCAGGTGGGATCCAGTCCAAAAGCACTGAGTCATCATCATATATAATATGGTCTCACAGTCGGTCCACTTGTTTAAAAGTACACTTTGTGACAAAAACATTGTCACAATGGAAAAAAACAACAACAAGTTTTTTACTGCATGTTGAAAAAGGTGGGTGCAATAATTGTAACTTTATTAATTATGTAGCGTGTAATGATCAGAAGAATAGAAATAAAGGGATTTGTTTTGTAAGATGTGTATAACGGGTGAATTTTCTGTTTAGTTACAGCTTTGAATTACAATTCATTACATTTCTACCAATCAATAATATTCAAACCATCCTACAGCAAAATGTGATTGAGATACTTTTTCGTATTTAATACACAAATAATGCCACCAATCCAGTACATGACGTGAGAAGTCCGCAGTCCTGCATGTACAATGTCTTATTATTTAAGTGCTAAAGACTGAATTAAGGACTTCAAACCGTGACTCTTTATCTTTATGTGTTGTTGAAGTTGGAAGATTGTGTCGTACTATATAATGTTTTATAAATAAATGTTTTATTTTCACCATTCGTATCTTTACTTTATAGTGTGTGTGAGACATTCATGTACATCGCTCATAATGAAGCTTATTTTAATGAAATCAACTCACTTTCTAATGAAAATCTATAAATGGGAGGCAGCGCCTCTTAGCGGCTATAAAGCAAAACTACACAATAATCGTATCGCATTTTTTAACGGGATGATCTTTCTTTCTTTTTTCTTTTTTACAGAAAAGGTGTAATAAAATATAATCAAACGAAATGTATTCTACCAAGTTTGTAAAATGTTCAACAGTGAACTTTTTTTTTTTTGTATTACGGCGTGGCAACGAAGCAGAGAGGAACCGGAAGTGACGTCACGTCTGAGGACAGGTTTAAAATAATTTAAATCACTTTTGACTAGGTATGGTGTCAAAATTATTTATAATACATTTGATGATTAAAAAATATATACAAATTGCCGAAAAAATACATCAAATGACGTTTAACGTTTTCAAGTGTAAAATTATATTAGTTAAAACAATATAATTAAAGACAAATGTGAACAATTAATTAACTCTTTTACTATAATTTAAAATATATATATATATTAATAGATTATTGCGTGTGCGTGCGTCATTTTCTGCAAGAACGTAAACAATCCAGCAGATGACGGTATTGAGTCACAGTGGTTGTACGAAACCGTTTACTTCAGTTGTGTTCGTAATAATAGTTTTACTCGAAACATTGCACATAACCATTTGTATTGAACAATTTCTGAACGTCTTTGAGGACGTGTCTTCCCTCCACACTACGCACTGTGAGTGCGCTAATGTCTCGTGATTTATTATAGCTTTATTTCTATTAATATTTAATAATTACATTTTCCTTTTTGAGTTGAAACAGAATTTACTTGATGCATTTCTGCTGAATCTTTTGCAGTACAAGTACAAGTACAAGACATAACTCTCGTGTCTCCTGCTCCTCAAATCACACCTGTCTTCTGTGAAGCTGACCTTGTTGAGATTTTTTATTGGAAAAATTAAATTTATAAAAGAGAAAATCTCTCCCACTTCGTGTGGAACCCCTGCGGTCACTGAGCCTGTCTCCTCCTTGTGGTCTTCCTTCACTGCTGTATCTCTAGGTGATATTTTACTGGTGAACAAGATGAAACCCTCCTCTTGCTCAGACGACGTCCTTCGTTTTAGGCTTTCTATCAAAGTATTTGATGTTATTGGCCCCTGGGTTACCAATATGACGAATCTCTCCCTTTCCACAGGGGTTTTTCCCAATGCATTTAAACATGCCATTGTGGAGCCTTTGCTCAAAAAGCCAGGCTTAGACCTGACTAACTTCAGTAATTTCTGGCCTATTTCTAAGCTTCCTTTCTTGTCCAAGATCTTGGAGAAGGTGGTGTCTGAGCAGCTGCATTTGTTCCTGGATCAGAGCGACAACATCACTCTACGGACACAGCCTTACTGAAAGTTTCCAGTGACATCATGATGTCGGCTGATTCGGGTCAATACACGATAAGATTCCAGGGTTGAGTCAATACTTGGGTGACTTAGGTCAGTCTGTGAAACTGAGCCTGAGAAACCTGGGTGTTGTATTTGACAAAGACATGTCTCTTGTTCAACACTGACCAGAAACTGTTTCCTTCAACTGAGAAAAATCTCTAAACAGAACAAAAAATGTTGTCGCAACATGATCTGGATCTTATAATCCATGAGTTTGTGTCTTCTCGTTTAGACTATTGTAAGAGTTTATTTTCATGTCTTAACAAGAAGGAGCTGTCTCGCCTGCAGTTGATACAAAACTCTGCAGAGAGAATTCTGACCCAGTTTCTTTCAGGATCAATTTTAAAATTCTGGTTCTTACTTTCAGATCTATTCATGGTCAGGCTCCTCCTTACATCACTGATCTGATCCAGCCTTACACCCCAGCTCGGGCTCTGAGGTCTGTGGATCAGAATCAGGAGAGAAATCCTTCCAGGCTGTTGCGATGCGTTTGAACGATCTCTCTGCGCTTGATGGAGTCTACTGACTCTAAAATTGTATTGATTGTTTAAGCGCTTTGTTTCTAGAAAAGCGCTTTACAAATATTACTTACTTACTTACTTACATATAACGCAGTTAAAACTCTGGGCTGGTTTGAAACAAGAGAGTTGTGTTAAAGCTAAAGCCTTATGTTTAAGTTTTTCCTTTCTTTTCCAAAATAAAAGACTCTTCCAGATCGTTACAACCAATGCAAGTGAAAATCGATTATTTTTTCTTTCTCTTGGGCCCGGTCACCTCATGGACTAGTACACATTGACTTCCTGTCCATTTTCTTTTGCAAGCGATATCTGTAAACTCGTGATGAGTTCACTGTATCCATCTAGATATCATGACTCGTGTTAACATGCAGCTCAGGAGCCTGTTGTACGTGATGGAGGTGATGGATGTCAACGGTTAGTTTGGAAAATGCTGTTGAAAGCAAATAGGTGTTTGCTGGAAAATCAGGGAAAAATGTACATTCCTGTGACTATTTCTAATTATTGAAGTCTACCACAGGAGTATTGACTGAGTAATACATTTATTTGTAAAACTCTTATTAAGGTGTATACATTTAGTTGTTAGACACCTTCTACTATGTTTTTTCATGGATGTTCCGAGCTTTCTACAGTATAAAAAAAAACTGCTACAAATAAAAAGATAAGACCGCTGGTTCTTGTTTTATAATAAGACATAATAAAACAGAAATTAAGGTTTTTAAAGAATCTTTTCAAAAACATGAAACTTCACTTGTTTGTTATTGGGGGAAACCTGGTTTGTTTAAAGTGGAAAGTGCTTTAGTGGACTGGATAATTGAAGTTTAGTGAAAGTTGAAAAAGCCAATCCCAGAGAAATAACGTGATGTCACATTCATTAAAGTTTATTCAACGTTTTCATTCCAGCAGAGAAACTAAAAAGAGAGATGGAGATTCGTACAATTCGGAGAAAAGGCAGGAGATGATTCTCTTGGGAAAACTCAAGGTTAGCTGGATGGCCTTATGACCAACGGAGAGTGTGTCAGCTTCAGAAACTGGAATCAAGCATTCTGGAAAAAAAAAGGTTTTTATTAATTTCATTTTAGGTTTCTAAGGAGAGACCAGTTTTGTAAAGTTATTTTTTTCTCAGAAGACTTTAGTTTTTTTTCCATCAGTTCATCTTGATAAACTTTTCTAAATAATAATTAATAAGATAATTAAAAAAAACAAAAAAAATTATATATATATAAATAATGAATAAATCTAAGTATATTTTGACATAAAGTCGAAATTCTAGAATAAAAATAATAGTAATAATAAGTGATATACATATTATTTTTAAACCATATAATTAACATAAATAAATAATTTAATGATTAATTCCTTTCTAACATAAAAAAAAAAAATCACAATGACAATAATTGGCCTCAAGTATCTAGTAGTGAGTGTCGGGGAAAAAAAATAAACTTCTTAAAAAAAAGTGCTGGGTAGGTTTTGACAAACATTGCTGTAAATTAATTTATATATTTAGATTACTGGTCTAGTTGCTACTACACTGCCAATGTAACGTGAGCTTATGATGACAAAAGAAGGATGGATTGTCACTCACTGCTCTGGTCTTGAAAGTGTAGGATGGACTGGTCTCACTATCCTGATGGTCTCAAGCCATCATCCGGCACGCCTTAAAGAAAGAGTAGAATCACATTTTCATTGAGAGTATCTTGAGATCTTGTTCATGAGTGAGGGAAACTTGGAGAGCGTGACCAGCTGGATCAGTGCAGGGTCCTCAGTCATGAGGTCTTCATCTGTCGTGTTGAAAAGCTAATGTAACTAAGTTGGTCAAATGTGTCATTTTGGCTCATTTAGATTCTGCTTCACTTTCTTCTCATGAATCTGCTGATGACTTAAAAATGTGTTAAACTTGTTCTTTATGCTTTTGTTTTATATTCATAGAATAACATTGCACCATTGTAACCCCAGAAAGTTAATTGACAATTTAATTTTAATGTTTAAAAAGAATAAATGAAAACACAAACCTGCTGAGATGAGGAGGAAGTTCATCGACTTGGTTCCCGGCATGCTAGTTTCTCTACAGGTGTATCTTCCAAAGTCATTCTGAGAATCAGGGGTCACCTGTTCGAGGATCACGAGACAAAAATCTTGAAAGCGTTCATGATAAATATACAGTTAAATGTTTGATATATACAAAAAATATTAGTGGTTCTTACATCTCTATTTTGCCTCTCTATGAGTAGTTTAATAGTTTAAATTTGGGAGAAATCTTGTCTCGAATGAAAGTAGGACACTCTTAATAGTGCCCCAACCTTTTGGAAATACTTATTTTCAAAACATATTTATTTATATCAAATTGTTGCTAAGTTAAATTAAATAATAATCTAAGATTACGAAACAGCTTCTTTCCTCTGGCCATCAGACTGTTAAATGAAAATATGACTTGAGCTATGCACTTTTTTAAATATTATGTATTTATTCTATTATAACATATTAGCACTATTGTTAACTTATTTGTATTTATACTTTTTATACATTAATCATTATATGCAATATTTATAATGTTATTTATTTATTCTGTTTATACTATATTGCACTATTTTTTAACTTATTAATATTTATATTTATACTTTTTATATATACATCTCTCTGCTGTGTTTTTTAACAGTTGCCAAGCAACAACATTTCGTTGCCAGTTTCACTGCTGTGTTTTCTGTGCAATGACAATAAAATAAAGTCTAAAGTCTTAAGTTATTTTTAGGGGTTTCTGACCTAGAAATGTATTGGCCACACAAAAATAAATAATTTAAAACGATTAAAAAAATAAAAAATCTTATTTATCTCAAACATTATTTTCAACAGTGTATGTACGAGAGTCCCTCAAAACAATGAACAGATGAAATGAACTTTGATCATCAAAGTCTCTTTAATAGGATGATTTACGTGAAACTAACCTGGAGGTAGCTGGCGGTCGGTGTCATGTAGATCTTGACTTTGTTGCTCTCTTTTATCTCCACACCGTCCTTCAACCAAACCACCGTCGGAGCAGAAAAGTCACAAGTGATGTTGGTCGGGCTTCCCTCCCTGGTGTAGATCTTCTCTGGAACATCTGCAGAAGGTAAACACAACAAAGGCTCATAAAAGAGGGAAATGGTTTGAATAATTGATTACAGAGTTTCACTACAAATTAAGAATCACTTTAGTAATTTTATTAATCTCAAAACATATGTCTTGCATCTTGAAAAATGAATCCAGAATGTATTGGATCTACTGTCCATATGGTTCTTTTTACTGTTAGGAAACGGACATGTCGTTTTTTAAAGTAAAGAAAAGTGTGTCTCAAATGTGACGCATGTGGACCTTGTCTGTCTGAAGCGTCCATATATCTTGATCCGCTGATCTGAGGGCAGCAGTCTGAGGTGAAAAAACCCAAATTCCTCTGAACCCTCCTGCAGCTCTGCTGACGCCATTCTGAGGTCAAGTGAACGAAATCATATTTCCTGGAACACCTCACATCAAAGAAGCATCTGGAGTTGATATCTTCTTGAGAGGCTTCTCTTGGTTCACTGGAGCATGAGTGTCAAACTCAATCACATAATGGGCCAGAATCTTTCAGAAGTCCTAAGTGTCGGCCAAAAAACACGTACCTAACCTTTACCTCACAGGAAATATGAGTCAGATTTTGTCTTTTCTTTGTTTAAAATTGAATGAATCCATTTTAGCTTTGTGTTTGTTCATCACACAATTCCAACAATCCCAGTTTTCTACTTGTCAGTTAATTGCAACGCTGACAACTTAATGCAGGGATCATCAACTTTTTTGCAACTGTGAGCTACTCAAAGGGCACGATGTGACCAGAAGGTCTACCATCAGTTTGGTAAACAAATCCAAAATAACTCAATATATATTGTTACAGATGATAAATTATACATTACATGCATACATTTAAGATCCAAACATTGCAACAAGGAAGGAATCACAAAATCAAACATTATAACGTCTATGAAATGTTTTTTTTTTAACAGACCCGAAGTCTAGCTTTGGACTCTGTGGGTGTTAGTGACCCCTGTCTTAATGGATAGTTGGAACATTAATCTGCTTTGACTAGAATCCAACCATTCCGGCAATGGGTCACATTAAAATGACTAAGACTTAAGAATCGGGGAAATGTGAGTTCTCCTACTAGAGCCGGTCAGAATCCTCCCTGCAGGTGAGACAGATTCTTCTTGTTTAGACACAAAAATAAACTTTTAAAATAGTCTCAACGAGAAGACACAAACGCATGGATTACAAGCTCAAGATTGTATTGTGACACCATTTTCCTAAGTTTATTATATTTCATTAGATGATCCTAAAAAATGAGATGTAGCTAAACATCTATGCTACCCTCACTTGTGAACAAAACCTAAGCCCTCAGCCAGTAGAGAAGACATTTCTATATTTAATAGACACTATGGTTTGAGACTCACAGTGAAACTGCAGGTACATGTTCTTCCTCTCTGAAGCATCCGAGCTGCTGGCCGTGCACAGAAACTGTCCAGACTTTGTGAGCTGTAAAGTAAAACAACAGTTTAAAGTTGATTCTCTGCACAGAAAGTGTGTTTTCTGCCTATTAAGATAAAACAACACAAATCAATTAAGTGACAGTTGTGATTATTTTTGATTTTGCTATAAATTCACCTTATTTTAGTAGATAAATATTAAATTTAAATTCTTTCCGTTGTAAACTTTTGTTTAGAAAATCCCTGAATATCTGTGTTGGCCTAAGTTAGCAGCCAGAAGTGTCTTGCTCAAGGACACTCAGTAATTGTTGGTGTTAATCATTGAAATGTATAAATGACTATTAACAGGAGAGTGCTGCCAGAGTGAAGCATCTGATCTCATCATTCATGTCACGTCCATGAGTGAAGCAGATCGTCCACTTCAATGAAGTTTCCGCCATTTAGTTACAATTCATCAGTTCAGTTTTTTTTTTTTTGTTTTAGCTGGATTTTGCTGAATGCTAAACACTGCATCAGAACAAATGTCCCGATGCCTCTTTAGAGTCATTTAACCAGATCGAGGAGTTGAGTAGAGACAGATAACTGGAAAGGTCAAGTCATAAAAACATTTTCCAATGAGCAGTCATGTACAGACAGCAGTATTGCCTTCTCGTAAAAGGCTAAACTGAGACATCGAAGTGTTTCAAGATGTGACTTGTTAGTGAGAAGAATAAACAAGTTACACCCGCAGTAATACCTCTGTTATGATTTAACAGTTCCAGCTGCGTAGGTGTGAAATAAAAGCATGTAAAGCAAGGAAGCTAAAATGAATTGTGTTGTTGTATCTGCACAATTAAATGATCATTATAAAGTGATTGCAACAACTTGTTAAGACAATTTGCAGCAGTAAGAGGGAAGTCTTTCCACTTTTCAAAGTAAAAAAACACATTTTAATTTCATTTTTTCACCCATTTGGTTGATGGTAACTGATGCTGAGGTGCTCTTAGTAGTACCACAACAAACTATGTTGACATTAATCAGAAAATTGCTTTTAAAGTTAAAGTAATTCTTTGGAAAACTAGAGAGAGTTTTCTCTTAATACAGAGCTAATGCTAAGCAGCCACGTCCTTACACTACTATCAAGGGGAAATACCTTGTTCATAGGTAAACAATAAAGAAGATTCATTCTAACTTGATTGACAGGCTGAGATCTGAACCATCCCATGATGGTTTTTGATCGATCTTCAACCGGTCAATACCTGCTGAACATCTTGGATCTTCTGGTTTTTGAAGGTACAGGAGACAGTGGAGGTTGGGTCATCAGAGGTTTCACAGGTCATCGTGACTTCATCAGAGTCTGTGACTCTGACCTTGGCTTGGCGGACACACAAAGATAAAAGGTGTCACATGATGATACAATAAAAGGAGGACAAGGAGGTCCATGGATGTGGTATGAAGTCGATGGATGAGACAAGGAAGGAAGGACTCAGTTGTTGTGTTCATACTGTACCTTTCACCAGGACCTCGATCTCTTTGAAGGATATTTCACCGATGCTCTGGACCATAGCCGTGCAGGTGTACATCCCCTCATCTGTCTTTTTGACGCTGCGGACCTGCAGGTGGTTGTTGCTCAACAGATGAAACCTCGCTGCCAGAGAAACAGAAAAAAAAACAAAAGCCTTTAAACAGGAACATTGTTTCCCTCTATTTCTTGTGTGTTGCAGTGAAATAAATAGAAAAGAAAAGACTCGGAGCTTTGTGTCTGAGAGAGAAGAAAGCAGAGGGAGGGTTTGAAAAATGGTTTCTGGGCAGAATCATTCCAGTTTATTAAATCTAGACTTCAGTAATGAGTGAGGAATATATTATAGTTTAATTGGATTTCTCTGCAGCGTATACACCTGCTTGAACCTTCTTAGAAAGTTGTTCCTGAGCAACATTTGCGGCTTGATAACGTTTTCATTGAGCTAGAAGGAAGTCAGCTGACGTGTGTCGGAACGTTTAAAAATGATCTAAACTCAAAACAATAGTAGTAGTTTAAGTTGTAGTCACAACAATACTAGTATTTTAAGTAAGTGATGTTATGATGAAGCTTCATGAAGCAGTGTCATTATTTTAAGAGCCCAATAGATGGCGGTCTCTGCATTATTTTCCTTTGTTTTGAACAACCGTTAATGAAACATCACATCATTTTTAAACTGACAGCGCCACCTACTGTCCTTTAAACAACATGACACTGCTTCATGAAGCTTCATCAGACCACCACTAAAAGAAGTTGAATTCACCACAATAGTAGCAGCACTTAGTCTTGACTATTTGGTATTCAATTGGATACTTCTAATTTAAAATAAAAAACATTATTTTTCAATGTTTTTAAGAGTCAATATACAATACAAACTACTGCTTCTTTTTTTTTTGTTAACACAGAGTCACCGAGTACATTTTTATTTTTCTGTGAGTGAACCACATGAGACTCAAATCCAAGTATGATAGCCTGAAGCTCCACGAAGCATGCACAGACTTCTTCAGAACTCCGAGTCCTCGCCAGAGGAATCTAGATCTTATCGGGTGGTAAACAGAAACACTATGATAGCAGCAGACACTTGCAGAACTTCCAATATTACTCATGAAGTATAAACAATAAATAACAAGTGCAAGAACAACAGTTATATACTGTAGTAATGAAACCCTTCCTAATGCTATGATGGACAGTGAGAAGGATCAGAAGCAGGAATGGGATTCATTCATAGTTAAAAGACGAGTTAGTAGACGTGAAATGCATCATTTGATTGAGATACCGTCGTTCTTGTAGTTGATCCTTGACCCGTCAAATCTCCAAGAGACTTCTGGCTTGGGTGAACCGACCACATTGCAGATGATCTCGGCATCGTCTCCCTCGTTAAACGTCTGTGGACTGGAAACATCCTGGAACGTGATCGGTTCTGCGGGGATATGAGTCGCTTAGTCGCACAAGGAGGATGTTTAAATAATGTGGGCTCGGTATCAAGACCAGTTTCCTGAATCGATTTGATTTTGATCATAAGGTTTTGAATCGATTCTTTTTAATAAATTCAGAATGTTCTCTTTAATAATGAAAATGGCTTAACTGTGTGACAATGGACTTCATTTGCTGCTCACCTTGAACAACAGGCTGTTGCTATGGGTTACCTCATGAGGCAACCGATAGCAACAGCCTGTAGAAGGCACAGCATGCATTCGTAGAGCCACGGTTATAGCCGTAACTGGTGTGTTTCTATGTGCAAAGACCCCTCAAAATAACTAAACTCTTAATGGGCGACTTGAGGATTTAAGTATGTCTTAAATAGATATTTGACTCTATTGTATCATCAGTATGTATTTGTTTGTACAAAACTCTCTTTTCATTGAAATATTTACATTAGAAAATGTACTTAAGCCCCGCCCACTGAAAACACTGTTTTTCTGGGGATTAAATCTGGATTACCAGAACCACGCCCGCTCTGCTGTGATGGGTCAAGCACGCCATCAATCCTGGAAGTCTCCACCTCCAGGGGACTCGTCGTATAAACAAAATAGGCATGCTTACAGCTGGCTGGATGAGGAGTAAAACCTTTATTACATCATAATGGACTCCCCTCTCGTAACCTCTCGTTTGCCGAGATTTCAGACTAGGAGAACTTTACAAAGTAATAACTTTAAAACATGGTCATGATGATGGACTTTATGCATCCTGGAGAGGAAGACTGATGCTGGTCGAGTTTTTTCAGGATTATTCTTTTTACACTCACTTACGGTATATATCCAACAAGACTGTGGCTTCTGCCTCCTCAACTGAGTTCTTGGCCACACATCTGTAAAGTCCGGCGTCGTCCAAACTGACTTGGTGTATCACAATATCCGTTGTGAGTCTGTCACGGGTCACGTACGAGCTGATTTTCTTACCACTGGGGTCGTACCAGTCTATGTCTTGAGCATCTCCAACAACTGCAGAGGAAGTACAGTGGTGTTGAGTTTAAAAGAGTCAGACAATAATCGAACCCTATTGCTTTAACACTGTTAGTGTTCAGAGACCGGTAAAATATATGTAGATAGTTGAAGGGTTAGTTTACCCAAAATACACATTTCTCTAATTTTTTATTCCCAGCATAACGTTAACTAGGGGTTTGGGATAATTTTTTTTAGAGTAATCTGTCTGTTTTGGGAGTAATAGGCAGAAATGAATGTTCATTTATGTTCACAAATGGGGCTCCATTTTCTTCGTCCAAAATGACAAACTTAAAACCGTCCAAATACTTCGATATTGCTCACCTGTAATGTCCCTCTCGTAATGAAACCCAGACAAGAGGAATTGTTCGGGAAATGTTTTTAAAGAAATCTATATTTTAAGCTTGTTTGTAGTAGAAGTTAAAAGGTTAATTACTAGGACAGTGACTGATTACAGCATTTGTGGAGGTGTTTGTTATTTTTAAAATGGAGCCCTATTCATGATTGCCAAAAGATTTCAATGATGCCCACGATTCCAAAAAGAGTCGGATTACTCTGAAAATAATCCCAACCTTTTGTCGACATTATGGGGAGTAGAAAATGAGTGAAATGGGAATTTTGGTTGGACTATCACTTTAAGTTCACACAACTTACCCATGCAGCCGAACATGACGGAGTCACCAACTTTCTTGACTACCTGAGCGGGAATTGTTTTCACCTCCATGGCAGCTGGATTGGGAAATGAAACAGCAGAGAGACAGTTTCATGCTTACACAACAACAAATGGCTCATTTTTTTGTTACTTTTGTAAACAATGCATACATAATTGCAGCATGAGTCAACAGAGGTTGCACGACACATTGCAGTTACAATGATCTGACACTAGGAAGTTTTGTATGTTGCATGTAGCAATGTTTTTAATCATATATATTGCTGCTTTATTGTAAGCAGTAATTTACTGGAACAAAACACGAAACTAGTTGAGTATTTAAGTTTAATAAATATTATTATAAATGATTGACTTTGTTGATGTTTCAGATATGACATGAGATTTATCTTACTTGCATAGTTGTGACCCTCATGAGGTTCTGAAAGATTGTTGGAATTATTATTATTACCATAATAAAAAAAAAAGATTACTATGTGTTCTCTTTAACTACACAATTATCATTATTCAACACAGACAGTCACTGGGCGGAAAAATGGCAAAACAAATGATGGAAACCACAAGTAACGTGACTGACATTCAAAAATGTTATTTTATTCGTACATTATGTCCAGGAAGTAAACCTGTAAAATCTTTAAATCCATGTGTTGACCTGAGCTGTATATTAACTTCCATGGACCAATATTTCATTATTATTCCTCACCTTGATCATTAATGGACTGAAGCAGGAAGTAACGATCAATTATTAAATGGATCTCCTCAGTGGTGACGCATTGATTTCTTATTATCTGCTCATTTGTACTTTTATTTACATTTGAATCAACATAGGAATTCAAATTGAAGAGTGAAGAGAGTAGATCAACTGGAGTTAAGAGACACAATAAAGAATGTGGGTGAACAGGATTCAGATCCTCGTCTTCCTGCCTGATTGTCATCCTGAACATCACAAGGTTGACCATCAATTTTTTCTCCTACAATAAATGAAATGAACTTACCTGCACAGCCCATTAAAACTAGCAGCCAGATGATGTTCCTTGTTGCAAGCATCGTAATGAGTCACTGCTGCTTGGTCGGATGGATTGTTTGTTGGTTCTTGTCGCCGGAGAACAGACTTCCACACAAGCACTGAGAAGATAGTGGCAGAGGAGCAGCAGAGAAGCAGCACAGCCCACACGAGGGCGGGTTAAAGTGAGCGCCAAGCAAGAAAGTTTTTTAAACGAACGACAGCTTAACTCAATGTGAACACCTCGGTCAGTTTGAAGAGACATTCGGATCAGAAAGTTCAGCCAAACTGCATCAGTATGATCCATTTTTGAACACATTTTCAAAGCAACAGACAACTGAATATATTTTTTTGGAGCAGTTTAAGAGGCAGATGAGTGTAGGAAGTGTTTGAAAAGACAACATTTTCTCATGTAAATATTTTTAGTTTGTCAACAAGCTGGAAAATCGTCGTCGTCTGCCGCTGCTGAGAGACGCAATTTATCAAAAATGACGGCGATGTCCTCCAGAGAGGCATAATTAGCAGAATTCAAGGCTCTCTGTATCCACCGTGAATAATTTTACGAGCTTCTTGGAAGCAAACATCTCACTAATGCCTGCCTTTGGAATGTTTGTATAACCTAGAGAAAAAACATCAATATTTTATTCAAGGTTGTTATTTTCGTGTAAAAAAAAAAGAAAAAAAGACAACAACGACAAATAAATAATTGTGTGCTGAGAATTAAGAAGTAGATAATGTTACATTTTGGGTTCTTATAAAGCTGACTTGCTAAATGTCATTGACAGAATGAAGTGGAAGACTAGATTAACTTTTATCAACAGCTACTGTTGACATAAGTTAATGCTAAGAAGACTATAACATTAATTATGGTGAGAAAAACAGGCTCTTGACATGTGGAGAATGGAACATAAATAATATGCTTTTAATGTTCCTGCGCTTTTAGAGACTGTTGATGAGCATTACAGCACCATCTGGTGAAGATATATGTGCACTGCATCATCATACTTCATATTATTTAAAAAAAAAAAAAACACATACATCTTTGGCGCGCTTTTTGATTGTTAAAAATATATAGTTCACGTTTTAACTATGAAAGCTAGAATCAAAGTTCCACAAATGTATCTTTAGGAGATGATATTCAGTTCATTTTGATGATTAAGTTGAAAATGATTAAGATTTGTTTTAAAAATGTTACTTTAAGGTCAACTTAAGTGTCTCCTAAATTGATCTTGGACCTCTATTTTACTCATCAGTATGTGTCTGTTTGTACAAAACTCTCTTTTAATTGAAATATATACATTAGAAAATGTGCTTAAGCCCCGCCCACTGACAACACTTCCACATTCTGGATAATCTCTCCCATTATTGCGTCATAATGGGCTTGTAACCTCTCGTCCACTGAGATTTAAAATAGGGGAGAGTTTTATAAAGTAATAACTTCAAAACATGGTCATGATGAGAGACTTACTGCATCTTGGAGAGGAAGACAACATTTGAAACAGTCAGGAGAGTTGGGTTTTCACATTAGTTGCTTTTTAACAGTAAGTAATAATTAATACGGTTTGAACCAGCTTCATTTAAGCAACACTACCATCTAGAGGTTATACTAAAGAATAACACACAAGACTTCATTTTTAACTATTTTAACAGAGACTGCAAAAGGGCTTCAAATATAATTGCTGAAATGATTTTAGTCATTTGATTGTATTATAATCGAATCTTTCCTCCTTTAAATTCCCTTCAAATGACCTTCACGCTGCTTTAATCTTCATTTATTTTACTTGTAAAGAGTTAAATCCTCACATTGTGAAGTAATTCGTTTTGACTGAAGGCTTTGTTTCACTATTTTCCATGGTGTGTTTTTGATAAACAGGTTCACTCCAGTTCAGTCTGTGCTACTTGAAACCATAATGAACCTCTGTGGTGATAATAAGATGCTGGAGCCAGAAATTCATTTTACCTGAATCGTCCGCCTAAATGATAATAGCTCCCCGGAGACTGTCATTTAATTCTTTAATGATGACTTTGACCATTACTGTCCACGGGGGGAAGGAGGCACGATCACAGCAGAATGCTGCAGTCACACAATTCCTTCCATATCTCGAGCAGAGGAGTGTGTAGAGGGAAGTACTTTTAAGCTGCTCAAATAGTTGTCGAATGTCGACTTGTTTATTACAAAAAACATGCTGAAATAGCATATTTGAAAAAACTATAAAATGTAGAAAAGAGTAAGATTAATGATTGAAGATGTTGATTTTAATGTGTTATGAATGAATGATAAAAAAGAAAAAAGCTCATAGGAGTTGAATTGTTTCCTTGATTATAACCTTTAATGTTCATTAATAATATCTATAACATTGTAGTGAAATCAAAAATGAGTGAAAACTGAACAAGGTGATTCATCTCTCGGGGGTTGTTAACACCTAGATAGTGTTGTTCGCACTCGCTGTCAAGTCAAGTGATCATGTGATCTAAGGCGTGGATGTTTGGATAACATATGTTTTCAAGTTTCATATTTCCCTTCATTTTTCATAAAATATGCCGCTTAAAATATAGAACCATGTTCAAGGGCACACAGTGCAATAATATCAGCACATTAACCTGTAAATAACTGCATGTTCCTGTCAACACAAAGTGAACAATTGTTTTTTTTAAATATAGAAACAATTAATTTTTTCTAAACCGTCTAACGGTTGCTATGAGGTCCTAAAGACCTCATCTTAGGCCTACAGGACCATCATGAACTGCTCTGTGTCTGGACTAAGCCTGTTTTCTTTTTCTCTTTTTCAGCCACAAAGGTTGTTTGCTATCTACTCCCTTATTAACAGTGGTGAACACCAATGGCGCGAAGAAGGTAATTTCTTTCTCCAATGAATATTTAACTTAAATTAGAAACTCAAATGTTAAGAAAGTTGCTGTGAAACAGTTCAAACACTTAGTTCATCTCATGAAAAATGGGAGCCAAAACAAAAGAGTTGCGTTTATATTTTTGTTCAGTGTATTTAAAATATGTTTTGCGGTTTTGTAACCATGGGTACTGTATCTGGTTCTTTGTAAAGACACGATTATTAAAATGGTCTGATTTAGTAGAGAGACATTTTGGCAGAAACTTTAACCATTATTGAACAAAAAATACAGGTAATAAGTAAATTTTGTCTCAAGCAATTTATTGCTGATCAGCTGAAAAATGTTTAATTACAGTAAAACTAGTTTGATTTCATAAAATGATTACTTTAAAATAGTTTGATTACATTAAACTAATACTGTAAAATTGCTTGCTTACATTACATTCTTACAGTGAAATTGTTTTATTATATTAAATTATTACTGTAAAACGGTTTGATTAATGGTTATAATTGGGTTGTTTAAAGTATAAAATGTTCAATGTATATGTAATATATTCATATTTAAAAAAATAGTTTTATGTAAAACAAAATGTGTTCAACTCAAAGTGTACAAAAAACCTAAAGATTTACTTAAACTGATATAAAAAAAAAGATGAGATTGAAAAAATAAACAAACAAATCTTTCAAATCTCTCTTTTGTAAAAGGTCATTTTGTCCAAGCTGGTGTTTTTTACTCACTTTACTTTTCACTCGGGGAATTTATGACTTCCAGAAATGTAAACATCCTCAATCCTTGCAGAGCAACGATCACCAAAACAACATTTGACAAGTTCTTAATCCAAACTTCCTGCGATAATATTGGCCTAACTCTCAAACAAACGCGTAAATCATAGTCTGACAATGAAATATAAATCTGTTGAACGCGCTGCGTGAGTTGCTGAAATGTGTTCTTCTCTCTCCAGAGGGAAGCTGCTTCCAACTGTCATCGCTCCTCCAAAGTTGCAGCCTGGATCATCTCAGCGGCTATCATGCCCTCGTCGATCAATAATCAAATCGATGTCGAGTCCATCTGCATGAAACATTGTGGAAAGATTCGACACACACAAGCAGATCTCTTCGCTTCCCATCGCTGAATGTATTAAAACCTGCTTTGAAGAGAATAGTTAATGAGCATTTCTATCAATTTTCATCTGAATCAGAATCAGAATCAGCTTTATTTGCCAGTAATGTAAGAACAAAACAGGAATTTGCTTTGGTGAAGTGGAAAAAGCGAGACAATCATTAGAAAGTTGTGTTAAATTCGAATCTCCTGCCTTGACTACCTTCACCTTCGGTTTAAATGAATATTGAAAACCAAAAACATCCTTCATACTTGTTGTTTTGTCCAAGAATTTCCAGCTAACTATCTGGCAAAGAAAATATGTTGGAACAAAATTCTCACACAAATATGTAACAAAGTAATTTTGGGATGCAGAAAACGTTACTGTGCACAACGAATTTCCTGCTGGTGAATATTTAGAGCTCCAATTAAAGTTAAAAGTAAAACCAACTGTTTTTGTACCGTGGACCAGGATTATCTTCACGGACCGACGTTCAGATAGAAAAAAAAAGCAAAGAATAAAGTAAAAATACAATAGTATGACCTGAAAGATATCTACAAAAACGACTTTGTGTTTGTTTTTATGTTGACGATGGTGTTCTGTATGTGTGTGTCCTTGCCTTTAGACTTAGACCAAAGTGTGAGTTTGTGTTTAAGCAAAAACCATATGGAATGAAGACGCTAAAACAAAAGCTTTGTTTGTAGAGTGTTTGTTTTACTCATTTTTACTAGTCAAGAATCACAAGCTTTCAGAGAAAATCAATTTTACTTGTCTAAAAGAAAGGCAGTAATAATGAATGGAACATATATATTTTTCTTTCCCTGCACTTTTTAAAGCACATATTTCTAACCAAAAAGTTGAAGCTCGCTAATTCATTGTATGTATCTATTTGAAATATCTACAACCTGAATTTAAGAGAAGGAAACCTCAACCTTGACCATGTTGTATAAAGATATTTCTTCATGCTTTATCCAACCTTAACCTTTCAAACTGCCAAGTATTCAACATAATATGAGTCCAGGTCATAAAAATAGCTCGAGAATTCTGCCTTCCATGTTAACCAAAGTCAAATTGTACTCATTCATTGTCGTGGTTAAAACGAAACAGTATGTAATTCTCACTGTGATGCAGTGGGAAGCAACAGACGGCGATGCAAAGAGGAGAGTACATTAAGGCGGGTCAATAAAGGGCCAAAGAGTGAAACAAGAGAAGCAAGTGAACAGATTGAGTCCAGGTAAGATGATCCAGGAGTTCTCCCAGGAGTGATTAGTAAGTGAGGTAGAGGAGAGAGTATTTACTTCCCCGGTCTTGGCTTCATGGCACTTGATTAACACACTGTTTGTACGTCAGGTTCAGGATGTTTACAAAAAGGTGCTTTTTAAGTAATGAAAACCGATGATGATTTTAGGAACGGGAACCGCATCGATGATTCTGAGAACGTATTTCAGGATCGAGTTTCCATCAAAGGCCGAGCCACAAGATACCAAATCATTATCAAAGTGCATCAAAATGAATAAAATATGAATGAAATAATGATGAACTGTGAATAAAATGTTTGAAAATCTAGGCCCACCAGGTTGCTTGTATGTGGCTCACCAGAAGCTCAAAACCAAAGTGGATCTTTGTTAATGTATTAAGATAAAGAACAGATATTGCATCCAAAGAAAAGTTAAACTCATGTCGAAAAAAAAGGAATTTGGTGGAATTTTTTAATGGAATTTTTTACTCTATTTATTAAGTGATACATGTAACATTAATAAAGTTTAATTAAAGCCCAACTGTAATTCTAACTTCTGTTGGTGTATTCATTTTAATTCAGTTTTAGCATGTATTTTTCTACCATCCTCTTCATCTGACCTCTGACCTCTGACATGACCAGCAGCATCTGTCTCTCCTCCCCCTCTCTTTGTCTCGCGACCCCCCGTCTCTCTCCTTCCACCCAGCCAATCCCAGCAGAAGACCATTCCCTCTGAGTCTGGTTCTGCTTGAAGTTTTTGCCTTTTAAAATGAAGTTATTCTTGCCTCTGTAGCTCATTGGGGTTCGCTGCGAACTTCTCTTCTCTTATACTGTAAAGTAAACCGTAAAGTGATAATATAATGATTTTAAACTTTTAATAAAATTGTATTGAATCTCTGTTAAATCAGTTCGTTTAAGTACATTCGATTTTGTGTTTAATACCTTGTGTGTAATCCATAGAGCCCTTCTCTTTCGAACATGCAGCGGCCTTGTCCTCCTTTAATAGGTGGAGGAGCTTTTGTATTCATCCACCGTCAATCCTTTTTAGATGTTGTTTCCTCCATAGCTACTCTTGAGAATCTCACCATTCATTCATTGAGATAAAGTTCTGTGAGAGTGTATTTCGAAACTGAACTCCATTGGCCCATTTTTATACAAATTTCTTAAACAAATTTTTGTTGAAAAACATCGTTCTCTGAAAGGTTCAAATGAAAAATAGCTTGTTGTGGTTATGAAACAACAGCTGATCTTAGATCTGTGCGTGTGAAGAAAAGATGGTGGTCCATGGACAGAGAACATCGATTCAAGACTAACAACATTGTGAAGTGTAAGATGTACAAAAGAAAAGGTAATGTGGCAAAAAGTGAATCAAGAGTGAGTGTATCTCTGCGCGAGAGGTCTTCCTTCAGAAGCTTTTAACCAATTACAAAAGGGTATAACAGCATTACGTGCAATCCAATAATCAAATATCCACTTCCTGTTGTTTCTCATTCCTGTTACCGTCGGTCGTTTTGTTATTCTCGTCCAGCTGAATAACAGTCTGGTCCAGAAAGCACTTCTTCAGAGTTTACTCGTGTAAGAAATACACTCCAATTTCAAGGCTAGTTTTTCTTTTACACCTGCCGGATTTTATGTGAGTGTTAATCATCTGAAAACAAGTGTTGTCGCCTGAAGAGGATCAGCTCTTGAACCCTGTGGAAGAACGCATTCTCCGACTGTCAATCAGGTGTTTTTCTCATCTTCTTCTCTCTTACATTTGACAGAAATCGTTGCTGGAAACTGCAGGATTTCAGATAATATTTAGACTTAATGATCATGTTGTTTTTATCAGGTTAGTGGATTATGTATTAACCATTTTTGGTGATCGATTACAGTACTACTGTATGTAATGAGTGTTAATTGTCTTTGAAAATTATAATCGTTTCTTATTTTTTATGAATACAAATGAGATTCTGTCATTAAAATTCCTCAAACAAAATGTCAATACGACAACATTAATTAATTAAATGAACTAATAGTTGAATAATTTAAGTCATTCAATGCAATTTCTGTGTTAAAATAATCACAACCGAATATAAAAAAGTAATGTTTTTTGTAAAGGTTGAATTCATCATTTGTGTTTTGATAAGGCCTCAGCTGATAAGGTATCATGTAGAGCTTCATGAAGCAGTGTCATTATTATCAGAGTCCACTAGATGGCAGTCTCTGCACTATTTTACTTTGTTTTGAACAATTGTTCTGATGAAACATCACCTTTTTAAACTGATGGCACCACCTACTGACCTCTAAACAACATGACACTTTTTCATGAAGCTTCATCAGACCATCGGTACTACTAACCTGGCATCATTTTCATACTTGGAGCGCCATCTAGTGTCCATAGAAAATGACAACACTGTATCATGATACCTCTTTGCTGTATCACTCATTAAAAACATCACTGCTAACCACTAAACTGTTTTAGGTTGAACATGTTTTAATATCTAACTTTCCTTTAATTTCCTTCATGGAAATACATCAATTGAGGCCAATGGTATTAAAACCGACCTGCCGGAGCGAGGGAGGAAGAGAGAGACAGAGATCACTGTTCAAAGATAAAAATCACATCAACCTGAGAGTGAAATTAGTTTTTGGCTCTTTAATCAACAATGGAATGGAATAGAGACATTTGAAATTCCCATTACAAACATTTTCATTACGACTCGTGCGTTGAGCGAGTGTCGATGTTGTGCTGATCTCCATAACATAACATCATCTTGCTGTGGCAGTAATGAGCAGATCTCTTCAGCAGCCATGACTTGGCTACAGAATCATAATCGTTATCACTCCAGAACCACAGCCCGCGGCCCAGATCATGAAGTTGTCCCGCATGCCAGCATTAAACCAGCAGAGACGACAAGGTGGTCAATGTCTGCGAGCTTTGTTTCCGCTTCTCGTCCAGACCCACCAGCAGGAAGAAGAACAACTTCATAGAGACGTGCAACATGATTTTGAACAAAGATGATTTCAGGTTTTCAACACTCGAAAGCAGGGAAAACGTTGTTCATTCGGATTAATCATTTTGAACTGTTGCCCATATTAAAGCTGGCGTTCTCAATATTGTTTTTTCTTTTCTTTAACAAGCCTTTATTCTTTTCACCGAGAGCTAAAACACAAAAGTCAATATGGAATTATGTGTACTTGAACAAATCAGACTGCCTTTTATTTTCAATGGAACACTTCATAACCATTATGAAGTGCTAACTCACATCTTGTGACTCTATTCTACCCTTACTAGCATGATATTAAGGAGTTCATTCTGAACAAGTCCTTAAATACTGATTATTAACAGGAAATATAGTATTAGTATATAATATATAGTATATATGTATTATTGACAGGCTTATAAAGCTTCATAAAGCAGTGTCATGTCGTTTAGAGGTCAGTAGGTGGCGCCATCATAAACAAGATGTAGTATTTCATTAGAACGGTTGTTCAAAACAAAGGAAAATAGTACAGAGACCGCCATCTAGTGGACTCTGATAATAATGACACTGCTTCATGAAGCTTCATCAGACCATCACTAATATGTTTGTATGTGTGGATATAATGTATGTAATGTATGTAATGTATATAACTTCCGATGCTTGACTCAGCTACACAGTCTACCAAAAAAGTCTTTCACACGCCTTTTTTTTGTATAAATAAGAACATATTTCATACAAATGAAGCAAAACGAAAGTTCAATCAGGATCACTTCTGTTTTTCATTCAGGGATTTTCTCTCCGTTCGTTCTCTGCATCTCTTTAACTGCCAACAGGTGCTACACCCTCCTTATCCAATCACATGATCACAGCTCCTCCGTACACCAATCATCTCTGACTGTTAAGTTTTAATACATGTCACAGATCTCTGTCCTATCAGAAGGCCGGTCATAAAGAGTCTGGTGCTGTTCAAGGTTTCTGCCTGAGAGGCAGTTTTCCCTCGCCACTGTTGCTCTTATGATTTTCCGGGACTTTTTATTCGTTGGATTAGTGTTGGTTAAATCTTCGAGGACAGCCGAGGAAACCTGCAAATAACTTTAGTTAACTCGAAATTATTAAAAATATGCAGTAAACATACCAGCTCCAGTGTCAAGACCATGTCAACGGGGGAAAATAAAATTCTCACGTCTCTAATCCCCTATCAACTTAGAGCATTTTTTATACACAGAATAGATACACATTTTCCTCCATGTCAACATCTTTCCCCTGGACTATCTATTAAAACGTCTTTTATTTTTACTCGTGTAGTGAGGGACACGTGACACCAGGTCATAGTTTATTACTAACCACGTGAACAATGTACGTTAAGTAACCTATGCACTTCGTCATCATGACGACACAAACATATAACTCCCTGTAGTACAATGCCTGGCATAATACACGGAATAAGTAAAAATATATATACATATATTACAGTTAATTTACAATATTAAACAAGATATATAAAAACTGGATTATTCCCACAGAAGTAGAACCTTAACATGTTTTCCTTTTTTCCAAATATGATGAGGTGAACATCGGTATCTCTTATCATCATCAACCATAACCAATAAAGCTGTGTTCACTGCAAGTGTCGTCATCATCATCCTAAAGTCTCACTGGGGAATTTTCCCGAGCACACCGTGTTCACCCGGAGCTGTACAGATCAATAACACAAACTCAGGCCAACATTGCTTTCCCCTTATAGCCGAGGAGATTAAAGCTCAGGTTGATGCTGTCCACAGTGTTCAACAACAAGTGCGCTTTAATATCACTGCAGGAGGCTCTTTGAGGACAGCCGAGGAAACCTGCAAATGTGTCGCACAATAGATGTTATTTTCCCATCCTTTACGAGAAGCACTGATTCCATTTTTACGGGCCCTGGCAGAGAGAGTCGTCTGACAGGAGGTCACTTTATGGAGTTGTCATGTGTAGTGTGTCATCGGCACACATGAAATCGAGAAGTGGACTTTCGACCTCACGACGGCTTTACACGTGTCGCCATTTCATCTTTGAGGGAATCTCATACGAAAACTTAATAACAGGGGAATTTGTCGTTTCATTTTTTTGCTCCTACCATCCAGGAAATGACAATGAACCTGAGCGAGCTCCTACTTAAAGTCAAATTGAAGGGGTCAATCTTTGGTGTCATATTGACAGCTTTGTGGTGAAAAAGTCAAGAACCAAACAGGATATTAAAATATGTACATGATATTTCATATTGACTCAATCCATCAATGGTTAGCAAACAAAAACTTACAATCTTAGATTACTTTCAGTTCAGGATGAATATTTTATTGAAATAATTGTACCCGATACTTAATACAACAATAAAAAGAACTGATTAAAGACAAATGCATTTTCAGGAGATAATTAGGTTTAAAAAAACTGTAAAAAACAACTTTAATGATGTTAGATGATATTGCAACGAAATGTAAACTAAACAGTTTGAGAGTTTCCGATATAAAAATATCAGCAGAGATTCAGCACCGCTGCACATGCTGCCCCCTCGACACCACCTTTCCAGCGTCCCGCTCCACTCCACATCTCCAATTTTCCAGTTGCTAAAGTCACCATCTCTCAGGTCTCCTGTACTGAGTCAGCTCCCGCCACACTTTACAGCGTCTGAAACTCTCCTAAGACGTCGGAATTCTTCCGCTGATGCCGCTCCGTTCCCGCCCGGACTGTCGCACCTCTTCCTCTGGTAGCGGCAGATGTTGACTAAAATGGTTGACAGCTGTGGTGGCGCTGAAGAAAGACCACCTCGTCGAATCCTCGGGTCCTTAAATATACATTTAAAACTACATCTGGCAGGAACTATTCTGCGGAATAGGGAGCGGATCTCATTACTGGGATGCTGGGGCACATATTTGTTTTAAAGAGCTTCATTTCTGCTTCAACCTTGGGGCGTTAAGTTAAAAAAAGTCTGTGTTGTAGGCCAAACAGAAGAATTGTTTATGTGGCAGTTTAAAAACAGCATGTTATTAAACAAGAGTGTAAAACTGAGCGCAACACATTTATACAGTTATATACAACCATAAAACATGAATATAGATAATTTAACACAAGTAAATGGGCTAAAATGAGGCTGGAGCTCTTATTTGATGGATTGTGCAATATTTTACACTCACTGTCCGAGTTTAGGAAAGACAAAAATCATTCAACAAGTCTCCTAAACTTGTGTGTCACAGTGTGGTTAAAGCGGGAGCCAAGTGAAGGTTTCGAGTAACCAGCGAAATGAGCAGCAAAAGTAAACAATTTCATATAAATAACTCAGTCCAATGAAAACACATCCAAGAGTCCTGACCTCTAAACAACATGACACTGCTTCATGAAGCTTCATCAGACCGTCACAACTAAAAAAAGAACAGAAAAACACTAGAAAGAAACTAACTAAATAACTCAAAGTGCAAACACAAAAAAATCTTGATGGTGGTTGAAGTAGGTGTCAGGTCTTGATTGCAGATGAGTTTCAACTGTGTGCCATTAGTCAAGCTCATGGGAATAGAAAACAAGAGACAGGAAGTGAAACAAACAAAATAAAACCACAAATAAAAGAGGTTGCTGTTCAGTAGTGATGAGCTGATGAGGCTTCATGAAGCAGTGTCATGTTAGTTAAGAGGTCAGTAGGTGGCGCCATCGGTTTAAAAATGATGTGATGTTTCATTAGAATAGTTGTTCAAAATAGTGCAGAGACTGCCATCTAGTGGACTCTGAAAATAATGACACTGATTCATTAAGCTTCACTAACCCATCACTGCCGTTAAGTGCTCTTAACATTATTTGAACATGGACTGAAGCATCAATCAGACATTTTGTTAAATTGAATAGCGTAACCATCTGCGCGCAGAGAAGTCTTGTGAGATGGTGCTCACCTGTGGAAGACATGCAGGAAATGGTTGAGACTAAACAAGAGTCACTGATTATTCAAAATGAACAGCAGCAGGTGTTTAGAATCTCCGTGTTTTTCTCCTGAAGCACAAACATGCTGCTGTTTCTCAGACTGCCTACTTACACCACCACAAGACGGTGATCCAACCTTCTTTAAGTGAAGCGAGCTTTCCTAAAGCTTCTGATTTCTGACCTCATGATGTTTATAGGAAATGAACACCACCAAATAATGCATTTATCATTGACAGCTACTCATAATTTAAACATTCATATGTTACTTATTAATACCACCATATGATGTTCTAATGTAAGTCATGTTTGCTTATGTGTAATGTGATGGTCTGAAGAAGCTTCATGAAGCAGTGTCATTATTTTCAGAGTCCACTAGATGGCGGTCTCTGCACTATTTTACTTTGTTTTGAACAACTGTTCTAATGAAACTACACATCATTTTTAAACTGATGGCGCCACCTACTGACCTCTAAACATCATGACACTGCTTCATGAAGCTTCATCAGACCATCACTAGTTCAAAACTTCCAATTTTACACACTTTCATACACTTTTATAGTTGTTTGCAGAAACTCAGAAGACACAAGATGGTCCATATCATGTGAATGGGAAACCTTGAATTGTGTATTAGCAGTATCATACATATTCAGAGGATAAATTGAGGCAGATGACAAGACAACATCATGAGGGTTAACGTTTCTTCTGCTCAGAGAGCCTGAAGCCTTCAGACTTTGACGTGAACATACACACACATACATGAGTAAATGGCCTGTGTGTTTAAACACGGTTTTATGTGGCGTAAAGAGAGACACTCCCCCACCGATCGAAGCCGTTAAATTTTAATTTCACACAAATGAGTATATATGATTTAATGAGGTAACACAAGCAATAAAATGATGTTATAAAAAACAAATCAAGATATTATCTTTAAATGATTCACAATGACGGGCACAGTGGTTTAGCTCGATCGCCTCACAACGCTTCCAGGTCTAGAGGGAGCCGTGTTGTTTAGGTTTACTCCGGGTACTCCAGTTTCCTCCCACAGTCAAAAACATAGAAAGGATGATTGGGAAATTGTCCGTAGGTATGAGTGTGAACTGTTTTGTGTGATCTGCAACTAACTGGCGTCCTGTCCAGGGTGTCCCCCGCCTCTCGCTCGATGAAACTGGAATAGGCTCCAGCCCCCCTGCAATCCTCATAAGGGAATAAGCAGAAAAATAAATACATGATTGGATTCACAATGAAACAATGGAAGGGAGAAGCCTCTTGCTCACCAATTGATGGCCATGTTAGATCAGCTCGTGAATTATTTCTTTAAATTTGAATACGTTTTCAAGATTCATGAGATTGCAGCAGCTGAAATAAGCCTTGTGTAGTGTTTTATGTTAGTAGGTGCGCAAGGTCATACAACTGAGGTTCAACATCAACAATCTAGTCGCTGAGTGCTGCACCTAAAGTGTATGTTTATATAATACGTATGTAATACAAAAACAAGTAATAAAAAACACTGTAGACCTTTAAATGAAGCACATCTGATTGTTCTGTTCACTTAAACATTTACAAACGTCGCATCAATTATCAGCACGCTTTATGATTATCGCCGCAGGAAACAACTGCACATTACATGTATTGTTAATAAGTCTTTTCGAGTTTGACTCTGTGACCTTCCATCCGAATCAAATCTATCATCACAATATCTGAATCAGTACACTATCTGAAAGAATTATATTCACAGTTTAATTTAGCACATGAAAGCCTGCTATTAATATTTCCTTTTCTGCGCGTCAAGAGTTGGACGGCAAGTTCAAACATTGATATTGACACTTCTTTTAACAGTTAATCTGTCCAGAAAATAAAAAGGAAGATTTCTGCAGCCCAATCCTCTGAGCTGTCTTGAAGGATTCGCTTCGGCTGTCAAACTAATGACACACGCTGGTATTTTTAATGCCATTGTTTTTTTTCACACTTTTATAGCTGTCAAGTTTGCCATCCAAAGATAGACGGCAACATAACCTTTTATGTGTGTTGAGGGTTTAATTTTTTTAGGCGGAGGGATAATTATCTTGGGGAAATTTCAGGTTTCTCACATTTCAAAAATATATTTTGTGTTAACACTGGTAAAATGACACAATATTGACACAAGCTTTCCAAATGTTACCTTTGAAAGAACGCAAAAAGGTCCAACTTCTACAATTAGGGACTGGTCTAGGATCTGTCTTCTGCCTCTCAAAGGCTACAACAACCCATGGCACACTTTAATAGTGGGATGTTTAAAGTTTACAGATCTAATTGAATACTATTCCTTGTGGAATTTCAATTGGCATTTTACGTTTTTACCCAAACATTTTCATGGTCATATTTACTTTTGCGGGTTGTAGAAGATGGATTGAAGTTGATTTGACAGAGCAAAAGTAGAATAAATCTAAATGTCTGTGTCGTTGGTGGCTGTGGCAAACACTTCAGGGAAATGTAAAGGTCAGTTGTTCGCTCTCCAAAAGCCTGTAAAGCCGTTCATAAAGGATGAAAAAGGCCTTGAATTCTGCTAATTATGCCTTTCATATCCTCGCACCTGGAGGACGTCTCAGTCATTTTTGATAAAAAGTGTCTCTCAGCCGCTGGAGGCGGCGGCGACTTAGAGCTTGCTGACAAGCAATTGCACTAATTCCTTTTCTAGCAATTTCCATCCTTGCTTCACCTTCATTTCATTTTTCCAAATGCATTTTGTTCATCAGCGTACGTCTATTTATGATGAAAAATTCTAATTTTCTCAGGTGAATGTGAAACAAACCATTAAATATTCATGTTACTTTAATGGAAATCGACTACTTTGAAAAGCCTTAAGAAGAAAGGATGAACCATCCCTTTCAGACTGTCTAGTACTGCATCTGGTGGTGTGATAATTGTGAGTTTCATGCTGGAAATATCAGTTTTTCCAAAAAATGATTCATCAATAATTCCCTCTCCATATAGTGTCTGTGAATGTGAGGCACACGTAGCATGTTGCTGGATTTTTCCGACTCCTTGTATATCAATTCAAGTCATATCCTGACTCCCACTCATGATCTTAATCTCTGGGGAATGACTGGGAATAAAAGTCGAGATTTTGCAGCAAAATGATTTCATGCTTCAAGATTGGTTTGTTGAGAGTGTGAGCTGCATGATCATTTGCATTCCCTCCTGGATTCTGAGACACAATGGATTGGAACAATGTTTTATCTTAATTGGTAGATGTTCTCTGAAAGACGAGAGAGAACCAAAGCCTTCTCTGCATTGAACTGTATTAAGAGGACCTTCTTTTAACGGCATCTTTCACTTTCCTGACGTGCCACCAAATTAAGCGTTATTTTTTCAATACTATAAATCCATGCACACGCTAAGATGAACTATTAGCGATAGCAAAATTAGGTCATCCTCTTAGCATACATGACGTGGAGATGCAAGAATAACCTTTAAGGAACTAACTTTGTCACTCTGAAGTTTGATCAAGATGTCTTCACAGATAGCAGAGTCGCAAGAAGTACAATAGTACCTCATTTCCAATCTTTCTTGTCTGCGTCAACATATCCTCTGAATATCTCGGATTTGTCTAAATCAAGCGGTGGAATGAATAATCATGAGAATGTTTGAAAGAAAAAATGAACAGCAATATCAATTAATTAACACTGTGACCTGCTTTTGTATGATGGCCAGTGAGTTTCTGCGCTACAAGTATTCATAAATGTACTATTCTACGTGTACATCATAACTGCATTATTGTTATTTCTTCTGGGAAAAGCTGTTTGTAGCTTTTTTAGCTTTTGAACGAATAAGTTGTCAAAACTAGTTTTGCAATATGTTAAAAGGTGTTTAGAAATACATTAAAACATGTTTTGCGATATGTTAATACTGGTCAATTGTCTACCTGTGATGTGTGATGTCTTGTGATTTATGTACTTATTTGTATCATCTAACCTGCCTTAGGACAACTGATGAAAACTAGCTAGTGTGCTAACTCCGGCATATTTACGTTGTTGCTCTATGCTGACATGTTGATGAATATGTATTGTCCTAATTCAAATAATGAATAAATACTTGTTTAGAAATACATTAAAACACGTTTGGAAATGTGTTCAAAACGTGTTTTAAAAATTGTTCCAACAAGAAATACTGTCAAAAATGTTTCAATAGCACTGGCAGTACTGGACTTCCATACAAAATATGTTTCAAAATATATAAACAATATGTCATATTATGCAATGTGCAATGTATTATGCAATGTATACAATTTATACATTATGCAATGTATACATTGCATATACATTGCCAGACCACGGGGTCACCTTGACCCAGAGATAACAAAAGGGTTAAAAGGAAACGTAACACAATACTTTAAAACATCCTGAAATGAAGTGGATCTTGCCTTTTCAAGTTCCTTGGACTGCCTGATGGTGTTCCCACTCCTGGACATGCTTGGGAAACCATAAAGAAAGAGGAGTGACCCCGTTTCAACAGAACCATTCTTTCGTGCGAGTACTGACTTCATTGTGAAGGTCTGAGGCCACCGCTCATAGTGTGAGCCATCAGCCTGCAGAAAGAATTTTCTTCCGCTCGTTTATCTATGATCTGGGACTGTTTAGTGAAAAGATTCAAATCGTAGCAGAGATTTAATTTTCGGTTGGGCTCTGTCAAATTGTCAGGAATACTGTGGACTGCAGCTTTGATTCTCTGTCCGTCCAAACTTCCCACAACCAATTTACTTGTGAAAATGAGATCGGCACTGAGGAACTTTTCCACTGATGCCAAGTGATTTTAAATTAAACAAAAGCCATAAAATAATAAACTAAATTAATGATTTAATCATCTGTTTCTTGTCCTATTATCTTTCAAGAATTGTGGGTTGTCTGGGGCTATCATGTCCAATAGTTATACACTGTAGATGCTATAAATTGGTGAGAATCGGGCGATACGCTATATATCACAATACAGGGGCTACGATACAATATAGTGCGATACTGTAGGAACACATATATACTTGTAGTATTGTACGAGTACTTGACTCTGGTGAAATTTACAGACCACGTGACTCTTGACGAAGTTATAACTATAATCATTTATTTTGAAACAAAAATATGTTGTTTAAAAGCTACTGGAGTCGACTGTATCCTCTCGTCCTCAGTCGTTGCAGTATCTTTCAGGTTTGTATCGTTCTTTCAGCTACGGAGGACGTAATAACTGCTGCCGTCCGGAAGTTTAATCTCACCTTAAAAAATATACAAACGAAGCAAATTGATATATAAAAAATCTTTTACCTAACACATTTAATTGGAATTTTAGACATAAAAAACTAAAACTATGATTAAAAATATAGCCAGATTAGAGTTAGAATTAAAAACATTAAAAAAATATTTTTTTTCATGTTTTTAATTCTAATTCTGAATAGCAATGCAGTAATCTTGAAAACTAAACAAATGAAGTGATATATCGGTATATCTATATTTTCTCACACCATTAATAGTTGCATTAATGAAACACCTTTTGACAAAGTTGTTTGTCTGAGGCTGCACTGACCAGTCAGTGAGGCTCTCGCTGACTACTGACCACTGCAGTGTGAATAGATCTAATGGTTCTTAAAAGTCATCTTCCTTTTTAAAAAAAAAATTCTAGTTGATTGAGGACAAGTTTTCACATTATTATCTGCCCATTAAATGTGCCTTTTCTCAAGTAAAGGACTGGAATGGTTGCACTTTAATTGTAGTCAATTACTGTTTTCTGTCGCGTACTGGTGATAGCCCTCCTCAGTGTGTTGGTAAACCTCCCATGAGCTCTTTTATAAACTCAATAATCCGAATTAGTTGACCATCTGCTGTCTACTCTCTGCCTCCTCCGCCGCGCACTACTTTGTTCCTGCGCTCGGTTAAACCCGCCCCCGTGTGGGTGCTGCTGTGTATGCTGGGGGGGGGATCCGAGACTACCGGGCGGAGTAATTCGCGTTAGTGTCTCTCCTCAGTCAGAGTGCGAGTGCGTTCTCCGGCCGCAGCCTGTCACTCGTTGTGGAGAAACAAGGACCAAAAAAAAACAACCATCCGACAGCGCAGTTGCTCCTGGAAAGAAGAAGAAAAAAGGCTGTTTATAGGAGCGACTCTAAAGTGCGGAGAATATCTGACTCATTACAATGCTTCAAACAAGGGACATCATCTGGGGATTGCTTTTCATCGGCTGTGCAGGTAAGTTTATTTTTTTTTAGGGGGGAAACAAGGGGAGAGGCAGAGGCCAGTGTTGGTGATGGTGCGGCAGCATCCTCTGGTCCCGCTGGAGGCTCCGCTGTCACTGCCTCCCAGGAAACACTCCAGCTCTCCAAAGTGTTCAACTTTTCTAGATTATTTCGAGAATGATCCATTTTTTTTGGCCAATTCCATCTCCTTCATCCGGTTTATAGTGTTTGTAACTCCTAGAAGTGACCGGTTTTTAGTCTCTTTATTGGCGCAAAAATGATCCAAAAGCGGTTTCAACTAAAAGAGGGATCACAGAAAAACTGTTAAAAAAGGATAACCATCGTGGAAATTCTTCTGGAAAATAAAGGTCACAGGGATGCTGCTGCTGCTGCTGCGACGTGGCTTGTTTAGTCCCCCCCCCCCCCCCCCCCCCACCACCACACTATTTACTGTGAATTTTATGAGAAAGAAAAGCTTCTATTCTCAACTCTTACCGCATCTTCTACATATGCGGGTTGAACCGTGACGCACGGCGGTGCGCGAGTGGAGTCGACGCGCTCCTCTTTTTTGCGCAGACGCTTTGTCTCCAAACTGCTTAACGCACGAACCTGGGATTGAATATACATTTCCAGTTTGGCTTGGGGGGAGATTGTAGTGACGCAGCTTCACACACACACAAAAAACATTCTGGTCAAATGAACCTATTTTATTTTCTGTTTTGCCTGTAGTTTTCAGACTTGTGCAGTTTTAGCGCCAAACACATTTGAATGAAGCTCAAATGATTTGTGGTTTCTTTTTTTCTTCTTTTTCAAATCTGGCTTGTCGCCATCTATTGAGTGCCACCGAACAGCCATTCAATGTATACAATAGGGGCCAATCCAATCGCTCCCCGGGCTCTACAGGGCGGAGGGGACCACCTCCCCCACCTCCCTGCCTATATCACCACATCTTCCTCAATGCATCTGCCCCCCCTTGCATTATCTCAAACTGCACAGCCACAAGTTACTTTTAAGGACCCAATAGTCACCCAGAGAGGGGAGTGTTTGATTTTATCCTTTTGTATTTAATTGCCTAAAAAAGTTGTATTCTTAGAGTGTTAGAGTGCTGTTTTATATCTAGAAATTTCTCTATTCAACCCAGCAAAACATATCTTTATAAATAATTTTATACAGTTAAACTTCCTTTTTTAAATTAACTTTTTACACACACTATTCTCGACTTTGTTTTTACATTTCCACGATTTGTTCCGATGGTTAAAAATCGTGCATCGGAAGAAGTCGTGACGACCATCTGCTGTAGCATAATTCAGTAATTGGAGAAGAACTAGGAGGTTAAAATGGACCCATCCATCATGTCCGTTTTTATTCACAGGACAATGTAATTCAAAGTGCTTTTGGTTAATCAAGTTAAAGTAATACAATTAGTTACTTATCCAAGCAACACTTGTCGTGCACAGAAGCATCTACAACACGTTGGATTCATTCACAAGGTTCAACAATAGCTGAAGGAAGTGTAATGTATTTAAAATGAGTGAGAAGATTTGAAGAAAACATTTGTATGAATGTGTCTTGCTATTATAAATGTAAATTGATTTTAAGCAACTAAATACAACAAAGGGAATTAAATAAATAAAAGTGAATTTCTTAGGTTCAAAGTCTGTTACAAAGTATGATCTATGTGGTTGATCAGATATGTATTTTTAAAGCCGAAACTCTAGAAAAGTAAAGTAGGAGGTAATGTAATGGTACTTATTTTAGACCTCGTTCTGTCATCGCAGTGTTTCCGATTTACATAGTATCTAATGGGTATTTTTAAATACCTGATTGACTATCTTTAAACAACCTCTACTTCGGTCCCTAAATAAGATTAACGCTGGCCTAACACCAAATGACTCTAAAGCGTTTTAAGAGTAGTAACCGGATTACTACAGTTTGGCTTCCGATGCCAAACTGGCTCATCTAAGTTTAAGGTGATGAGTGTACAAAGGGATACGAGTGAATGGCTTCTTGAAAGGAAACTCATATTTCTGATACTGAAGTCAAATAAAAAACTATTACCGTGTGCAAAAAAACCCCAATAAGGAGTAAGGAGTAAGACGTACTAACCAAGGCATCTTGACACCCCCATGGTGCCTCGCACTTGTGAAACGTGAGAGAACCTAGGAGCAGATAATTAGACGTCTGTATGTCACACTTCCGCCAGTGTGGAGGACGTCCACCGGTTTGATCGCATTATTTGAAAGCACTTGAATGCATCACAGATTTAATTGCAAACACTGATTACGAGTTCACTTCCCAGTGTAGTAATGATTACATTTTAATCATAAATATGCAGCCATGGCTGTTAATACACCTCTCTGGAACACATTGTGTTATAGATTTGGTTTATAGTATCTAGAGCACGATGTTAAAATAAATCAAAACATTTAATGTAAAATGATATTAACTGGATCAATGTTTTCACTGTTTGACGATCCGCTCTCATCACCATCAGCTCGGTTTGCTTTTCATCGTTTGTTTTTCCATTTGTCTGCCTGATGACTGGCAGTCTTTTCTTTAAAGAGTTTAATTAAATATTGTGGCGGACTAATTTAACAGTCACTCTTTCTCCTGTGCTTGATGTTGTTGAGCTGAGACAAGGCAGGTTCATTTCCATGGTAACAATTTCTCTTATAACTTATAACCAGAACTACACACTTGTATTACTACGTTCTTGTAGTATCATGAGGCTGTGTTTGTGTTTCTGCTTCTCTTATGGTGTCAGATTGCTGAGGTTGTCACTCAGACGTGACCTGTTTGGATCATATTCCATTACTTACTGGTACCTGATGAGGTAGCCCCCAGGAATTCAGCCCCTTTGCATTGTTCCACCACCAGGTAGTTTTCAGGCTCAACATCCCGTTTAGAGCGTCACGGCATCAGAGGTGACTCAATTCAGGTCTGGGATTATTTCACATGATACTAGAAACTGACACAATCACAACACAACAAGTTAAAATCAAGTCATTTTAAACAATCCTCCTTCAATATCAGGTGAGTTGGTTCTGCTGAAGTCGTAAAACAAAGTTAAAGGGACAACCCTGACCGTCTTAAGATGCCCCGTCACGGTCGTAAATATAAAGACGTCAAGTTGTGTTGGTTTGAGGATTGAATTTAAACAGACTGCAGAAAAACGTGGTCTAAATATAGGACGGAGTTTAACCTAACATGTCGAGGAAGAAAAAAATAAATAAACGACTAACATGTGTGTCTTTAACGGCTGTGGTGAGTTCAAAGCCACTATGAAAATAATACTGGCTATTTTTGTCTGAGAGGAACTGGAAAAAGCAGCCAAACAAGGGGAAATTACAAGGTGTTTTTTAGCCAGCGCCATGAATAACACTGCATCTTGAATTACCGAAAGTTTTGCAAATCTCAAGTTAAGATAAAGCCTCAGAGCGACGGGGAAACACATTTCTTCCATTTTCCTCGCTTGTGTCAGATCCACTTTATTTGAGTCTTGCTGAATATTCAAAGTTGTTGGCAACAAACTGAACACACAATCTAGATATACATGTGAATTACACTAGTAATTCATATATTTATTTAATACACAATAAGCTCTGTTCAAATACTTAATTTGATGAAATTTAAAGTGTAAAAAAAAGGTAATTATTTTATTTAATTATTTATTTACATGTCATTTTATGGTAATGTATCCTATTTTATTTTAAATGTATTGTATTTTATTTCTTTAATCTCTTTTTATTTAATATTTTCTTTTTTTGTTCTGTACTACCACCACAACAAATTCCTGTGTGGTATTTACAATACAATAAAAGTTTTCTGGCTCTATATCAAAGTTCAAACAAGTGGCCCCTACATTAATTCATTCACCAATAAAGATCACTGCAATCATTTTAGACAATTTTTCAAAAAAAATTCAAATGAAGGGTTGCTGCGTTCGCCCTCTATATGAAATCACATTCAAATACAACTTGTTTTCTTTTCATATCTGTTATACTGAAATACACAGCAGTTCGACAGCCTGTTCAAATGTAGCATCAAATAATGTCGAGTCGCTTTCCCATCTGTCTGACTATCGCACTGGAAGATTGTGCAGAAATGGCATTGCAACGTATATTGGAAACTCCTGCACGACACACGGAGGGATGCATTATTCATAGCGTCTTCCAATGTTTCTTCATTTTGGATGTTATAGTGCAGGTGGTTTCTAACATCTCAGCTCAAAAGGGATCTCTGCTGGTTATATTTCTTCTCTGCTCACTGTAAGATGAAGATGGGATGTCTTTGCATATTAATAAGCGCATGAATAAAGACTGTCAGTGATTTTCATTGTGTGAGCTCGGGGGTGTCCGGTATAGAAATGAATGAATAGGCGGGCGAAAGGAGGCTCAGAGTGTCCGATCGACACGGAGAAACTTTGTAGTCCAGCGCCGTAAATTACAGTTGTTGATTACACTGACTTCTAATGTGTGTTGAGAATAGTCTACTTTTACAAGTGGAGAAAATAAAATGTGTCGAAAGTCTGACTCAAAACCTCCTAACTATTGCTACACACACCCTTAGGTGTCAGCACAAAGACAGTAATGAACATATTCACACTCTTTTCAAACCCATTTTATTGTAAGGGTCCTGGTGCCGGAGGTGTCGGGGACAACATTAGAGCCCAACACGGTACCACACTGTGACGTTGTTATTCTCCTTGAAGTGCCTGCAGAAATACAAGAGCAAATTCTATTCAAGAATGGATGCCTTATGTGTCAATGTTCCAGTTTCCTTTATTATCCGCATGGGGCCCAGTGTTATTTATAGTCTGCCACTTTTCTGACTTACTTCCCCCAGGACTGGCACCAGTGAACAGATGGTATTTTGGTTTTTGAAAGTCAAAGATGCTTCTCGGTGGGTTTGTGATCACCTGCTTTAAATTCACACACATGCATGGAGGACCCACTTAACAAAACAATCCATGCACGCCAAAATGCTCAGATACGGTACTTTAAAGAAACTTGCTGACATTCTAACTACACTTAAAAGTTTAGTAGTTCAGATTTTCAATTAACAACAGTATTCAGTTGACAACTATCAACATCTTCAGAAGTGAAAAAGATGCAATAAACATTTGGATCAATCACTGTTTATATGCCTCCAAATAGCAGAATTTTATTAGAAAAGAGACTGAGTTTTTATTCTTTGAGAGAGAAGAATTCTCAAGAGAATCAGTTATTTATGGATATTACATTGTTTTTGTGGTTTGGACATCATCCAAAATGTTTGATACTGTCTTGCTATTGTCTCAAAATTGGGGAAAACAACATTCAAAAGAGAAAGAATCAGCGAAAACAAATGTGGAATTTAAACAATTCATGTAATTAATCGATGATGACTGTGGAAGTTGACTTTACTTGTTTCCACAGGCGATGATAACAAATGACTTGAATACATGAATATTATACACATGATTTGCCGTCTTGAGTAAACAGAGACACTCATGAGTGGGACAGAAGCAAATTAAAAAAATAATTACCATCAAACGCAATTCTGCTGGAATAGGAAAAAGACTTTGACGTTGCATAACTTAAATGGAACGTTCATTACGTCTCCGTATCCACTAGCGACCAGTAAAGTATGGCAACCAGTGAATTGTCTTCGGTTCGGCAGCGCAGCATCAATCCAAACAGTGAGCACTTTAACTCCATTAACACTAAAACCATGTTAGAAATCTGGCTAACCTTTAACAGGCTCAAACAGTTAGTGCTGCAGGAAAGACACCTGTTGCCTTCGTCTTCGTGTTTGCTCCATCAAAAGCCCCCGGATCCTCACTCGCACCCTTGCCAGATTTTACATCTTGAATTAAAGTTGTGTTTTGTTTTTATTGGTAATGCAGAATTACTATACTCCCGGCCAGGCTCAATAGGGTCAAAGTCCTTGAGCCGTCTAAGTTGTTAGCTGAACAAAATGTAGTAATATATTTAGATTTTTATTCAATTTATTATAGTATATTTACCAGACTCTGTCTAACGGAAACTATGATATGATTGCGATATTTTATTTTCTTGGGAGCTCAATATGTTAAAAAGGCACTTTACAGATGAAAATTACTTACTCACTTATTATTTTTGTTTGTGCTTCTCTATCAAATTAATTAACTCTATCCTTAGTTTTGCTATTATTTGAACATGAACATTAATATACTTTGATTTGGGCAAAGAATTAACAATCAAAGGTCTGAATAAAAGTGGTATTTTTACACAGACATTGTCAGTTTCAGACTTTTAGGTTTAGATATTGATGCGTGACTTAGAATGATTGTGTCTCGACTATATTAACATTAAAGAACTCTTGAGTTGTGAAAATGTTCTACTTGTAAATGACTTATTTGACTGAAAGAAACTGTACTCTTCAAAGAATTATGTAATTTCAAATATGGGCCCCTTACAATATTTATCTTAAGACAGAGATAGTTTGCACTCCGCCTAAGACAAAGATAGCGCTCAAGGGTCTGATTTCAAAATCAGATCATAGTTTAATGGACTATTTCGTAAGACCCGACTTATTGCAAAGGTCAGAGATATTTGCGCCCTTGTCTCATTTCCTGCCGCGAAAGGATTTGCGTTCATATTCCGCGTTGCTGCAGCTTGGGGATGAATTGAGCTAAAAATGTAGGAGTCAAAAGCAGATTTGCTCCAGGATCCGTGCTGCCTTGGAGACACACCTGCTCCATTTGTCTTCTATTCAGGAAGGATTTTCTGTTCTTAAATTCAGCTTTTCAAACCACCTGCAGAGGCAGCTCATTTTCTCGTACACCTGGTGTCTACAGGGTCTAAGTGTTTCATTTAACATTCATGAGATGGTGTTTTTTTCCCTGTCAACACTATTCATTTCTATTGTGCGGCAGAGCTATTGTTTCTTAACTAAATGTCTTTTTATTTTGCTGCGTGGTTAAGCTATTTTGGAAATGCTATTATCTTCACTTGCCGACATCTCCAGGAGTGTCTGTGCCCATTGTAACAGCCTAATCCGTTATTACCAATGACTCATATAAAGGTATATCTAAGAAAAATGTTTTCTGGGTAAGACTTCTACCTACTGCTGTGTTTGAATTATTACGTCTAGACATTAATGGATGTCTCAGGCAGTTCGGTTTAATGGGTCACTATAAAACTTCCCACTCCAAAGAAAATTACTGGATGGACTGTTAGCGTCCCTAAAATGACCTTTATTTTTAAATTGTCTGGGCTTTCCAGTTGGTGGAAAGGTTCCACATACAGACTGTGTAAAATGTTTCACTAAGATATCCAAGTGCGAGTCAACTGAGCTGTGTAGAGTTCTTGGAAGACTTTTCAACTCTCCTTCGAGAAGCTTCTTCAGATCCTGAAGTCTTCCTAGAAGTTCAGCCGACTCACTTTTGAGCCACTTGAATAACCATGACCTGGATAAATGATAAACTTCACAGACAGGTTGTACAGAGCTGTACATGTTCTTGAATTAAAATGTATTATAGTAATGTATTTATTAAGATTCTTTTGTAAATTAATTCACTTACTTCCATGAAGCTTGGGTCTTTCCAAGGCTAATTGAAAAGACACGAAATGCAATTGTCCACAGAAACCTTCAGAGTAAAAGCGGCATGTTTATAGACTAAGGGAGGAAACCAAAGGGCCCGAATTAAACCCACTGAAATACAGGAATTGATCAATGGTTCCAATGGTTGGAAAATGGCAGAATTGCAGAATTATTGTGCTTATCCTTTAGTTAAAAATGATTGATATTATAAATAATTGAATGACTTTGTACCTTTATTAGTTGGACATGGTTCATCAATCTGTTTATTATTTTTACTTCTATTCTAATAATCCAGCGAAATATGTAAACAATACTGGCATCGTTTTACATGTTTAATGTGTATTTATAAGTTACATCCATTCACTTGTAAATACTGAAGATATTGACCAAGACACAAACCCAAATGACCTTTTGCTTTGGTCTGATTGTCCAAAGATGATAATATGCCTCCCAGATACTTCCATATTAGAGCGATATTACCCAGGAGAAGAGCTGGTGTGCAGCGGCGCCAGAGTTGTCTGACCTGATTAAACTTCTCTCACTGAATAGCAAAGCGGCTACATTTACATACCACTGTCTCTACCTTAAGTGAGATCAAAAGACTGCTGTCAAGTCCGCCAATTAAAGAGCACATTCAATCTCTGGTGAAGGCCTTCTCCAAAAAGTTGTGAGATAAGGAATGATGGGGAAAAGTTTGATTCTATTCAAGAAGTTTTCCACCATGCAGCGTTGGTCATTGATTTTTTCCCCTGCGCGAGTCGTACCTACAACTTTGTTTAGCATGAGTCTTATTGTCTTGTGATGCTGTGGATCAACTCACGGTTCTGATGTAATCCCTGCCGGCAATTTAGCTCATCCTGGAAAGCTTTCCTGGATTTGGTTTCTTCCTCCGCTGTCAAGCTGTCATGTTGTGCAGATACACATATAGAAAGTGTCTTTTGGGGAAACAAGAGCTTTTCCAAAAAAACTTGTTTACATTCTAAATAGGCATCACTGTCAGAGACACCTTGATGCAGGTCCCTTCTCTCTATTAATACATATCTGTTCAACTCCAGGAGACAGAAATGATTTAGAAACACAAAAAGACGCAGCACAAATATAGTGTTTTTTTAAAAAAAAATCTGTTAATATATTCGTAGTAATAAGATGCTATGATTGTATTCATTTATTTTTATTTTGAAGGAAAATTCCATTTTGACTGGAAACCTTAAGTTACATCCTGACTGCCTTTGATGGTCTGATGAAGCTTCATGAAGCAGTGTCATGTTGTTTAGAGGTCAATAGGTGGCGCCATCCATTTAAAATGATGTGATGTTTCATTAGAACAGTTCTTGAAAAATAGTGCAGAGACCGCCATCTAGTGGACTCTACAATGACACTGCTTCATGAAGCTTTATTAGACTTTTACTAGCGATTATAAAAGATCTGAGCGATCTCTTGAGTATATCGAATAATAATATAATTGTCTAATTTCTCTCAGTGCCATTATTAGCTGCCTGTTACTGGTTGAAAAAAAAAAAATCTAAATTGTTAATTATATTCGGAATTTGAGTCAGAGAGTATGGAAAATTGGCGTATGGAGCAGTGATGGTCTGGTGAAGCTTCATGAAGCAGTGTCAATATTTTCATTCGTCCACTAGATGGCGGTCTCTACAATATTTTCCTTTGTTTTGAACAACTGTTCTAATGAAACATCACATCATTTTTAAACTGATGGCGCCACCTACTGACCTCTGAACAACATAACACTGCTTCATGAAGCTTCATCAATAGTATTTAGCAAAATTGATCATGGATGTCATTTAGTTTTTTTTGTGTCGCTTTGGAACCATTTTGATGTTTCTAAATTAACTTGACTTCTTAATTGGGCGTGATATGATGATAAATAAAGCTTAACATGTTAGGACACATTTATATTGATTTTGAGTTAGTTGGTGATTTCAAAGCTGTCCACTGGTTAAAAAAAGGGAAAACAGGTCAAAGTATATAATGCGTCACTCAAGTGAAACAGAAATAGCTCTGAGGTCCTCTTCTCTTCTATTTCTTCCTTTAATTTCTCTAAGAGCAGTGCTGGCAGGTGAAATGATCGCTCATAAGGATGATGCATTCCTCAATTAAGATATTGATTGTGTGTTTCTGATAAATCATTACGGTTCAACGTTTCATTTCCGCACCTCCACAAATCAAAATGTGTTTTTTTTCCTGAGTAGTATTGTTTGGTACAAACTGAGAGGGACTCAAAAGCAACTTCGTCAAATGTTCCTCGGTGATTAAATTAGAGATTATAAATGAAATTATGGCCGTACGTGTTGTTTTGACGGTTGGCTGCTGCCAGTTCTCTGTAGACCTTTTGATAAAACTATTGTGTCAGATATCATCTGATTAACCGGTAAAAGCCTCCCCCTCGATCTAATATAGTGGCCCTGCTGCTGCTGGAAAGCACCTGCGAGCACAGATGAGGTCAGCAGGATTAAAACAAATGGTGTTTGTGTCTTGATGCGGTTGCAAGGTAACATCATCTGGGCGCTGAGTGGGAGGAGCCTGTTGTCATAACACATGTGAGCGAACACGATTAAGACTCGTCCTCGGAGGTGCTGGAGAATTGAATCATATTTCTATTTCTAGTCGCAGATCTCTGCTTTGTGTTGACGATTGTTAATCCTCGTCTGATGCTTCACCAAATACAGTTATTAAGTTTATTCACGTAAAGGCTCTAAGTTAAAAGTACAATTCCATGAGATGCATTTTGTCTCTGAGCTCGCATGACCGCATGTGCTTCCAGGAACGGGAGGATATGATAGCATTTTGGGGAATTATGACTACCTGCAGTAAAGTGGAAACAGTGCGTATTTTATCAATGAGATCACACACACTCCTTTTTTTCTCCTTTGAATTCAAGTGTATTTCTATAAAACATTCTTTCACTTAGTAAATTAAGAAAATATAGTAAATACAAAGCTACGCAAGAGCCCTTTTTTTTTAAAAATTCTAATGATTTTAAATTACACTAATATAAACATTAATTTAAAACTTAATGTTGGCAGAAGGGGGAAAAATATGTGCAGTCAAATCAAAGAAATTATATCTGGAAATTGGTAACAAATAAAGTTCAATGATTCAAAGGTGAAAGTGAAGCATAACATAGGCAATGGTTTAATATCCTGGTGTTTCTTGATCTGCTGTTTAGATGTTTTTTACTACTGTGTGCAACAACTTCTCAGAAATGTGTTGAAAAAACTGGTCGTACCATTTGCGATCCAACATGTGAAGCAAGGAGAAATGATTATCACTTGTTAGAGATGTTAAATTATTCTGCTGGATTCACAACAAACAGTGAGAATTGATAAATTGACTGTGTTATTTAAGCCGGAGGCACTTTTAGGTACGAGATGCAAATCTAGATCATGACCAGCTTGATCCGAGGTTAAGTAGTGAACGCTCAGGGAATTAACTTTTGTTTACATGTTCAAACTGTAAATGATAAACAGAGCATAAACAGACTTTCTAATCAATTTAAAGTTCGATATAGGGTGGAATACAAGAGTCAGGCTGTGAATCTTGATCAAATAATCATCTGGTGCCTCAGACTTCGTGTGACATTAGCTGACAGTTGAAGCAGAAAACCTACTTATCCACGTACATGGCAGGTGAATCGGATGTCTTGTTGGTTTGGGATTGTTTTTTGTTCAGACACGTGACAGGATAATGAGATTACATTGACACTTTTGGCTCTGGATGTGAGAGCGAGTGAGAAGGTGACTGACGGAGTGAAAACAAAAACATGTGAATAAGTGTTTCTTCAAAACTATGTTTCATTTGTGAGTTATAATGGCTCGAACTAAATAAACGACTCTGAGCTTTCACATTTGTTTTTTGTCCAACCTGCTCTTTTACAATGGAATGGAATCACAGCTTTAATTTATGAAGCTCCTGCAACTTCTGCTGGAAAGGTTCGTCTGTAAAGAAGCTCCAGCGGTGAGTCACAGCGAGAACTAGAGGCAAACAAAGGTGATGGGTGAGTGGAGGGGTTGCCGGCTGTAGGTGGGAGGTCGGAAACAATATAAATTGTCGTCAAGGAGGAGCTCCTGGGTCGGCCAGGACCCTTCAACCTCTAAGTTCATTGTTACCCATTCAGTCGCCGGCGCTCTCGGTTTTATGTGCCAAAGCTCTGTGAGAGCAGTAATAGTGTTAGACATGGTGGATGTCTTTTTTTAAAAGTCTTTATTCCCATTCATTTTCGTCTGTGTGGCTCAAGTTGGCGAGGAGGAAAAAAAGATCCTTGAAAATCAAAGACACTTAAAAATAGCATCTGTTTAATTTGAGCTTTTGAGACTTGCATGACCACATTGAATGGATTAATGTGGAGTTTATGTAGCGTTTACACTGGACAATCATTAGCTTCATTTTGTGGAGAGAGTGATCAGAGTTCTTTTCAATTAAAATGATTAATTAAATGTATTAGGTCAGTTTTTCATGCATAGAGCAAAGTTGAAAATACAGCACTGCTCATATTCCCATGTGGCCTGTCTCAAAAGTATCTACCCAGTTTATTGATTGACAGTTGTCTCATTTAGCTGCTCCGCAGCTTTAATTATTCACAGTAAAAGCGCAATATTCTCTCTGCATATAATTATCCAATGGTGTTGACGGTTTTAAAAAATATGCCTCGGCATGCCGGTGAGCCGCAACCATGTTGCCGGAGAACATTTATAACTCACACGTGTTGACAAGTGATAACGAATTTCCCTTTTGTTTTCTCGGGCAGGCTCAGCTAAGTTGTTTTCTAGCTTCCTTATTAGATGTGCTGTTTGCATTGTTCGTACTCACGTCTGATACGAATGCAGAATTTAAGTGACGCCATTTCATGGCAACTCAAATGAGAAATATTGCAAAACAGGAAGCGTGACTCTGCGGCTTTATTGCACCGCTGCACGACGTGCGAATACGTTTTAATTACCAACTAGGCTGTAGTCAATTAAATTTGAATATTGCCAATTTTCCACTTGCATACTTCAGGATAGACTCTAACTTTCCCATTGTTTTCTAAGGCAACTTTTACATTAGCAACACAAACTTTACCATTGGTTGCATTTTACGGTTGTCAAAAGTATCGAAACTCAAAACAGTATCGATACTACAATGTTGTATTGCACTACTTCAGACCTAAAAGTTACATTTTTCATGTTAACCCTTCTATTTCCTCTGGGTCAAGGTGACCCAAAAACAAATTAGTTTGTAGTATACCTGCTGTTGTCTCTGGCTCAAGATGAACGAAGCTCCCTAGCTTCCATAAGTACATATGCATTGGTGGAAGTCGTTCATTAAATACAATACAATTGATGAATGTGTAAAAAAAGAAGCGAACACTATTGTTGATCGAAACATAGGAAGTCCCCTGGAAACTACCCGTTGCAAGATTTGAGTTTGTTATCTACAGAAAATGGTTTCAGTTTCACACCATTTGATGCACTAAGCGAGGTTTCCCTGGTGAGTCGTGCATTTGGAAATCATCCAGCAGACACACACACACACACACACACTCTTCCTGTACGACATCAGTAAATAAGTGTGTATTGTTAATGATGAAATCATTGAGCTGTTGATGCTGAAGTGATCAGCTATTGTTGAAGCTAATTAGCCGCTTTGAATCCTCTGCCGCACGCTCGCTGACGACAACAGTGTTCCATGGCTATCTGATTTTCTAAAAGTCTATAACATTAAAATGACAAATTAGAAAATAAAAAATCTTATTTGACATCCCCACTGTGTGATGAAATCATCCCGCTACTTTCATGTCCCATTTACAGTGAGTTAATGTCATCGCACTGATTAGAAATTCTTTCATCTTTTTCTAATGAAAAATATTTAAAAACGGTTTAATATTTACGGAATTATGTATCTTATCAGTACTTTGTTCCATATCTTGAACGGACATCTGTTGGTCCCCGTTGATGCCTTCGCTCTGATGAATGGATCTAAATGCTAATCTGTCTTCCAAGATACACAATAAATGTCAAGCGAATGCCAGTCGTCTCTTTCCAATCAATAAAAGGACAAACATTTATTTTGATTATTTAGTTTTACAAGACAGTGGAGTTCATTTATCATGCAAATTGAAATCCAGAACCTCAGCACAGTTCAGTCATATTGTCACATTGTATTGTATTTAAGTAGTTTTGCAAAGACAGACAAATACAGACAAGAAAAACATCTCTCTGGTGAAGGTAATACATCACAGTCCTCATAATAATATTTACATTTTTCAAATTTAATTAGAGGCAGAAAATAAAATGTTAGATATACATTAGTCGATAATCAACATGTATTTCTTATTTATATAGAATAATCTGAGAATATATACTGTATGTACAAACAGAATGTTTCTCTGCTGAATACTAAATAGTTTGGCGAATGAGGCAAGATTTCTAAATGGACAATTGAAGAGTTCTTATTAGATTTCAGCTCACGACCATATTACGTCTGAGATGACAACGGGTATTTTGGTCCAGAAAACAATCCAATAACTAATAATAATAATAATAACCAAACATTTTATTTATAAGGCGTGTTTCAGAACACACAAGGACACCAGAAAGATTATAAAATAACAGTTAAAAAAGACAACAGTAAAACAGATGTTTTAAAGATAAGCAAGATAACAAACATTTCTTAAAGGGAACTAAAAAACAAGGAAATTAAAAAACAACAGTGTTGTTACAGTGAATAAGCAACTATGACATTGACATGCATCAGAGTGTCAATACTTGGACTAACACAGATTTTTAAATACATTTTTCATCAGTGAACTCCATACATTTTCGGAATGTTTTCTAGTCGATCATATACAGTAACTTATAACTATTAAATATTATATTTTAATGGTATAGTCTGCAGAATAACACTTGTGTGGTAGTGAAAATCAGGGTTAAATAAAGGTGATAAAGTTTACAAACTAACAACAATTTATTTTCCTTTTGAATTTATTCTTAAACTCATGTTTTTGGTTCATAAGTTAGAATTTTGAAAATCACCAAAAATGTCATGTTTTGCTTCCTTTTTTAAAATTTACACAACAACTTTAATTTGTCAGTAAATATGTACAGTACTTGCATGAAATAAATCCATATGTTTAAAATGTGCTTATATTTTATGAAATTATAATATACTTTATATTTGTTACTATTATAATTCAGTACAACTCATCGCCCCTGTACACATGTAGCGCGTGTGATGCAGTCAAGTTGTTTTTAAGATGCTGCTTAAAGTCATTCTTACTTGAAAAAGCGACAATCTTTGTGAGGAGATTCATCTCACGATATTTTCCATGGGAAATGGCGAACAGAAGGAGGAAACAATGAAAATGGAGGAGACAAACAAGCCAGAGGGAACTCACTATGATTAGAATGGCCTAGTTGTTAGGCCTGCATGGAACTGGGGTTTGATACAGTGTTCGCTGACAGGGCCAGATTCCTGGGGACAGAGCCCTTTTACAGAAGCATTCGCTCATTAGAGAGAACCTCTTGCTTTGTTAATGGACTTTAATGAGCCATGCCGCAACAGAGGTTAGAAAAACAAAGGCCAGAAAAATGGGTCCTGCAAGTGGCTGTGTACTTTTGTCTGGAACTGAATAAAAAAATTAATAAATGTAATACCTGCTCGTACTGCCTGAGTCATCTATCTTCTCAGAACAGCACATCTTTCTGCCTCGTACACCCTCAGCCTTCCTTCTGATGATTTCCACATATCTGTCTCTTCTTTTTCTCATTACTGCTAATGCAGGGAACAATTTCAGGGCACTGTTATTCCAGCGACATCAAGGATCTTAATTAGTTAATTCATGGAAATGGCTCCTCTTGCCTGGAAGCTCAAGAGACTCTGAAGGGCTGTAAATGCTAGCACCTTCTTGTACAAAACTCTTAAAACTCTAGCAACTAAAATACCTGTACGTAATAAGAGATATCCCCCAGCACACCTGCACCGTCCGCTTCCACCATTTGTACCTAGACAGACATTTGCAACCAAATGATCACTTGAGCAGATATTTTTAGTCCATGCCGGACTAGAGACACAAGTGTACTTGAAGCTCCTACCAGAAGAACATGGTTTATTAAGAGTCCTCATACTGGAGTACTTACACAAGATTTATGGAAGATGGATATTACCCTAGCTCATGAAGGACTTAAATTCACATGGGGGTCCTGAGTTCTTAAATTTTGTCACCAAATGTTTTTTTACTCAGACTTAAAACCCATATTATAGTTAATAATAGGTCGTTTGAAATGACTCTGTTATGATTTGGCACTTGAATTGAATTAAATTGAATCATACAATTTAAATGAGTCATAATTCCATTAAGACGTCTCTTCTGGCAGAATGCATGACATGATTCGACTGCGGAAGTTTGCCGATTATTAGCGTGCAATTATTCCTTCATCCACAATCTCTTTGAGATCTCGATGCCATTAAAAGTACTAGCCTCGGAAGATGCACGGAAGCAGTGTTGAGTGCTCGGAATTGAGTTGGAAAATCCAGTTTGGAGGCTTGAGATGGTTACAGTGCTTCCTGTAACACTATCCTGTTTGTGGAATGGGGGTATTCCTGAAATGACATTGAGTTTCTGGGCAACAGAGTAGCAGCTGTGCATATCTTTGTATCCAGGGGGGGTTTGTTGCGATAAAAGCCCATTGATGCAGCTGTGTTTGAACAGAGAGATTGCAGTTCGATCATGGCTCAAAGGATCCTCTGACCATCCGAAGAACTTTACTCCAACATGAAAATAGACTCTTCTAATAATAGAGTACAGTCCCTCTTGTTAAAAGCATATTGTAAAATCTAAATGTGAACAGAATTGTCGTTGATTTAAACCAGACTTGTGTGTGGAGAGTATTCCTCTTTTCAAATATATATTCTCTAGAGGTATTCTGTGGACTTCAATAACTAAGAATATGGGCAGTTATTTGGTTTCTATTATTGTGGAGAAACACTTCCATAGCAGGACTTCATGGCCTTCTTTCAGAGGGTTTTCTCATTTTGTTTGTCTTTCAAGCTCCATAAATCATGGAAAACTAAAATGAGAAAAACGACAGAAGTATTTTGAGAATTCCTCATTTAACTTTTTTCAGAAGCTCGAGATTATCCTAATCACCCGAATATGGTCTAGACCTTGTTACGCATCTATCCTGACCGAGCCACCAGCACATCCACCTCACTTTGTTTTTCATATAAAAGAAAAAAACAAACAAAAAAAAGGCTTATTACCTTAAAAAAAACATTTCAACCATTGGTTTTCTTTAACAAATTCACAGTTGTGTTGTGTGGAAACATTTTAAGAGCAAACCCTTCTGAAGTTGCATTTGGTTCTGTGATGTCACGATCTACGCTTATATCCTTTTAGATGATTTTGGGGGAATTATTTATAAATATGAAGATGTCCCTAGTCCCTCGCCCCAAGTACCTGGGGACTCATAAAAATGTAAATCCTGTTTTCATGAGTGTATCCTTTTGCCTGAGCACCCATCTCTTAATTCCACATTCAACAGTGTTGCGGTAGGAAGTGGAATGCATTTAGGAAATGTAGAACGGGGGACATCTTGGCAGTCATTAGTCGCTTGTTGACACTCTCACTGCTGAAGCAGAGACAAGAGTGGCGGAGGATAACAGAGCCACTCTCTTCTGGTGTGGCCTCATTAATCACTGTCCTCTCGCTGCCATGGGTGGAGGGGGTCCTTTGGCAATGTTTGGAGCATTGTTGGTTTCGATGCAGCGCTGAGGAGTTGTAGCCTTCATCCCGCTTGGTGTCCAGAGAAGATGGCTGAAGACGAAAGAATGCCATGTGACAGTGGTGCTCCTTTTATGGGACACAATTCAAATCACATTCTAAATTAGGAATTCATTAACCTACATGGAAGTTGTGTCATGCCAACTGTGAATACTCTGATTTTTAATTTGTGACAAGCTCAGAGTGACGTTCACTCCCATCACGTTTTAAAGCTCAACTAATGTGAAAACCCAACATTCCTGACTCACTCACATGTTTCAAATGTTGAAGTCTTCTTCTCCAAGATGCAGTAAGTCCCTCACCATGACCATGTTTTGAACTTATTACTTTATACAGTTCTCCATTTTCGGAAATTTTGGCGAACGAGAGGTTACAAGAGCGGGTTCATTATGATGTAATGGCTTCACTCCTCCTGCTGCAGCGAAAAAAACCCTGCTTCTTTCTTTATACAACAAGTCCCTCGAAGGTGGGGACTTCCGGGATTGATGACAAGCGGTGACGAACCTAGATGCTTGATCCATCACAGCAGAGTGGGTCTGGTTATGATAAATAAGATTTTTAGCTCAAGAAAAAAAACAATTGTTTTCAGTGGGTTTAAGTGCATTCATTTAATGCAAATATTCAAAATAGCATGCTTAATACAATACAAAAAATAAAATGTCATTGCATTAGAAAATAAAACAGTTGGGATTTTGTTATTTTCTCACATCTTAGATTCATTTTATTCATTAACAAAATACCACAAATGTATTCTCCTTTTGTGTCTGCATCTGGACTATTTTTTCACTTTGAAACTGAAAGAAAAGCTTTAAGTGATGCACTTGGAAATTAAGTTGTTTTTCTCTCTACATAAATTGTCATTTGCTCTCTAATGCTTTGAACCGTTGTTGTTTTTGGTTTATGTGGTTTGTTGCTCTTTAATGTGAACCACTCAAATTCTGATCCTAAAGCCGGCAGACTTGGTAACCCAATAAGTGGTATTGATCAAAAGCCCGGTTCTGTCCCACGGGGTCCATTATGGTCAATCTGTGTACATAATTATGGAGTCAGATTTTCAACAAGTCAACGATACAAATGCATTTATAACTTCTATGTGGGTGTAACTTTCTTTTGGGTTATGGTGTTTCTATTTCTGTTGGACCTCAGTGTTTTTCACAGGATTTTAATCACACTGATAGCACACAAAAAATGATTAAATACACAGCCGTCATCCAAAGTCCAGTAAGTCAGAAACTGAAAATGAGTTCCGAGAAAAACCTTAAATGAAATCATCTGCTGTTGCACCGTGTAGGGTTTGATTTTAGATAACGTTCTACGGGCAACATTGAGTTACGTCATTGATTGAAATTATTGATTTGAAAAGAGACACTTTGTAACCCTGTCCGGTGAATTGTCAGACTATTGAACCGGTGAAGGTTTACGTCACCGCGCTTTGTCTTATCTTACATTTCTGCGGTTGATTTAAAACCACAGAAAACGTTCCATCTATTGTAAAGATGATCTAAGAGGCGTCTTAAACAAAGACATTGTTCGTTGATGACGATGATGAGTAACGGTAGATGATAAATTCAAGTGATGGGAGTCGACATCGCTGCTCACCAGTGATCACACAACCCATAAAAATCCCAATTAGAGATGTAGGAAACCATTTAGGTGGATGGAGATTATGGGATCGCCGCTAGATTTTCAAGACCTACTGGCTTCTTGTTTCGTAACAGAAATGATTCCTGGTTGTTATTCATAGGGCTTGATGGGTATCACATAATTATCATCAATAAAAACCAGTGACTCATTGGTGCTTCTGTAATGGAGCTCCATGGCGTCTCGGTCTCTGCATTCCCCCGGGGGCCGACGACATCAGGCAGAGCCAGATGTAACGCCAGTATTCCCCCGATCAGACACGCAGAAAATACCAGAATCCCTCGAGTCTGACTAGTGAGGTGGGGGTGGGTTGTGTGTTTATGTATGCGTTGAAGGTGGGGTTCAAGAGGGGCTGGGTCACCAATCTCTTCTGGTTGACTTCACATAAGACATTGAGTCAGTCTGGCAGATCTGTGCCAAGGGGGGGGGGTCGATGGGGCAAAAGGTGACACAAGACGAGAACACACAACTTAATGCAAATGTGTTTCAAATCTCTCCTTTACAGGGATAATATTTAATGTTAAGCTCTGAATCCCATCTGGGGCTTCTTTCTGCCTTCACGTATTTTCTCCCGGTGCTTGAGAACATTCATTGTTCCTCCACTTTCAAGGTTTATGTGACTTTTAGTTGACTTAAGGTACCACAATCACAGTATTCTTGGTGTGAATAAAAGTAATTTCCCTTTTAGAAGGTTCATTGTTGTTGACCGAAGTTATTATTTTGTCAAAAATCTATGAACTTTAATTCTTGCCTGAGCATTTAAAACTTCACGTTGTCAGGCTAATAAAAGTGTTTCTTTGATGGATTTGTTGGATATTTAACTGAATCACAGATACATCCAAAGCCATTACAGTTGACAGAAAAACCTTCTTGACACAATTAAAATGCATTTTTTTCATAGACAGGCATCACTGAGATTGAACGTCGCTCCATCTTTGTCATCCATCTTTTCATGCCGTTCCTGCTTTTGTTATTTGCCCCCCCACCCACTGCTTTCCATCCGACATTTCTCTTCTGTTACCGTCATCTTTCTCTCAGAATGGTTCCCTCTGGCTACACTTCGTCATGGTTCCCCCATGCTTCATTTCCTCATTAGTGGTTCTTCACATCGGCAAAATAGCTTTTCACTATCAGGGATTCCATGCTGGTTCGGATGGATGGAAAAGTCTAGACAGTTGGAATCAAGACTGCAATTTCACCTTCACACTAGAGCTGGCGTGAGGAGAAGAATTATAGTCTCTGTAGCAGCACATTTTCTTCTCTTATACGTGTCCTTTTGGATTAATGGCCGTCCCTTTCAATCACAGTATCGTCAGCATTGAAGGGACTTTTCCCCATAATTCCCTGTCAGTGGAACGACCGCAAATATCTCACTAAGCATTAAAATTGTTGTTCAAGTGATTCTTAGGATATGAGCTAAAAAACATTCTTTTAAAGTTACTAAAAGCATTGTTAATGCAATAGCATCATGTCCATTTTTGCCTGGTAACTCTTAGTCCTTTATTTAGGATTTATATACTAGTGGATATTAATGGTACGACACAGTTAAATGGATAATTTTGGAGTTATGTTGGAAATAATTGACAATCATTGGTACATCAGCTAAAAATGTACGTTATATTTAAGACAACATTTTGTTTTTTGCGTCAGATTTGCTTCCCTTGTGAGAACAACAGCTCTGTGTTGCTGCAGATGACAAACCTAATTGGGAAAGGTGTGGCTCTATGAGGAGCTGTTGAACTCCGCTGAGATTAGAAGTCCCTCGATAGTGTTTAACATCTGAATATGTCGAGGTGATTATCGACCAAAAAAAGAGCTGGATTGTGCAGATTTAATTCTTAAAGAATGGTTGGTGGTTGCTGCCGCTTTTCCTTCATTAATTTCATCCAAACAATTCTTCTTTTCTCTCATTCAATACAGTATCACAGGCCACATCCTCTGGGACTGGTCGCTTGCTGTCAAGGGCAACATTGCCTTTTCAGCCTGTGTTGGCAATGAATTTTGATGACTGTCATCGCACCATTCCATGACCAGATTGACTGTCTGCAGCATTCAAAGCCTCAGCACAAACAGGGTTGTATGACTAAACAAAAAAACACTGCAGGAATTGTGATATTTTTTTGTGGAACACTGCTTCTTTCTATTAATGGTACTCTCGACAGTCTGCCATGTGTACTGTCACACCAAAAATAGAGTAATTGGTTGTTCTTCCTCAGACTCATTTCTCTCAAGCAAACTGTGAAAGCGCACTGTCTCTTTCTGAATTTCTGATACAGCCCAGTGAAGCCAGAAAGGATAACAGTTGAATCTCTTTTCCATTTAAAAAGCATTTGGTTGAATACTCAACTTAAAGAAAAAGCATGCAAAAGATGATTTGCTCAATTTTTTATATATAACTATTGAGTCCTTTTACAGCGAGTTTTCCTGCAAATTAATTTGAAAACCAGTTTAGTGCGTCTCATCTCAACAAAACCCGTCTGGAACATTTTATTCTTTTCCCATTTGCAGGTTTAGTGCAGGGTAGTTATTTGTGCAGGACATCCATTATGACTTTAGGCCTAGAGTCGCTTGTGAAATTTGTCTGGATGATTGTCAAGATTGTAAAAGAAGCAGATCAGGTCACGAGTAGGTGGTCCTTTACTCTGGTAAATATGGGAATGACAGCTTTTCTCTGGGAACGTGGGCTCTGTGTACACTAACCGGGGTGTGAATGTGTCAGTTGTCGTGGCAGGAGCTCACTTACACTTTGGAATGCACCATCAGTATATTTATGCAGCCACTGAGTCTTGATAGGCAGCCGTGCGCCGTCCTGGGCTCATGCCGTTGGATCGGTTTTCAGAGCGACTTAACTGTCGCCACTGATGTCTTGATCGGACGCATGCACGGAAATCATGACTTTTTTACTGGTATCTACTTCACAAAAATACCCTTTTATTAATACATATAAGCCCATCAATTTACCATAACTGTCTACCAATAGTATTGTGTTTGGGTGAAGCGGTAAATACAACTTTTAATCTTAACTTCTTGGGAAAAATGTCCAACCAGTTGGTCTATTGGTGCTACCGATCATCATCCCATTTTCTTCATATGATCCAATCCATCTTATTTTTTTATATTTTACTCAACAAGATTTTTTTCTTTAAAAGCTTTTATTCATTTTTAGACATTTTCCATAACAAGGACCCAAAAAAAAATGAAATACATTTTTCAAACCAATGGATTATCCATGAAGTAGGTTGTAAATATTGCTTCACTCACACTTTAAGTTCTGCAAAGAGCAAAAAGAAGTGTCGAGATTACTCATGGGTAGTCATAAATCTCTAGTTCTAATCCCAACACAGCAGCGCTTCTCCAAGCTCCAGCCTCTGGGTATTTTAAACCCACATATACAATGACATAGTAAATAGTTAAGTTCACTTTATTCGTGCTTTATTTAACTGACTTGACAGAAGTCGCCGTCACTGAGCCCCACAAATAGAGGAGAAACCTACGATGTTTAAAGAGAGATAAGAAAAGAGTAGAAGTCTGTCTGGCAGCCTAACAAATGGCCTCACCTTGTCTCTTGTGAACAGGTTTTCTAAGACAGAGAACTCTATCATTTGAGGAAGAGAGCATCTACAGTTACAGTACAGAGAACAAATGGCATAAGTCTGTTTGAGTTGCCTGGAAATAAAAGCCTCACTGAGAAGCCTCATGGGAGTCAAGATAAATGGACTTGTTTCTGTGCAGCTGCTGTCTATTGTCCGACCAGACGACGAGTGGAATTTCAACCCTGATGATGTTTCCTTTCGTGTGTTGCTGCCTGTCCAGACCACTCTCTCAAATTGGCCTTTTAGTGAAAAATGGCGCTTTGAATTTTGAGTAGTGATTTATTTTTATTAATAGATCGCTGTCGCGTAAGTGGAACACGCTTGGATGCACCTGCGCTTAAAAAAAAAAGCAGATTAGAGCACAAAGCTGTAATTATTGTTTTATTAACTTTTGTTCCATTCATTTCACAGCTTTTTCTGATCTTAAAAATACAATTTAAAAGTGTTTTTACGTATTTAATTTTTGCTTTTGTGATGACTTTACCCATTTTACAGAAGTTCAGCTATTCAGTAGTGGATCAACTTCAGTTATCAATAGTCATGCACGGAAACAAAATTCAAAAGTCTTTCTCTCCAAGATGCAGTAAGTCCCTCATCATGATCATGTTTAGAAGTTAAAACTTTATAAAGTTCTGCCCCGTTTAAAATTTCAGCGAACAATAGGTTACAACAGCAGGGACGATTATGAATTAAACAACAAGTCCCTTGTGTTTTCAGTGGCCGGGGCTTAAGCACATTTTCTAATGTAAATAAATTAAAAGAGACTCATACTGATCCATACAATAGAGGTCCAGGATCTACGTAAGAGACGATTAAATCAACACATTGTCCTTTAATAGATTATCTAACATCAAACAATTCTTACGATAATTCATGAGCATTTCCCGGAAAGTTAACTTTGAATATGTGCCACAGGACGGGATCTTTCCTCAAGCTGTTGTCATCACTGATAAAGTGAGACTGAAACCTGATGCAGTCTGACTGTTCAAGGCCATTACCATGACCACTGCCACATCACTACATCCATCTACGCTGTACTCGTACGTGCTTGATGGATGGAGCTCTACTACCTGGTGCTGTGTCATGGCACGCAGCCGAGGGCAAGGACCCGTGTTGGAGGGAAAAAGAGGGGGTGGAACGTGTTAGATGATGCAGCGTAACCAAGAACCTACCAACTGGATTTACACCTAAAGAACTAAATGAGATTAAAGTGTAAGCCCAGGGCAACATTATGTTAGCCCAACAAAGTGATGAATCAGGCAATGAATCAATGAAAGTAATGAGTCAGGGTGCCTGCACTAGATTAAGAAAGACTTGTTTTACCCTTTAATCTAAGTGATGAGATGCACATTTGTTCTGCATTTCCACTCAGCGCTCCTGTTCCTGCCACTGACGGTCTCAGATTTTTATTAGTGTCTGACCGCATTATATGGAGGGAAACTCTTCGTCTGCACGATGTCTCTGTACTTGAGGAAAGAAAATGAAGAAGGAAGTATTGGTTTAATTGGTGCAAAGTCCTTCTGGTAGATAGACTTTCAAAAAAGAAATCATCTTGTCTATTAATTATTTTGATATTCGCAGCATCCGGACCAGATGTTTTTCTTGAAAGTGTAATTGACTTTTGGAGTAATATTCAGTTTTTTATGCTTAACCCCAGATTGCCATCGATTCAACAAGATTCCATCTATAGTCTAATTATAATAAGTGGTCTTAATCTATGGTTTGAAGTAAGGGTTTATAGCAAAATGTATTTTTCCACCCACAAAGTTCCTACCAAATCCTATTTTTCCTTTCACATCATATGCATATTGCAAGGACATCATGGCTGTGAGATACATGTGTCCCTGGTTCGTGTGTGCACAGTTCAATAAACCCCTCATGTTGATGCGCAGCATGTTCTGACATCTTTCCATCAGGGCAACAGTTCGAGGGCTTTTCATTAAGCTCGCCTGTTTCATCCGAGCACAGAGGCCAGACCGATAGTGACAACCCGTGCGATTCCTTCAGAGATGAGATGAGGAGATCCGACCACGATCGTCCTCAAAATAGTTTTAATGAAATTTCTAAAAGTGATTTTTTTATAAAACAGATGTGTGTGATAAAGATATGTTTTCCACCGAAAGATGAGTGGAATTGGAAAGATTATATTTACTATTTTCTTAAGAAGAATTGTCTCGTCTATACACGATAATCATAATGTTATTAGATTTGTGTCTATATTTGTAAAAGCAATCTCAAGATAAAAGACGTGCATAGCACACAATTCATAATGATATTTACTTCCTCCTGGAGACTGACTCATTTCTCTCAAGGCTGGACCATGGCTGTTGCCTTGGTGACCCATAAGCGGCTCTTCAAACGAATGCTGCAGAGCCGCCATCGATCCCAAGGCTGCCCATGATTGCATCCTGCTGTGGGTCATGTGACTGAACTGTAAACCCTAATTACAGAAAATCTCTTTCGAGTAGCACGACTCACATGGATGGACTCTGGAGCCATGTGAGCCGATACTCTTGGATCAGATAGACATCCTGTAGATATACTTTACGAAGACAGTTATTTTCTAATGAAAATATTTGACATGCAATTTATTTATACTGATATTTACTCTTGATCTAATCCAGACCCAACAATCCTAGCATCTGTAACGCTGTACCTCGCATGATATAATTGAACTATAATGTACAAGCTAATTTCCTGCATGGTTCCATGAGAAGCTTACATTGATAGTTCGGGACCATTAATCACGGCTTCCCGCTGTGTCACTTCCTGCTTCGGGCTACAAGGCACAGACACTCTTTGCATTGATAGCCACATAACTCGCTCCCACAACAGTAACGCGAGTCTGGCGTCAGATCAAGAATGAACACTCGGGATGACGTTAATCAGAAAACTAATTTGTTAACCTCCAAGGGTTGGTCATGTTCTCATCATTGCTTCCCAAGATCGCTGTACTCGCTAGACTGAATAAAACAACTGATACGTCTTATCTTGAATTGTACCCTAAACGCAATTTGCTGAGAAATATGACCAAAATAACTGCAGGGTATTTGTCAAAAGCACCATTCTTCAGCGCTAATAGAAGCAGCTTTATTTTCTTTATTAAAATATGGCTTGTTCAATTTTAGTAAGAGCCCCACTTGAAGTCGACGCCCGCAGAGAGTAATTGAAAACAGTTTTCAGGGTCACCCCGAGAATGGACCTGAGGAGAAACTCTATCTGCTTGAGCTGTCAGGAGCGTGTCAATGGAATCCACTACCTCGTCGCTGAAGAGTAGATCTTTCAAGATCAGAAGGAGGGGAATGTCGGACTCACTACCGCTTGTATTTGCAGCGCCTCGTCTCTTTTATAAAGACTACCGTATTTTCTGGACTATCAGGCTTACTTAAAAGCATGTAACTTTATAAAAAAAGCATTTATATATGGATTAATTCAGGTTGTGCATTTTTTTGTGGTACATTGTGCTCAACACTCTATCAAAACGTTTTAGTACCACTTTGGTAAACCACACAAAAAAACCCGATCCGGAAGCTCAACTTTGACCTTACTATTCTTGCGATACCAACCGTTACCATAACAGCGTGAACACGAACACGATGGCCATCTTTACAGGTTAATTAACTAAAGAACTATAATGGCATCAGTGGATGATAGGAGGTGAACATATACTCACCCAGACAGGAAGATTTACACAATTCTCCAACGTTTAAATCGGACACTAGAGATGAAGATTTTGAGGGGATTGTGGACGAGGAATGAACTGAAAAAAACTGTGTATTGGGTTCTATTTCAAGTTTTATAATTTAACAATTTTAGGAGTTTTTTACGTCTTACAACTATAAATGTAATTAATAAAGTTTGACTGACTGACTAATCTGGAATTTTTATTATTTAATCCATTGCACTTTATATGCGAAACAAGCTCAAAAATAGACCATTCATTGATTCATCGTATTTTGCGGACAAAACTCGGTATATGTTTAATATATGTGTCATACTGACAAGATTATAATTATGTTTTCTTACATGACGATGTGTTTTGTTTAGCATGCGGCGCACCGTCCCATTCTTGTAATAGACAATTTGCAGTCTGTTACTTTGATTATATTCATCGCTCGTGACAGCAAACAGAATTCCTGGTGCAAACACGGTAGATAATGATTTTATCACAGACCGATGAACTCAATAGCACTGTTTGAAAACACAAAGTGGCTCTCTCAAGAGATTTGTCAATAAAACCCACGTCCAAGGTTCACTGGCGCTTCTCTTTCTGTCACATTCTGCCGAGGACAGGAGAGAGTTTCTAAGACAATCATTTCCAACTGTAAAGTCCAAGGCCGCCTAACTGTGACAGAGTAAAATAGAACATCCACTGTGAGCCTTGGCCAAGTTTCGTTCATTGCATTTTGCTTGGTCAAGCTCTGGGCACATGATTTCTGGAGAGAGGGATTACAGCAGTGCTAAGCTCCAGATACTTTTTTCCCATCTTCTATGGCTCTAATTAATCAGGGCAGGCTTCTACCAAGAGGCTTAGCTGGCCCCTTGTCAATTTGCAGCTATCGGCTTGCTTAGACAGGCCTAAACAGCAGCAGCACCATTGAAGACGGCACCTTTTAATGAGAACGCCTTTCATAATCAATCAGGCCCAGATGCTGAGTTGACAAGAACTCGCAAATTGATCTAAGAACAGAAGTGATACATTTATAATTGAATTGATCGTATAGTGAGTGAAATATTATCACTCTCCTCCCATCAGAGTGTCTCCGTGCGAGGAAAGTTTCCTTTAAAATGTTTGTATTTTAAATATAAAAAAACATACTTGATGACATTATAACATAAACAATCCCTATTATCTTCCTTGTGGATATGTCATTTGTAATATGAAGCGTCTATCCCTTCTTTTATGGTATGAAACATCACACTGAACTTTTCTTTCTTTCATCACAGTCAAGAGACGCACTTTTCCACTCGTGCATGCTTAAACTCTTGTGATGGATGGGACACGATTAACGGGCCTTCTGAGAGGAGCCATTAACCTTTGTCACCTATAAAGGTCAATTTAGCTCATTAATAGTCCATTAATTGTTTCTATTTAACATGGCTTCCAGCTAGAGCCCACAAATATGTAAGTCATGCCCTACTTCTATTATAATTTCAGTGCTTTTGAGGCGTCATTAATATGATAACATGATGCTGATTCGTCTGTTGATGGTTCATAGATGGGTTCAGTTTATTTAAATTTCAGTCATTATTATTAATTCCTTCACAAGCTTCATTTTTTCACCTTAAAAATATGATGAAATATAGTTGAATTGGAGCACAGAGAAGAAAATCACACTGAGTACCTGCGATTGTTTTTGTGGGTAGCGCTCACCGTTTTTTTTTTGCGTCTTTGAAAAAGTTAACTTTCAGTTTTTGAAGAGCAACACAGTCTTGCACAGTAATGGGTAGAATATTAACAATTCTGGTTTCTTGTGGACACGTTTGCCTCTGCAGTGTCAGAGCATCTTCAAACTGCTCTTACAAGAAATATTTAGTTTTGAAATCTACAAGAGCTGATGTTGTAGAAGACTCTCGAAGTAATAAATAAATATCAGGGTTATTCTATTCCTCCGTGTTGCATATGTTCACTCACGGCACTCTGGTTTCCTCCCAAAGTCCAAAAACAAAAAGAAATTGACTTGGAGTAGCTTGGGGAAATTGTCTCTTAGTAGGAGTGTGTGTGTGAATGGTTGTATGTCTTTGTTTGTCCTGTGACAGACTGGCGTCCTGTCCAGGGTGTCCCCTGCTTCTCACCTAAAGAAACTGTCATAGACTCCAGCCCGCCCGCAATCTTCATAAGTGAATAAGTGGATGAAAATGAATGAATGAATGAATGAATGAATGAATGAATGAATGAGGAATAGATTTTGATTAAAATAAAGTAAGTAACTATTATCATGTCACAGTTCAAACTACTGTTTGGTAAAACGATACTAACATCTAAGGTGACATGAGATAAAAAGGATGTTTAATGAATAATATGCGATATAAATAAAGTACTTATTAACTGGAAGTACTCCACGAACTCTTCCAGTGTAGACTGTATGCGCTCCCTTAGTCGACATTACTGTAAGTAGAAAATGAATGAAGCTTGAATTTTAGGTGAACTAACGCTTCAAATGTGGTTTTGTAAATAGCATATAATCCTGTTGTGTTAGGATGAGAAATGTTTTGAGATCCTTCACACTAGCTACTGGTACATTTATCTTCCCATTTCAGCAGCATCTTCAGCAGCCAACTATGATGGTTCGTTGCACATGTTAAATCAAACGACGTGTGTTTTCCTTGGCAGTGTCATTCTCATGGCTTCATTCGCTACTGAATATCCAGTTGTATGTTTCAGATTTACTGCTTCGTGTCCCAGCAGCTCTTCTATTTAGACAATTTGAGATAGTAGGATTTGAGGCGAAAGAACATCTGTGAGCAATTCAGACCTAAGGACAGGACCTCAAACGCTGCTGACACGAGACTCTTTTTCTACTGTAGTCTGCCCCTGGCTCTCCGGCATTCTCTAGGAAAAACTGTAATGCTGATCCCGACTGGAGACGAAGAACCAAAACCAAATGGCATGGATTAGGGGAAGCGTCTCGTTTAAACCTGCATGAGATTATATGTAGAGGCGCTATATTATCCTGCATTAGTTTTCTGCTATAGCATTATTTAACATTTATTTCCCAGAGGCAGTAAATAAGTCGTTTTTACCAACGACTTATGACAAAGCATAAAAATTGGCAAAACCGAGAGGAACTCTTGTATACCAGATGGGCAGAGATACTGAGAGTGGCTTTAGGCAGCGTAGAGAGATGAAGGGATTATAGAAACCAATCATTGTGTCAATAAATGGAGCCCAGAGTAAAATCTGTCAACAAACAGAATGATGTACTTTAAAGGGTTTACAGTCTGGGGCTGTTCTTTGTTCACTAAATAAAAAGGAAAATCAGAGTAAATCACACTTGACACTTGTTGATATCCAGAGCGAGGCCTGGTAGTCTATTGCCTCCATTGATTAAAATAATAAGGTCATATCTGCCCCAGAATATTAACATCAAAATAAAAACTGATTAATTAACATAAATACTTATTTAATCCTTACAATAAGCTAATTTTGACAAGATTTTATTAAGCAAATAAAAATAAAAATGAGAAGAAGCGAGAATAAATTACAGTAATCAGACACACATTCTTCTCAACAACAATATTTTTCAATATAATCTTATTTACTGGATTTATTTGAATAGGATTTTATTTAGAAACTGTCATCTGTTGAATTAAAAATATTAGAGAACAGAGCAAAAGTTAACCAAAGAAAGGCTTAAAATAGGGAGGTTTTACAGTAGAAGCTGTGCATTAAGTTAAACTGAATTGATTTATTAAAATAAAAATATCTGTAAGTCATTGTTCATTATTTTTATGGGTTAAATTCAGGAATTAATTTTATAACATCTACTTTCTTCATCATGTATGCAGCTTGTTTTTGTCAAAAAAAAAGTGCTGAACTTTCTCAACTATTCAACACTAATCACTATTTACACTATCAACTATTATGTGACGTGTAAATTATAAAGAAAACATGAAGTATAAATAGCGCAATGGCTGAATGCAGTAAACAACCAAATCCAAAACCTGACGTGACAAATGTTATGACCATGAGTCACCATGTTCGCCAGGGCTTCCTGCGACGATGTACCTTCAGAGCACCATGTCATTATATGTGTCAGGTTAAGTGGAGATTACATTAAATTGAGGTTCCTCAACCATCATTCACTGGCGTCTGACAGGTTACTGATGAAAACTCAAACTATTTCATGTCTTTGCCCAGCAGGAATAGATCCCTCGGGGGGAAAAAGGACAAGAGCATCTATTTCTACCCTGGAAAACAAGGGCTGAGAAATCACAGTTTTCTGCTGATTTTTTTCATTCTTGGGCCAAATGTTTTTTTTCCCTCCCTCCGGTTCTTGTGTTCACTTGAGACAGCACGATGAATAGAAGCTTAATAAGATGCTTTATATTGTGTGCAATGAAAAACTCACACTATCTCTGTGTAGACTCTCCTTCATCCAGGTCATGGTTATCCAAAGGGATCCAAAGAGAGAAACGTGGACCTGAGTATCACTTGAAATCATACTACCACCTGTTGGATTACAGTGTACCATGCTGACATCCTGTTTTTAAAAGTTTCCACTCATATTCCTCATTAATGTTAAAATTGGGCAACAAATGTGTTTGAGGTATTCCTTGTGTTGCCTCTGGGTCAAGGCGAACAACCTCCCTGGCTTCCTTAAATGTATATGCAAAGGCGGAAGTCGTTGACCCGGAGACTACACAAGGGATACCACAAACACATTCGTTCTTCGGCCACGGGTTCAACTTGACCCAGAGATAAAACAAGGTTTAAGAAAACCAATGTAACGCACACACGGGTCAGTAATATTGATCTTGGGTAGTCTATGCTCATGCTTTTTTTTGTTGTTTAGAATAATACCAGCAAAATGAATTTATAAACCACCCTTTTGCCCTTTTGTTTAATATGATTGTACATGGCAAACCAAGGAGGTCATTTTTCCACTTTGACTTAGGAACACCTAAACTCAATTCACCATCGATTTGGCCACTCATTGGACGCCTGTGTTCTGTCACGTTGAGTCTGGAACTTGTCTAGAGATGAAGATAAATATCCTTGCAGTAACAATGGACATAAAAGAACATTAGCAGTTTTATGTTTTCTCTTTATGCCACTTATAAAGGTTTCCAGCTTTGAAATATAAAGCGCTCTGAAAAGTATAATATAATTCTTTGTTATCCAGGCATCTGAAGGTATTACGAGCAAACGATGAAGCCCAGCCATCAGCGCTGTTCATCAAAGAGATTCGAAGCCATTACGTTGTAGCAGGACATGATCATGTTGACCGCCACTGGACCATTGGGTTGAGTTTTCTAACGCAGGTTAGACCTTTGCGTCGACTCTGCCACGACTTATTCGTCTTCGCCACCATCGATAAGCTCCGCAGTGCACAACCTGGTGTAAAAGATAACCCATCGCGTCTTCTCAGGATTGATCGGAAGTCATGAAGGTCGTCGCCCATATAAAAGCCTCTAACGACGTTACGATTGAACACGCGGGCGTACAGGACGAAAGGGAGCGGCAGAGATAATACAAGTTCCGATTAGGGCATCTGGTCGTCCGATACGTAATGAGATTGTCTAGGTATGAGTTGATTACACCGTCGTATTGATGAAAAATAATTTCATTGTCAACATCCCGGGAGGGTTCAAGTTTCAGAAGATGGAAACTGATTGTTCTTAGCTAAGAATTAGATGTTTAGACAAAGAAAATGTCACTGGTTTCAGTGAAGAATCCAACAGATTTACGTGTTGCTCAATTTGTGATCTTGTAGGTTGTTATTCTTACTTTGCTTACTTGGATCTTCGCTTTGTCTCTTTTTATTTAACATGAATCAGGTATAAAGCAAGTAAACACATTTGCCGCTTTTTATACTTGAAAAACCAGTTGTTCTCACTTTTCCTTTTAAGTGTGTTTGTCGATGCTTCATCGAGCATATTACAGTCGCAGTATGAGTTGAATAAACCTGTGTTGTCTCTTAAAAATCAGTGATTTACAGCGAAATATCGCTCACGAATTCTTCCCAGCATGATGATCAAGTTCATTTCAAAGCTTACGCCTAAATAAAGTCATTAGAAACAAACATTAATTGTCTTAATCGGCACCGCTTTGATTATCACTTACAGAATTTTAGCGTTGAAAATTGTCATTTGTGACTGAACAAAAGGCACAAATAGAACAGGAAGTGTAGGATAATTAATTTGTTGTGCTGGTGTTTTGAAGCACTCCAAATGTAGCAGCAGTGGGAAGCATTCTCACAATATTCAGCTTCGGTATAATTGCATTCAATATTGAGACAACATAAACAGCAGCTGCTTGACGTAGATGAAAAAACGTTTTTGCCTTTTATAATTAAGCAATTCAAACATGTTTGGTGAGAGCATGATCCGGAAAACGTTAAAAAAAATAGTAGTGTAACAGATGCAGGGGAGTTGAATACATTGTAGCTGAAGCTGCTTAGAGGCTGTTTTTTTATACAGTACGGGCCAAAAGTTTGGAAACACCCTCTGGGCTTATGTTTTTGAAATTTTATGGACTGACTGATCCTAATTTTGTAAAGTAATGATTACCTCTCTTTTCTCTTTATTTAGCTGATTGTTTTTATCCATAAAATTGTATTATATCAACCTGATTTCTGCACAATACAACTTATTGTCCCAACCCCATTAGCGTTTATGTTTTTCGATCAATCATTTTGAAACAAAAAGATCTGTTGATGTGTAAGTACTTGCCAAAACCCAAAAACTCAAGGTGATCAAACATAAGTTTTCTCAGTTGTCATGCATAATAATTTCTTTTAGGGTGTAAATTAAGAGTTAAAAAAGGCACTGTACGACTGTGCTTACTTAAATACTTAAAAAATAAGTATTCATACTAAAGGCTTACTAAGTCTCTCATTGGGTAATACAACTGTATTCTTAATTACAAGACAAGCTTTCTTCTGCTCTTGGAAGCACAGACATCTATTTGCTTTCAACAGATTCCCTCCCATCTGCATTTTCCAGACTGTTGACATTCATAATCTTTTTGTCGCTTCGTAAATATGAGCCTGTTGAGCGGCATGATGTAATTGTCTTTATATCCACTTGCGTTGTTTGTAATCTAGTTTTGGTTAAGGTTAAACCATCGTTTGTCACATTTACAACTTTTAGGTTATAAACAGTTTCTTGAACTGGAACCCTTAAAGTTAGATTTATTAAGCAATAAGTCGCTGCCCTGCAGAATAAAGAATCCTGTGAGACAATGATGCATTTCATTTAAATTCCTCTGCAATGGAGCCATTTGTTTTAAGATGAATGTTGATCGGCGGATCGGGACTTGCCTCAGTGATCAGGTCGGTGTATCACTCTTTTCTGGAGGAGAAAGAACTGAGCTGAGGGAAACTAATGATGTAACGACGGATCTGTGTCTGTCCTCGCAAAGATGTGTGGACTCTTCACAAGCGATGGATTGACTACTTTTTTTCATTCAGAAGAGGCTCTGAGCAGAGAAGTTGCTTTAATAGGAGCCTTCATAATGTATAGAAAATTGTACTTGTATTCAGGGAGAAGGATCAAGGTGTCTTTTTAGTAATTTTTTTTCTAGTCGTCGCTGTAACATGAGGTGATTTCTCTCCTATTACGACTGAAATGGAGGTAAAGTCTATTTTCTGGTGATCTCTTTGGCACCATTCTGTAGAGAGCCAGTGGCTTTGCTGGCAGAGCAGAGCAAAAGTTTGTTCTTAAGACTTCCCAGTGCCTAAGCCTGTTATCTGTGCCTGCGTGCCATGCCACTGGCACATCTTCTCGCGCTGGTTCTGAATGGTGAGCTTGGACACCCCCTCACAGCCAGAGTCGTAAAGAAACAGACATGGTTGTGACTCCCTGGCAAAAAGCCAGAGGGTGTTAGTGTTGTTGGAAGCGTTGTTGGGGTCAAATAAGGAAATCTTTTTTTTTTCTCTTTTATCTCTCTGCAGCAGTAGATGCCGGTAACAACGTCGCCCGAGAGTGCCCTAGAATGTAATGTGACTTTTAAACCAACATGAATATGAATTTGATCCTGAGCTGATTTTAATTGAGACATTTTTCAGGACGAGTTTTATTGCTGTGTCCTACACTTAACTCCACACTCTCAGGAAACAGATTGTTTACATGCACAGGCGAGAAGAGTAAACATTCACTGGATGTGAGTCAAGGCAAATACATTTTTCCTCAAGATCAAGAGGTGATGATTATACTGCAGTGAAATTTCTCTGGGAACAAGACACACATGTGATTTAATCTTTGAATCTATGAACATAAGATCGGACCCCTAATGAGCAAGTTCCCTATTTCTGAAAGTGAAAAACCATAGAAAGGTATTTTCCTTTTGGAAAATGGGGTTTCATTGCCAATATAAATCATATTTTGGCTGATAAAACGGTGTTAAACTCTATCACACATGGGGCCAAAATCTTTTAGCTTTCCTGGTTGCGGGCCCAACTAATTTCAATTTGAACAAACTGTCCCAAACCAGGAGTATCCAATTTGTTTCCTTTAACCTCAGTTTTACTGTTATTGGAACCATATTAACGTCCTCAATCTCTTATGTTAGCGTAGCTTAACACTGGCATCTTTATATGTCACCATATCAACATGAACATGAATCTACTTTAAACCAAACCATCCGAGGGGCCACACAAAATGATCGCAGTCTCGACTCACCGAAGATATTATTATTGAGTTTCACTTATTCCACAAAGCAAACTTGAAAAAATAGGGGCAACCCCGGGGCGACTGTTTCAACTGTGTATTAAAGTTACTTATCACTGACCTTTCCTGGTATTTGATGTTGCTTTTTATCCTTTCAAAGTATCTCTGCCTCCCCTTTTTGTCCTTTGCCTGACTCCCCCTACATCGAGCTCTTCCTGAGATGATTAGCACTTAAGGAATGTGGAAGGAGAGGCACTGCTTTTCTCTGGCTAGATTGATAATTTGACCTTGGCACCGCTTCTATCTAATTCCTCTTTAATTTTGACAAAAAAAAAAGTCGCCCCGTGTTAAAGTGCGTTCGGGGAAGGCTAATTTAGGGGGATCTGGACTGAAAGATTAGAAGGAACTGCATACTTGGACACACTTGACAAAAAACTAAATGATTGTTTTCTGGAAAATAATTGAATCCCCTTTAATTACAGGAAATCATCAAACATCATTTGGAAGGGATAGTTTACCTTTTAATAGCTGTATGTTTGCAATTTGAATAATAAACATCGGACGGAGAAGCATTTGTGCTATTGTACAAATAGTGTACGAACCATTTATTTCTCATTCGTTCAGGCAGATGTGGAGGACTGACCTTCTAACCAAGTCGGCGTGTTGAAGAAAATGTGTTTTTAATGCCCTTCATTGCTGTGATTACACAACTATCTCACTCATAAAAAGGCGGCGATATAACCTGAGACGGTGATAATCCTTTAAGCTGACTTAATTTAAACAAGCAAACAATACTAGGACAAACCACAGGGATTTAACAGTTGGGAAAACATGGCAGCGCTATCATGAGTCGCTTCAGAGTAGGTTTTCAAAGGCGTACCTTCATAATTTGCACAATGGTTTTTCACCTTCCTTCCCTCGCCGCTGTGTGCTTATCATTTATGCCAGGCCACGATCCTCCTTGTGCAGATGGAGTTCAAGAGTACGGACTTGTCGGACAGAAATGTGTAGAGCATTCTTGCATTCTAGGACATTTTTGTGAAGATGTGTCACTAAATATGTCATTCACAATTTGTTCTTTTTTCTTTTTTCTCTCTTTTCTGTGCTGCGATGACTGTCTTCAACAGGTGAGTGAAGTTTTTTTCAGTCTGAATGCTGTACTGTTGTGTTACAAATCCCACTTGAAGGGATTGTTCACCCAAATCAACTCATTTTCGATTCATCCTCATGTCGACTAAGGGTTGTGATTATTTTCTACATTTTATGTAATCGGTTACATTTTAGAGTTATAGGCAGGACTGGAGCTCAGTTGTCGTCATCTTTGTCAGAAAAGAAAAAACATCCAAATAGATCTGTAATCTCCATCTTGTATTGAAGCCTGGAAGAGAATTTCCTGTTTGTGGAGCATTTTATTGTTTTCTGCTACAAAAAAATCTTAAAATATAGACTTGATTATTTGTTTGGAACTTACGAGGCTGATGAACAAGATAAACATCACAGACGGTATATGGATGTTTTTAAGTGTTTCTTTTTGGACCAAGATGAACCTGAGCTCCAGTCGCTACGTTAAAATGGACATACATTTTTGTTCCTATAACTCTATTTTTACCCAATATTATATAAGAAGCTTTATTTAATATGGGACCTTAATAAGACCTGTTTTAATCCTTCTCTTTTTAAAACCTATATCAGCTACAGAGCATGCTTTCATCCAGCATGACCTTCTAAAGAAGGTTTTCATTTCATAAAGGCAGTTGATCCACATCCATGTTGTTAGTGAGGAACCCAGGCATCCAGGAGAGACTCAGAGAAGAACCCAATGTTTTTTTTATAGAAATATACTATTTGATGTGTCCAGTAAAAAGCCGGGGTGTCTTGCGTGTCTCATCCAACTGGCAGGAAGTTCTGGGGGCAAACTCAGGACATGCTGGAGAATGTCTGTGAGTTGTCATGGGAACTTTTTGGAATTCCCCTCAGGGTCTTTGCTGCCCACCGCGACCCATATCTGACAAGAGGAAAACAAATGCAGTGGATATTAAAAAATAAATTCAACTTTTGTGAAGGTTCTCATAAAAACCGGACTCTTTGTAAAGCTTATATTATTGATAAACAAAAGGTCTCAGTCCGTAAAAAAAAAAAAAAATCACAGAGAACGGGATATTTTCTTTGAAGCCAAAGCATTTGCATGAAACTCATCAAAGTCTGTCAATCCAAGTCTAATGTCAGCATGAATTAGAACATCTGAAATCAATATCATGATGCAGTGTGGGTAATCGCATCTCGGCTCCAGAGTAAATAACGCTGAAATGAAAATGTCATGCTCAAATGGAATAAGAACATGACGACGTGTGTGGAAGACCGGACGAGACAGTAATGACTTTCTCAAGATAATGTTGCGCATAATAACATTTACAGGATACACACAGAAGTATACTTATTCAAAGCTGCCTACACACTTGCCGTTTCACCTTCTAAGGACCTCATAAATTTTACAAGCCGTTCCACTTTTGTTTTCATCTTAAACCTCCAAATCTGGATGTGATTAAACTGCTCAGTGAAAGTCTCTGGATACTGTCCAAATCCCTCGCCACAGTGGTCCCTCCTTAAACGCTCCCGTCTGCTGCCGGCTGGTAGCCACTGTGCACTTTTTTTTTTCCTCCTTAAAAAAAGATGGCCCCCTAACAGCCAGCCGAAACCACTGTCCCGGGATCCATGGACCCCTCCACAGGGAGTATCAGGTGTCAACCTTCTGCTTGGCAAGGTGATGCATGATGGATTTCTATTTAAGGACCAGCTCAGAACTTATCTTTTTCTGAGCTGCACTCCCCTATATCCAGCTTTGTCTTCCTCAATTTTTTCTGCCTGATAGAGAACATCTATGAATTAAAAAGACTTTCCTGCTTCTTTTTACTTCAAGCTTTACCGGAAAATTTACATTTTCTCAGTTAGCATGTTCCTTCGAACGTCTGCCTGCAATGTAATGCAGTTAGATGGATTTCTATGGAGAGTTCTCTCTTTAACGATATGTTAAAAAATAATTAATAGATTGCAAGATCTCACAGCACAGTGGTGCGTCTGAAATTTTTGACAGATTTTTTTTTTTTTTTTTTTCCAAGACTCTAAAGCAAGTGCTGGGAAGAAATAATGAGCTGTGTGGATTGCCGCCTTTATACTCTTATGGAAGTTCATCTGCGAAATAACAGTTCACCCCGGGAAGCAATCTGCATAAGAGATGTACAAATGTGATGCGAAAATGCTCAGTTTGTCATGACGCTCGATGTAATAGTTCCAAGCTCGATAGTTCCTAGTTAGGCTCGACTGTACCAGAGGCAAATGGTTAGAGACTAGGGCTGAAAATAACTAGTATTTTGTCAAAGAGGAAATGCTCCCAAACCTTGGAAATATAAGATTAAGTAGCTGCTTGTATGTGGTGCCGCAATATTTGTATAGACTCCTGCTGGGCAGAGACGTTTTTGCGCATGGACAACTCTTGGCAGAGAGTGAGAGGCCTCACTATACTAGACACTTAAATAATGGCAGACTATTTTCATGATCGATTTTTGTCAGCAATGACGGCTAATTGTTGCAGCCCTTTTCAATACTAATCAGAGATGTTTCATACTACCGAACCACTGGACAAGAAGCCCACTACCACAGGACTATTGGTCCACTTCCACTAGACAAGTGGCCCAGTACCACAGGACTCGTGGTCCACTACCACCAGACAAGTGGTCCACTAACTCCGGAATAGTTGTCCACTACCAATGGAGTAGTGGTCCACTTCCACTAGGACTAGTGGTCCACTACTAATGGACTGGTGGTCCACTTCCACTAGAGTAGTAGCCCACTACCACAGGACTAGTGCTCCTCTAACTCCGGAATAGTGGTCCACTACCACTGTCTAGTGGTCCTCTACCACTGATCCAGTGGTCGACTACTTACTTCAGTACACCAGCAATAATTCTGTCAGAAACTTGTGAATCCAGATCGCCAAATCTATCCACCTTTCCTTTCGAAATATCATTTAGTGATCATTAATTTAGATGAAATCATAACTTTTGAACCTGTTAAAAGACATGTTGGACACAGACAACCACATAACTTCAGTTTCAGATGTTAAATTGAGAAGTCATGACTCTCTGATGCTTGTGTGATGTTGACAGTTCAGTGTTTTACTGATAAACATAATGTTTGTTAATAAAACTTGGAAGGTGCTTAATAAAGACAAAAATGCTACAAGCAACAGCTTGATAAATCCGACAGCTGAGTGGAACTTATAAACTTTCTGTTTCCCCTCCTGGCAAAGGCTTAATTGCATTTTGATTGAAAAAGATTCGCTAGCTTGTGGGATAGGGTGTTTTTCTCCATACAAATGCAAACATTTCTTCATATTCTTAATCTTACTCTTTCGGTAAATCCACCCCATTCTGTTTAAACTTGTAGAACGGTAGTTAGTATTGTGAGAAGCTGAAATTCAAAGAAGACATTTTGACTGGTATACATTCTGAGAGAAGTAAGAAACAGCAGCACTGTGAACATCTGCAGCACAAATCTGGTGAAATAAAAGCATCAGTGTTTCTTTGTGTCTTCAAATTAGATTAGTTGAGAGGGACTATTGATCCTACCAAGAGGAAATTCAAATAAGCCGCAAATGACCGTGTAAATCGATTAAGTATCCTTACACAAAGTTAGTGGAGTATAGAAGTGATGTGTTCTAACTTAATGCTACAGTACGGCCCGAATTTATGTACCTGATAAGATGCATCTCCTGAGTTCTGACCCTCAGCTTGAGTGATGTTCTGTACATGAACAAGCCAACAAACGCTACCATAATTGAATAATGATCACAGCCCCCTTGCGCCAGTCTGTGCTGTCATCCTTGCTCAGTATTGACAGCTTCCTTTTAGGCTCACCTGCACAGCACATCAGCATGCTGCTGCAGGCTCTGGGACTGCGCTCTCAGACGGATCATCTCGGAAAGGAGGCAACTTAAAACCAGGAAATAAAACATGTTGAGGAAAGCTCACCATGTACTGAATTAACATTGTGATATTTGAAGCTTCCTTTTATCCACTGAGATGAATAAAGATTGTATAATATTACAAATGTATACAGAGCTCTTACCAATGATAAAAACAATGAAAATATGATAATAAATCATGGTTTAATTTTTTCAGTATATAGACAGCTGCTTGGGTTCTGGAGTCCATTTCCCATCTTTAGTCAAAGTAAGAGCATTAGATACCTTCTTAAAGTGATAGTTTAGTTCACCCAAAATTAACTCACCTTCATGTCGACTAAGGGTTGGGATTATTTCCGGAGTAATCTGTTCCTTTTTGGAGTAATAGACAAAAATACATGTCTATTTTAATGACGACTGGACTCACTTAAAAACATCCAAATAGCTTCGTACTGCTTGTCTGTAGCGTCCATTTTTTATTAAAGCCTCAACAAGAGAAATTGTTCTGTAATAAAAAATGCAAACTATTCAATATTTTGAGCTTGTGTTTTGGTAGGCTAGCTGCAAGGCCAGCTTCATCTTTGTCCAAAATGACGAACAAGTCTATATTTAACCTTGTTTTAAATCGACAATGCTTGGCCATCAGCCTAAATCTTGCGCACTGACACGTGCAATGTGTTTCAATGAGGAAAGATGTCAGGCAGGAACTGAGACACTGAAAGCCTCCACTACAAAACATTTTTAAATACACAGAATTATTAATGATTCCCTAGGAGCAGTAGGGAAGTATTTTGATGTTTTTAGTGAGTATTTTTTGGAGGAAGATGAAGACCACGAATCCTTAACTCGTCGCTACATTAAATTGAACATACATTTTTGCCTATAACCCTTAGGCGAGGGTGAGTAGAAAAATAAGTGAAGTTTGAATTATTGGCGAACTACAACGTTAAAGTGCTTTCTGCACAAAGTGAGCGATGCATATGTTTCCTTCTCTCTTCACACAAGCAGCCATAACTCTGATGCCTCCACTTTAGCTGGTATTGCCCGCCCTCTCCCTCTGAGACAGCTGTGAAGGATTGTGTTGGTTACCCACAACACATGGCTTCAGCCTTTCCCCATCTGCTGGGCCGGTCTCTTCGCACCGGGTGTCCTGTGCCACTTCTGAACCTCCCCATCCTCAGCCGAAATTCAAACGGCGACATGCACATATATCTGCCTCTTCAAAAGAAGCACTGGCATCTAAATGAGACCCTACATGACCACGATTACTAACATGGAGATCTTTATGGTCACCCGACCAGAAGTTGTTTTCTTACGAGAGTGGGCGGGTCACCCGTGTGACGGACATGATGAGGATCTTGGGTCGAAAACATTTCAGCAACATAACCAGACTTTATGTAAATGTTTTATGATCCGAATTAATATACAGCATATTAGGAAATGAATAATACAATATTGCGATGTTGTGGGAAACTTAGAATCTTAAACCAAGTCAGAATAAATATTATATTATTTCTCTCAAGGACTGAAAATGGGATAGAATAAACATTTTGAAGAAATGAAAATCATTATTTTTCTGTAAACTATCATTTAAATAATTGTGTTAGCCTGTAACCTTTATTTAAATAGTGGATATATTTTTGTTGGTCTCCAACAATGACTACAGGCAGTGCCTGCGCCCGAACAGTAGCATCTTGGGTAAAGCTGTCCTGATAATGGCTTTTTTCTCCACGTGTCCTTGAGAAGATGAAGGAAGACTTCAAAAGATGATCATGAAATGAACTTTGATCCCTCGTCGATCCTTAAAAACACAGCTCATATCATTTTTGCTGGAGACTTTTTTCAGGTCTGATCATCGTATTTCGCAGTGGGTTTGGTGTCCATTGAAGAGAGGATTGCTGTCAGTGTGAGTTTCAGCCGCTCAGAATACATCACATCAGTTTTCTCCAAGCGTGGGTGTAGACTGTAATTGCACGGAGGCTAATGTCGGGCTAATGGAAAACAGCTGCCAGGGGGGCTGACTGACAGAATTCTGCTCCACAAGTGCTGCTCTTCAAAGATACTCCTGATATCGATGTGAAGAACTTGAGGCGACGGGGGGTTTCGGGGTTGATATTAATATTAAGAATAGATTAAGCTCATCTTGTCAGCTTATTATTTAATTAATAATGGATTTTTCTGCACTACTGCAGGGGCAGCACATTATTTAAAGATACACAAATTAAAACACTTTTCTAGTAATAAACATACACATTTTAAAGTGGGTAAGGGTCTTGCCTATTTTTATCAACATATAACGTCATAGGAGATGAACATTTGCACTCATTCATGGCTACTTATCTAGCGTTGACAGCTCCTGCTATTGTATAGAAGGGAGTGAAGCAACCTTTTCTGCGCTACAGATTGATTGATTTCTTCTTTACGGACCAGCCTTCAAGGTGAGGCAGATAAGAAGACTCCTCTTCTGGCTTCTAAGCTGTCCTTTTCCCCTTAGAAAATAAGCTCTTCAAGTACATTTCTTTGACTCATTTCTGCTGGTTTGCAGGCTTATTTTATCGAATATGTATCATATGACCGAGGCAACTGTCTTGTTGTTGTGACTAAACTAGTTCATTAAATGTCCATGAACTAGTTTATATTTTGGACAAACATAAATTCAACGAAACTTTGAAGTAGGTAAGTAAGTAAGTAAGTAATGGTTATTTCTAAAGTGCTTTTCTAGACCAGGGTCACAAAGCGCTTTAACAATGAAAAATAAAACACAGTTAATACTATTTACTATAAAAGGCTAAGACACATAAGACAAACACAGGAGTCCCAGAAGCGTGTGCGAGGAACCATCAGTAAATGCTGATCCACAGACCTCAGAGCCCGAGCTGGGGTGTAAGGCTGGATCAGATCACTGATGTAAGGAGCCTGACCATGAATAGCTCTAAAGTAAGAACCAGAATTTTAAAATTGATCCTGAAAGAAACTGGCCGCCAGTGAAGTATTTTAAGGATCAGGGAAATGTAAGTTCTTCTACTAGAGCAGGTCAGAATTCTTGTTGCAGAGTTTTGTATTAAATGCAAGCGAGACAGCTCCTTCTTGTTTAGCACGAAAATAAACTGTAACAATAGTCTAAACTTGTTGTGACATCATTCTCCTAAGTTTAGAGATTTTTCTCAGTTAAAAGAAACAGTTTCTGGTAAGTTTTCTATCCAAGAAGATCATATATAAAGTGAACTTTCCCACCCAAGAAGTACTAGTAAACGTTACGTTGGAGAAAATACAGTCCTTTTTCAACTCTTTTTGTGTTTACAGTTTTAAACATTTAATTGTTTTTTATTACCGACCAAGTTCATTCAGTCTATTGTTTGTTGACCACTGGATACAAGTATGGAAGGTAGATGACAACTTTTGTGAAAAGTATGAATATTCAATTGCAGCATGCACTGAAACGTATTTAGAAAAAACTCTTTTTCTTTATATTACATTTTCTGAAAACTTTAAGCTTAAACAGGATGTAGAATTTCGACTTTCGCCTCACCAGAAAAACACAGTAACAGCTGAGCGCCTCCATCAGTAGGAGGAAAATGAGCCAATCCGTTTGTCTGGTTGATTATGAGTTGGTGCCATGGGACTGGCTATGCTCGCTACCATATGGTGCAAACGGTTGGAAAATCAATGTGTTTGCAAGCCGCTCATCCGAATCTCATACTTTCACGTCACATGGCGACGGGATAAAGACCGGAGCGGATGGCGAACGTGGGCTCGGAAGTTGGAGCTCTCACCCACATTCATCACTGAAAGCTCTGCGTCTGCATCTAATAAGATTTCTGCTGAGAGCCCCACCCAAACTTGATTAAAGACCTCACTCTTGCCGCTTTTACAAGCTTTCCCTGCCACTTAACCAGCCTTTCACCACCTGTCCCTGTAAATGTATCCCATGCTGCAACGCTTGTTTATGTGTTTATGGATTCAAAGCCATTAGGGGAAGGTCTGTGTCCCTTTCAACCTCTGCTCCAGCCAATGATACCAGTGCCATGAACGGTCATGATTTGTTGGTGTAATGGACGGTTGGACAGATTTGTTTTGTAATAAACCAGCTCCACTCTTTCCAGATCGTATCCTCGCTAGAGTTGTATGTAATTTTACCTTTAATATTGGCCGTCTGTTTGACAATGTTGAGGATAAAAATACATAATTTAACAGGCATATTTATTTCCCTGTACATTCCTGCACATATTCTGGGACTATATGCTTAAAGAATATTATCTATATATTGCTTATAGAAACAAGCAGGAACGTAGAATGAAAATGTTAGCTTTTAAAACTTCTTCCCGCACCAACTTGTAGAAATGAATTTCGGATATCTTGATGGTAATGTCCATCTCTGGTCAGAGGACCATTTGGACAGATGGCGGCTAATGAGTGGTTTAAACGGTTTTAATGGAATGTCAGGAGGAAGAGATTCAAAGATATAAAGCGATACACCTTCTCTTTATGTAGAGACTATAGGAAACTAATGATGCATTTATGAATGAGCAGGTGCTTTTTGTGCCTGCTGTGGAGTCGTTTTCCTCATTTTACTACTGTTGCTAAAATGTCTCCCTGAACAAATTCATTTTCTTTTATTGTAGGGAAGTTCAAGAATAAAGTATTGATGGAAAGATGAGGTTAAATATAGTAATAGAAGGTGGCATTCTTTTGCTACTGCTGAGACTTGAATCTTTTCAATAAAATATATTAGTGTAATTGAAGAAAAAAACAATGTATTTGGAAAACAATAGTTACTTTTTTCATTCACTTTGAGTCACAAGACTGTTTTTTCCTTTTGACTTTTGAGTGCAAGTGTAGTCTTTTGACAAGACTTGAAACTAAACACTATAAAATAAATGCAATACAGTGATCAGAATGAGCATGATTTGTACTTTAAAATATACACACAAACACTTAAAAGTCTGTCTCCAACGTGTGAACACTTACTTTTATTTTGTGACAGACGATCAATGCAAGACATAAAAAAAAGTTGACTTAAGTGAGCATAAATAAAAAAAGATTCAAACCAAGAAGAATCTTTCAACGTCGTGAGATAGAAAAGTTTCAAATGATTGCTCCTGACAGATAGAAGAAAGTGCAGAATTCCAGCAGTGACAGCAAATCCCCAGTGTAGCTCAAGTTTGAAACTGACTGCTCCTGAACTCCCGCTGAGTTGCCCGTGGGTGAAGGTGGAAAAGTTCATTCCAGCTGGAATGACACTTCAAGGGTAATTTTGTGCGGACAAAGATCACAATTTTACAAAACAGTGGAATGTTATTGAAAGTGACTGTTGGTGATTTAAGAGCCTTTTCAGTGGATGCTTTGAAGGTAATTTAACATTGAATTACTTGATTAAAGAATTGGTGACGCTGAAATTAAAAGCGTTATAAGTAATATACGACATATTATTCTGACTTAGTTTGTAAGACAAGCTCTTGAGGTTGATAGACATCGCAGCAATAAAAGTAACACATTTAAGTTACAGTTAATGCGATTTTGTCAATGAATCTTATTGCCAACAACAAGCATTTCTTTCATTTAGAAACGGATGAGGCAGGAATGTAGAGTTCAACTTCAAAAAATGACCCTGAACTCAAAGTCTCAGGTCAAAAACAAGATGACTGGTTGGTGTTTCCCCCATGAATAACTCATCTTACGAATGTCACAATGAAGAACATTTATCTTAGTCAAAAAGATGTCACATCCTGAGTGAATGTTAACCCAAATGATTATGTCTTTAATGATACTTACCAATGAAAATGATCTCTTTCTATTGTTTAGCTATTTGAGGTTAGCAAGCTGGTTTGATTCTTGTTATTCTTGTTCTATGACGGTTCACTTTAGTAAGTGGCTCTGGATAAAAGTTAAATGGCCTGTGAAGAGTCGCCGTTTTAAACACGGGGTATTTGACATCAGTGGGTTTCTGCATTTGACCCGATGAGGTGCTGCTGGGATCTGACAGCGAGAATGTCATGACATTAGTGAGGATCTGTCTTTTGCTTTAAAGTGGTTGAGCCAAAGAAAAGTGAAAACAGATCCAAACAACTGTTGACAGTTCATTAAAGCGGCCCTGCCTAAGTCTTCGCTCACACCAACTGTCTCTGATCATTATAAACTGACATACTTTGATGAATTCTCACTCCCGCGGTTTTCAGATATTCTATCTAAGAGCAGCATCATCTTTACTGTTGAGTCAGTTCTTGCTGTTGATCTGTAGCAAATGACTGTCTGGATGTTGACATAAATGTGTTTTCCTGTGGGATTCCACGCGCACTTCTCCAAGCAGATGGAGCTTCTTATATTGATGCAGTCTTAGGCTAAACTTACAGCTCTATGTAGTTTAATATATATCAAACTAATAAATGTTTTTATACTCACCCTCATGTGGAATAAAGGTTGGGATTATTTTCAGAGTAATCCGTTCCTTTTTAGAGTTATAGACAAAAATGTCTGTTCATTTTAATGTAGCGACTGGAGTTCAGGGGTCTATGTCTTCATCTTAGTCCAAAAAGACACTTAAAAACACCCAAATACCTCCAGGATGCTTGTCTGTAATGTCCATCTTGTATTAAAGCCTAGACAAGAGAAAATTGTTCTAGAAAAACTTAAATAAGTCTACATCTTGAACTTGTTTTCAGTGAAAGCTTAATGGCCAGTTCCTGCACAGACAGGAAGTACTCCATGTTTGGATCGCAAACGCTCGCAGTGTGGACAGTAGACTGCACAACTGAAAATATAGACTTGTTTAAGCTTTTCCGGAACAATTTCTCTTGTCAAGGCTTCAAGATAGACATTGCAGTCGAGCACCATGGAGGTATTTTCAAGTCAGTAATCATTTAAAGGAAACTTCAGTCGCTACATTCCAATGAACATACATTTTTGTCTATAACTCTAAAAAGGAACAGATTACTCCCAACCCTTAGTTGAGGATGGTAGAAAATGAGTGAATTTTGGGTGAACTTTCATTTTAAGTAAAGAAAAAAAGTAAGAAAAATAAATCGTTCCAAGCTGTTGCTTCTAAGCTTTGGAACGATCTTCCTCTCTCTCTGCGTTTGATGGATCTACTGACTTCTTTAAGAAACATCTTAAGACATTTTTATTCGTGCAATCTTTTCCAAATTTAATGAAATCCTGTGTTTGTATTATGTGTCTTGACCTTTAAAAGTATATATTTTCACCGTGTATTGCATTGTTTAAGCGCTTTGTGACGCTCGTCTAGAAAGATGCTTTAAAAATAACCATTACTTTCTTACTTACTTACTACAGCTTTAGTGAAAAGAAATGGCTGATCTCTGATCGGACCTGGTGGATGCCATATTGTGGGTTGTGTTAATATATAACATACATAAAGTGCCTAATTGAATATACAATAATGTATCTTCATCAAAAGCTGCTTATATTTAATTAAAATGTTAAGTTACACACACAAGTCTGACTGATTCATCTGTAATAACTCTTCAAAAACGATTTAAAAAAGCAGTTTTGGCTTCTCTTGTTATATCAGATGAGTGTTGGAAGCATTTCGTTCCACTTTCTAAGAACAAAGCGAGCAAGCTTTGCTTATTCTTGACGCACGCTGGCTTCAGGCTGAAAATGATTCTGCAGCTGAAAGGACAGTTAATACAGAATGAGCTGACAGCACTCATTTTTCATGGCTAAATTTAGATTTGTGATACAGGTAATTATTCTCTCCTAGCTTTGGGAACGCTTCCCTAATAAATCGAATCAGGGAGATGCTTGAATCACTAATAAGGGGAAGACGTTGAAGTTTGTTTGAGCACTTTTGTACAGTTGTGGACACAGTAACTAGCCGCACACTATCGTCTGAATGTTTCCTCAACGCATTATTTAGTGGGTTTTTGCGCGGATTTATCGTCTGTGGGCTCTTTGCTGTTGTTTACATGATCTCCTACCATTTGAGGAAGAAAATGAAAGGAGCTCATAGTCCGTAACTAATGGGATCAAAAAGATGGTGCCGACTAAATGCGTATAAGAACCCTAAATAATCGAGCTTAAGCACTAAATCACAATGCTTTACAGTGAGGTCTGCAGGCTTATTGATCATCAACCACTCGCCATATAGTGTCAAAAGCACCTTTAAATATGCAATACGCTGAGTACATTCTGCCCGGCTCTTTAAAAATAGATGTGCACCTTTGTTCCTGTCTCATTATTTCCCGCTGTCAACACGGAACATGTTGTTCCATGGTTGCTGCTGGGTGTTGCTGTTTTTTTGGTTTTGCTTAGTTAGTAGCCTGTCCAGGGTTTTACTATTCTCTTTTATATGCTGCGTTGTTGTTGTTGTTCACACAAGCTGGTCTCGCTCCTCACTCATCAAACCACACTCCCGCCCGCATCCAATGAGCCCAGAACCACATGTCGCCGAATAAGGTTACATATTTGACGTGTGAGAGGAACGTTAAAGTGATAGTTCACTCTCATTTTCTACTTTCACTACTCACCCTCATGTTGACTAAAATTATTTTAAGAGTAATCCCTTCCTTTTTAGAGTTATTGGTACAAATATAAATTCATTTTAATGTAGCGACTGGATCTCGGTCTTCATTTTTGTCCAAAAAACACTTAGAATAATCCAAATACCTCCTTGGTTATCATATGTAATGTCCATCTTGTATTGAACCCTCGAGATTGAAAATAGTAATGGGGGAAAAGTCTACATTTTAAGATGTTTTATTGGAAGATCCCAGTGCATTAACATAACCACGCCCACTCTTCTATGATTGGTTAAGCATAGATTATTTCTCACCGTGCGTCATCAATCCCAGAAGTCTCTAACGAGAGGAGACTCGTTGTATAAAAAAGGTGGATGAAGGATGAGTAAAGCCATTATTACGTCATAATGGACTCCACTTTAGTAACCTCTCGTTCCCCGGGATTTCAGATGGGGGAGAACTTTATGAAGTATTCAACTTCAAAACATAGTCAAAATGAGGACGAAGATTAAGATGAAGACAAATGAGCTCCAGTCCTATTAATTAAAATGAACATACATTTTTGCCTACAACTCGAAAATATTTCAAACAGGTCGACATGAGGGTGAGTAGAAAATGAGTGAAGTTTGAATTTTGGGTGAACTAAAATATGTTTAATTCTGCTTCAGGAGGTCATAAAGTCTGTTAGAAACACTGAAAGTTACTTTTGCTTCAGTCCACCATTTTCCTCGTCTCCTAGTGTCCAGTTATTGACTTTTTCCCTCCGAGCCTGTGTGGTATTGTCTTGACAGTTGGCGGGGAGTCATCCCATATGCTGCCAGCTGCCACACTCATTTGCCTGTAACACAACCGAGGTAAAGGCCAACTTAACCACTCAAGTAACAACGTTAGAAGTCCATAAGAGCCACAGCCCTACATATCCATTTGGAAGCGTCTGAGGCTTCTAGATTTCAGGATTGATGGGGTGAGACTGTGATGAATTCAATGAATTCGTTTTACATTGACTTCTCTGTCGTCTTGTCTGTGGAGCCGCCTATACATCTGTGAGGTTGTTTGTGGAAAAACCAAGCTCCATATAAGGTTGCATTAGCCTGTTAGCAACAAAGATGGCCAGCTGCATCAACCACACTCCCTTTTAAGAGGCTGCTTTATGGTCAAAGACACCCCTCTAATATATCTCCCACATGGGCCCCTGGAGGAGCATACAACCTGATACACATGGTGTTGATGGGGCATTGAATCCCTCCCAATAGATTTAAGACTATCCTTATTTGTGGCTTCAGGGAAGAGAACAAGAGTCTGGAACAGGTCAAGGACGGTCCCAAACCAAATTAAGCAAAGGGTAGAGCCTCGATGTGGATGTAAATAGTTTTTCTTCCAACAAGGTTACATCTCTTTTTTTTCTTGCTGCAGTTGTTTTTCTGTTTCAATGAATAATGTCATCATGCTTCGAAATGGAACATTTGATAAGGTATTAAATGACTCACTGGAATCCATTCCAATAATCCTCCTTAAATATGCATGTGTGTAATTCTATATCGCAGCTTTCCAGCTGCTTAAAAATGGTTTTAATTAATATTTGTTTTCTCCGACTAGATTTGATCAACTCCATAGATTGCAATAAACAAAACTGGGTTTTAGGAAAAACTGGATTTCACTCCTTCAAGCTAGAACATGAGTGGAACGAGTGAAAGTGGATAAATGAAAGTCATTTTGATGTTAGTGAAATTGAGCAAAGAGCTTGTATGAAGCCAATTTAGCTCATTTCAACCATCTCATTAAATCAATTACGAAACCATGCGACCCAATCTTCTTTAAAAACGTTGTAATAATAATAATACACTTATATCTTCATAAAAAGTACTGTGTTCTGAGAACTTCTCTGACCATTTACATTAATGATTAATGTTTTTATCAGGACAATATTTTACTATTAAACTTGAAAATGTATCATTGAATGTATTACTTAAAGTTAAATGGATGTGTTGATTTAAGTGCGTCTTAAATAGATCTTGGACCTCTATTGTACTCATCAGTATGTGTCTGTTTGTACAAAACTCTCTTTTCATTTAAATATATACTTTAGAAAATGTGCTTAAGCCCCGCCCACTGACCATCATCACACCCGCTTTGCTATGATAGTCGAGACATCAAGGTTTGTCACCTAGCTTCATCAATCACGGAGGAACTCGTTGTATAAACATGGAGAATGAGTGAGGCCTTTATTATATCATAATGGACTCGTAACCTCTCGTTTGCCGAGATTTCAGAAGTAGGAGAACTTTACCTACTGCATCTTGGAGAGGAAGACTTACATTTGAAAGATGCAAGTGAGTCAGGAAAGTTTTCACACTAGTTAACCTTTAATTTAGTCTGGAGCCGTGTCTTTTTTTATTTTCATTTTATTTCTTGATAATCCCTTCAGACATAATTCAGACAGTTGAGACTAACGATGATTTCTATATTAGTCAAATGAATGAAAAAAAATGCCTTGAATTTGTTTTCCAACCTATGGTGTGATACGATGTCGTCAATTTGAATGTGAAATCCATAAAACGGGGCTGATGTGATGCAGCTCCATAATTATCTCGCGGAACCTTCAATTTAAAATGTATTTTCAAAAGCCGAGTTGACAACCAGCACTTATTTCAAGAGGTAAAGATAAGCAGCTCTTATGGGGGAGTACCAAGGTGTTCCCGGGTCAACAGGGAGACGTATTCCCTCCAGCCTGTCCCACACACCTGGAACACCACCCACTTGTGTTGATGGAAAAAATGCACTTAATATGTTCGACAATATATTAAAAAGGGGAAAAAAATTTGGATTTGGATTTGAGAATAATTGCTTTTCTAAAAAAAAAAAGAAAGAATTACTCTGTTTAATTGGAGTAGTACAAACATGTTGTTTTCATGTCGGGGTTGATTCATTTTGTGGCGAGTTCCTTGAACTGTGATAAAAATGGAAGAAAATAAATTTAGAGTGATGAATATACCACAGAGCAGTGGAGTATTGTGTAAAAATAACTTCGCTTGGCTCCTGTTTTGTGGCCTGGGCTTCTCCCTCATATCAAAACCAGCTGTGACCACATTCGGTACCAGTTTTCCTTGATGAAAAAGATTATGGGCCCCCAGCTTTGATGTAAACACACCCGTGACTAGTCTGCTCATCATGAATCCACTGTTTTTTCGGCAGCAGCAAAAAAGACGCGATCAAGCCCTGTTCATAAGCTTCAGTCTGAGATTATTAAAAAAAACGAAAGAAGGAAAAAAAAAACCTCCATGCTTGTCAAGGATGGTGGAAAATGTCATTTGTTCACCAGACTCTGACACGCACTGATTTTTATATGAGCAGGCCTCGTACTGGATGAGATTCCTCGTGAGAATTCTGTCTTAAGAGTTTAACAGATGTCACAATGGAAATGAAATATATGTCTGCTCCAGTGAACCAGTGCACTCAAACGTGAGCGGGGGGGAGGCAGAGGGGCTTCATCCACACATGCTGGCCTCAGATTTCCATGTGGTTTACACTGAACTGTCATTTAGCCAGTCATGTGCAGACAGCGTTCATGCCTGACTGTTGCTCGGAGATGTGGCTTCCCTTCTTGATACCAACACAAAGGGAGTCAAAGCAGACGTTGAAGCTTCATTTCAACAATCTGTATTTTATTTCATTTGTTCACACCCGATTTGAATTCCTGTTAAAACAATTGATATGAAATAAAACCCCACTATAAAATATTTTTCTCCCCTCTTCACAGCAAACCTTTCATGACAATTAGGACTGTTTTTTAAATAGTTATTATTTTTTCTTAGTCTTTGTCAAGTATGAAAGATAACTTAAATTTTCATTTGGATATAGATTTCTGTTCATGTCATCAAAACATGTCATTCTTTCAAATCAATTGGTCAAATTGTTATTTTTAAATTTTTTAGTAATAGTTATTAAGTAGTAATCTCCGATGTATTATATTTAAATGAATGTAATGTTCCAACTAAGTCAGAGGTTTGAAAGGTTCTGCTGAGAGGGTGTGATCATCAAAACAAACCACTTCTACTGCACTAATATTAAGATTAATTTCAAATCCCTAAAACTACCTTAACTCCTCGAAAACTAAGGGTTTGCAGGTATTTTGTTGTCATAAGCACTTGTGCAGTAGGTCTGCCCCAACACAGACCCGATCGACCTGCACATGCATGAAGAGGCACTTCGAACCAACTACTGCGATTAAAATATTTGTATACTAAAAGCTAAAAATATATATTTATGGATCAAAAAGTGAATTATTTTAGTGGCTTGGTTGAGTTGATTCATGTTTTTGAGCTCACTAGAAACCACACATAAAGCACCTTAGTTTTAGTTTCTAAACTTTACAGATTAATTTGAAATTTCAGGAACACTTAAGAATGGGGATCACATATTAACTATAAACTAACCATAATAAAGTTCTAACTTGAACCTTGTTAATTTCTACTCTTACTGGTATGATATTAAGGAGTTCACGCTGAACAACACCTTAGTTACCAATTATTAACTGGAAATAAAGAAGTAATTACATAATAACTTTGGTAAAAAACAAACTCTCTTTTTACTCCTTATCCGGTAACAATTATAAATAGTTATTTTTTAATAATTAGGATGCTATTAATACTTTTATAGTTGAGCTTTTTTCCTCTAAAAGAGAAAGTATTATTAAAAGTGAATTATTTCTCTCATGGTACTTACTCTCAATACCCATGTAAATGAGTAGCTTATGTTCCCCATTCTAAAGTGTTACTATGCTATGAAGTTTTTGTTTTGTATTAAGTATATTACTCTATTTTGCATACATATGAAACAACTCTTTGTAAAAAAAGGCTACTTTGGCGTATCTTGTGGATGAGGTTGATTCGTGAGCTATATTTGCAGTTGTTTTTTGTGGATTAAAAGTACATCTTGGCGATGCAAGGAGCGTGCATTATTGACCACATTCTTCACAAGAGTAAATGCTTTCCTTTTCAAAGAAAGTTTATTTTCAGACAAATCAATTTGTCTCTCTGGACCCACAGGATTTGAATGTAAAAGATTTGTTCTCATCTTCTGATAAAAATCTGTGGTGAGTCATAAAGTGGACGGCTGGTTCGGAACGGTAGAACTTTAATATTTTTTGGCTTTCATACTCCGGGGAGTAAGTCTAGTGAATTATTCATCGCCAAAATCAGTGGCTCACACTGTACTTTATATTAAACTGTCAGATTGGGATGGAGTGTATAAGATGGTCACAGCAAAAGGGAATTTTTCTACGTGTCAACTTCAGATGGTTTCCTGCTGGAAAGACATTTAAGAGATGTTCTCTCTCAAGAATGGCCCGACTTAATTGCCTGGAGGAACAAAAAACGGATCCAGACATCCTTGTAGTTAACAGGGTTCCCATGGCGATAACACTTAACCTTGTTGTCCTGACAAATTTTCCTGACAGAGCAGTAGCACCCCGCTCCCCATGATCTGAATCTCACTTTTGTCTGCCAGGCATTGAATTAAGAGGCACCCATGTAAAACCGCTCTGAGTCTGGAGGACGAGGGGTTGTGTGGAGGTCAGCCTGGAAACCTGTGGAGCTAAAGGGCACCCAACGTCTCTGGGAAAGTGCTACAATAGAATTGGTCATTTCAGCTGCATTACAATGGATCCAATTGTCTTCTCACCTTTGACCTTTGGTTCATTAACAACAATGAAAGGATATTAAGCGAATCAAGCTGAGCATTATTTCCCTCCCAGCATGTTCTCTGGTCTGATTCATGCGCTTGTTTAAGACATAATTTTCTACATTTTAATCAAGCTACTTTGTCAAACTGCTTAATTGGGACGTTTCTTTTTCTCTGTATGAGATGTTGTGCATCTTTCCAGGCATCTGTTGCAAATGATGTCAATGAAGAATCCTCCAAAATTGTTCAGCTCGGCAGTGAGTCTGCACTGTTGTGTATGATTGATCAAGACCAACATAGATTAGTGTCACTGAGATGAATGGCCGCATCTGGCCTTATGATGAAAAATGTGATAAAATAGCTGATGACAAATGTACGCATGCAAGTGAAAATATTTTTGGCAGAGATGCTTTGGTATGCCTCCCGAACTCATCGGCATTGTGTTTTTGGTTCATGGATCCGTCGTCTCCTTGTTTCAAAATGATCGACTCTGACTAGGTTTAAATAAAGTTTCTTCCAGAATCTCATTGAATTTTGAATTTGACTTTCATTCTTGGAGATCATCGGAAAGAATAATTTAGGCTTAGAGTGGTATAAGTTTTTTTTAAACACTTCCTGTTCATTACATCCATGATGCTTTCAAAGAAAAAAAATGTAATGCTATGTTACTAAAATAATCTGGGTGGTTTCTATAGTGATGATCCAAAATATTTTTTGTAGTTCCCTTTACAGCTCTTAGATTGTTAAGATACTCAAAATCATCTTACGATTTAAATAAATGTCCTGTTTCCCCTTGTGTTGTCTCTGGGTCAAGGTGACCCGAGAACAAACGTGTATGTGGTATCCCTTGTGTTGTCTCTGGTTCAAGGTGAACAACTGGTTACCATGAATACATATGCAGTGGTGGTGTTCATTCACCTTGACCCAGACCAAACACATTTGTTTCCAGGCCTTTTGGGTCACATTGACCCTGAGCTAACACAAGGGTTACACTGCGATGTAAATGGTATAACCGGCTATAGAACGCCAAATATAACTTAAATCTTAAGCAGTTACAAATTCAACAGTGTTGAAGAAAACATTTGCAACCAAAAACAATGGCTTGAGCTATTGCTGTGGTGGAGAAATCAAGCTCCCATATGTCAGTGACTCTTGGTGAAATCTTGTGCTCAGATTTGAGTTAAGATATGAATTCATTGCTGGATATGTGTTTTATCTAATACAAATAAATGCATTACGTTTTGTGGCTTCAATATAAATGCAACATTTATCCCAGAAGAAGCTTCTTAACTATGAAAATGCTTCAATCAGACTTAATTTAAGTATGTCCTTACTTTGACATTGATGCTGCCTTTTAATGGTTTCAACTGATTTCCTTCCATTTCAGTGGAGGTTTTTTTTCTTCAAAGCTTGTTAATGGTTTGTTTTAAAAGCTGAAACTACACCCACTGGTGCTTGTCCAATCTCATTAGGCATCAGCTTTGTAGTTTTCAGCAGAAGAAAAGAACGTCAATTAGTTTCTTTTCCCGTAACTCGTTCTAAATCCTCTCTATTTTCAGAAGTGACAAAACACAGCAATGGTCCGGCTTTTTCTTCCTCGTGTCACTTCTCGAAGCATTGACCAGGATACGACCGCAGCTAAATTCAGCAGAGCATTTAGCAGGAATGAACTTGAGACATTTGGCAAAAGAAAACTGAATAACAGCCAGTTCAAAACATCCTGAACTTCCATGGTGCCCGATAACTCCGGGGCCAAGAAATGGCTCCGCTCCAGGAGAATACTTTTGCCGCATAGAAACTAAAACTTTTTGTTTTTTTTGTCAGCCATACTCAAATTCTCTCCTGTGGGTTTTTCTCTGCCTTCCAGTGCTTCCAATTTCAGCTCCTGCTCCTCGGCACACATTATTTCTTTCATGCTTTACAGCATTGTGAGCCTTAGCAGTTCGTTAGTTCTAGAAACTTATCTTGCTTTAACAGGTGAGGCAGGATTCCACACGAGCATGGAAGTCGCTGACAAATTTTTCCACAGCCACATTTGTTTTTTTCCCTTCCTTTTGTTCACCGCTCCAGCTGTAAATACGGGTGTACGGTGCGATGCTGCCTGTTTAGCACTGTTAACCCTCGGTCTTCAGGGTGTTTGTTGAGCATTTGTCATACATGACTAAAAGCTCCACTATTCTTGAGTCACTTCCTGCTCCTGGAAGTGTTTATGCCTCAGACGGATGACGTGTTCGTCTAAACCGGAGGATGAAAGATTCCCACAGACAGTAGGACTCTTGTAACTATCAACCATCATGATTGCAAATGTCAAAGCTTATTGGTGGATCTGCAACCTTTACAAACGGTCTGTGTCATACAAATGAATTCTTATAATTCCAAGACAAACTCACAAGCAAGTGGAATTTCACAGTTTTATTGTGCCTCGAAACAAAAAATTTGCTAGAAAAACATTTGTGATTGTCATCTATCTTCTCAACAGTACTTACAATAGTTGTGGACGATTTTGTGTGAATATTTCCAATAGAGATGAGTGTTGTTGTGAAGTCGAACACACTCGAGAGCTGATCACATTATTTTTGTACTTTAAAAGTTTCCACTGACTGAAAACTTTTGGGTAAACAATCAACAAGCCTTTTTTTTTTACTGTGGAGTGAGTGGAGCAATTAAAATAAAAAAAAAACCTTGTGTAGACATCTTGTTATGATTGACAGTAGTAATATACTAATCTCACTATGTATTTTCAGCCCATTATACGATGCAATATATTTCCATAGACTTGCATCATTTTCAAACTATTTTAGACAACACTGAATTTTAGTCAAATCTATTAAAGGTTCACGTCTTTTTTTGGAATAAATATAATCTAAAATCAAAGTAAGTCCAAAAATAAGTTTTAAAAGAAACAGTATAGTATCCTCTCGTCCTCAGTCAGTCCTTGGGATCTTGCAGGATTTCGTTCATCCTTTAGTAATGACTGCGGCTGGAGGTTTAACGGAAAAACCCAATGAATATTTTATTAAACATGTAAATAATCGAATTATTTTACAAACACTTACTTTTACTAATAATTAGATTTGAAAGCGGTAAAAACAAATGTGTCTGAAAATAGTATTTTTCACACCCGTAATTGACAGTTAAGGTATGTGTTGAGAATCAACCTGAAACTATACGTTGTAAAAACCTTCGTTCGTCTGCACATTAGAGAACAAATACATTGAAACCTCGTTGGGTATCGGATCATAGTGAGCGATGATGCTCATCACGTGCCGTCAGCGTGCCTCCTGGTGTCTATGATGAAGTTGATCCATCTCTCTTGACAGGCAGTTCTGGATGGATAAGTCATGATGGTGAGGTTCGTACTGTCCACCATGTTTAATTGATGATGTTTGTACACAGTTCACTTCTCTCTGGTTAATGTGTGATAAAGTGCAAGACTGCATGAGTGATGAGGCTGCATCACTGAGTTGTCAACGGTGAGTCGCTTTCAGCGAATCAATCCCATAAAACTACAGAGTTAGTTATGAATTTAGCTTGATCTGAAGCCACAACTTAGTTCATCTTAAATAACCAATGATGGAAGTAACGTGTTACGGTAATAACATTGAATGCTTTCTTTGCCACTCTTTGAAGAATCAATGATGCATTCAATGACAATGGGATTGCTATGGTGTGTTCAAGAATGTATGATATTTTAAAACTAAATGTTTTTTTGATGTTCACTACGTTTGATTAGTTCACTTTCGTCTGAACTGTAAGTTACTTCATTTATTCAACAATTTTGTGTTATTTGTTATTTAAATGTAAAGGTTTTTGGTGTTTTTACTATAGTGTTGTTCAAAAAGTTACTTTTGTGTGTTTAAATTCCTTAAATTGTACTGGAAATCTAATTTTCCGAAGGAGATCTCCATAGGAATTAATAAAGTCTATGTAATCGAATCTCTAATCTAAGTATTGGTGCATCCCTCATTTATTTAGTTGTATTTGTTTTTGTTAATTTCATTTATTTATCTTACTTTTTGTCTGAATTGTTAATCAAAGCATCTAAACTCAAACTGGCCTGTACACAAACATGTTTTTATTGCTGTCTTACAAAAAAGTGACATTCCCTAGTAAATAGTTTCTTTGTAAGTAACATCTAACTTAAAGTAACTGTTACTTTTGAAAGAAGTAACTAGTAATGTTACTATTTTAAAGTAATTTACCATGGAACTGGTAAATGTGCTGCTGCCTGTAGATGACTCATTGTTGATGTCCAGTAAATAATAAACAAGTATAGAAATAAACCACACAGCAGGTATTTATATGAAAGGATCTGTGAAAGTAGGTTCACATAAGATCATGTTTGTATCATCAGAACCTCCAGAGCGCCTGTAAATCTGTTCCATATCTGGCCAGTATGTGCAGGTTTATGCCCTTAAATCTGACCGTGAGGCAGGACTTTGATCTTGAATGCTGCAATTGAATCCATGAACCTTTCTACCTTTCACCACATTCCTAATCTTATTCCAAAAAAGTCTGCAGGGGAGTGTTTTTCTTACAAACTCTTTCCCCTTCTGTGAGCCAGCCCTCAAGACCACTTCACAGCTGAATCATACATATGCACCCCCCCCCCCAAACCCCCCCCCCCCACGCCTCAATCATCTCACTGGAGATATTAGTGAAAATCAATAGTGGACTTCAAAGTAACCACCATTTACCATAATATTTGTAACACTTTTGTGCAATCAGAGGAAATGAAAAATGCTCCGTCTGCGCATTCCAGCGAGAAAAAACAACAGATGAGGAAGATAACTTTAGATCCGACCTGAATAAAGACAACTTTGCTCCTCGTGAGAGCTCGGCCGCAGATGTTTTTGTTCCTCTGTGTTCATTCTCACAATAAGTTGAGTTTTATCTGCGATATCAGCCCTTGTAAAGATGATATCAAACGAATGATAAAGTAGATGTTTTCTTTATCTCGGTGGTGAAATACAACACAGTCTATTTATGTCTCAAACCACTGAGTGTGAGGGGAATTCATTACCCCTGGACCGTCATAGTGGAGAGAACCGCTCCACAGAACAAAAACAGGGCTGGAGTTTGATATGAGGGAAACAGACACTGTTGGAAAAATGTGTTATCATGAAAATAAATCAGACATTTCTCAAGACGTGGGTTGGTCTTGAAATGTTACCAGACTCTTAAATTATCCATTTTAAAAGATTATACTTGATTTATTTAGCCTAAAAACACAGTTGAATCTTGTGCATGAAGCCATCGATCACACATCACCCAACAAAAATATTTTGTGTTTTTGCTTTTGTTTTTTTCACTGGACACATTTTAAAGGACTTATTGTCCTGTCTTCTTGCTTACTATGTCTCTCTGATTTATGACGACCTTATCCGCCGCCAAAAAGCCGAGGACAAAAGAAAGGCTGTCACATGCAAATTGACTTGAAGATTTATAGAGGGGCCACTCCCATGCGACGTCTTGACCACTTCACACTTCAGATTTGCACTCGACATTAAAGTCTATTTAATTTAATTCACCCTGATACCGATCAAGAGGGAAGCTGTTTATTTTCTAGTTACGCTTCTTGCATCGTTTGGTGGCCAATTTGCAAGATAGTTCTTTGCCTTGCACAGCGAACTCAGTTTTTAAAAAGTGGAAAATCTACTTTTTATTTCTTCAGAACAGTATAAGACAAACTAAGAATCATGGCAATGTGAGAAAAAACAACACATGCTGCTAGCAATAGCCTGTATCTGGTCACAGCTGCTAGCATAACAAATATATCATTTTAATATATTGCAATACTTTGGAGTTTCTGGCTCAACTACTAAGTGTAACTTCAAACATTTAAAATTTAGCTTTAAAGCAAAAGTTTAATGGATATTTCTTAAGTTGTTCTTTCTTTAGCAGGAATGTAAAGTGAGTAATTTGGAGTTAATGAGCTAAACAATTTAAAGCGGTTAAGCTGTTAAACTGTTAAACTAGCGTGTGTGTTTAAAGTGAACTCTCGGAGTGTGTGTGTGTTTCATGAACCATCACTCCGTCTTAAACTCTGCTTAACAGTGATGAATGTGACCTGTCTGCGCGGCTGCCAAAGGCTAAAGGAAATCAGTAGCCGGTGAACAAGCAACTTTGCGATACCGAAGGCTTTGGTTAGTGTCCAACCTGGAGCTTTTTTGAAAAGTGCATTCTGGGTGGAGACGACGTTATTACTACTCAAGATTACACTTCGCAGGTGGATTTTAAATTACAGCGCGCAGAGACACAGTGGCTGCGATGTCGACATGATTAGAAGCCTCCGGCCGATTAAACAGAGGGTATGCACGGGTTCTAATTCCACTAATGTGCTTTCATTTTCTCCCTTTTCTTTCATGTGGTGATTTTCTTGACCCCGAATGGCCTCTTCTGCATTCAAATCAAGGTAAGAGATGGCTTCTTTCTCGGCTGCTCCTGATGAATGTTACGAACGATTCACAACCCGAGTGGTGAACTATAAGACGTATAATAAAAGATCTTTGCTTAACCTCGATTTTTTTCGAATCCAACCCTCCGGTGTAGAGCTGCACATGCTGCTCATGTCACTGATTATAAGTTTCTCCTTCCACCACAAGCTGCGTCTCCACCGTGGAGGTTCAGACGTACAAGTTCACTCGAGCAAATGTCTTTTCATGTTTTAAACAATGGCTATTTGATCAAGTGCTGCGATACTTTCATGAATTAAGGACAGAATGTTCTGTTACGTCTCACTGCACCATTGCTCGAATTCAACACTAAAGTGCTACTTTTTTAAAAAAAAGAACATTCCAAGAAGTTCATAATTGTATTCGCCGCACGAGTAGCCAGAAGGTCAGCGTGGATATTTTTGTGCTGAAGTGAAAGGAAGAAGGTTTCCATCAAGGCCACATGTTGAGTCTCAGGTGTTTTATGCCCAACAAAAGGCCAGATCTGGTCTATAGAATTCCTCGTCTTCACGGTGTTGCAGGAGTGAGCGCTGACGTGAGAGATTGAAAGCAGGTGGGTTTTGAAGTGGACTCGCATGACCTAGATGTTTGTCCTCATTCTGAATTCTCCAACGGTTGGAATTTGGGTTAGGTTATCTCTTGATACGTGCAAAATAAAGATTTATTGTCTCCACCAAACTCAGCTCAGAGGACAAACCCTTTTTTTTTCTTCTGTATTTGAAGTACAAATAACATGCACCGCACGCAGTTTAATTTCACACAAGGTATCACTTCATCTCACCGCAAGGTTAGGAAATAATTAAACTATTTTACCTTTTTTTTTTGTATGGAAATGCTGGTTTTATTTTAGAACTCCCCGCACGTGGTTTGACACGCTACTTTCTTTTTCTGGGAGAGACAGTGAGAGAATAAAAAGCAGGTGAGCCGAGGTGTTAACTGAAAATATGACTGCTCCTGTCCCTGCGCTCCGGCAGAAACAAGAATCTGAAATGTGTTTGACAAGGAAAGGTAGTAAGCCGTAACCACCTCTGCCGTGCCTCGTCCGATATATATTTCATTCCAACGGGGAAAGCGCCGAGACGTTTCGTGCCAACATAATTAGCTGTTGATGACATTTTTCAACAAAACCACAGAGACAAATGGATCCGGTCTAATGATGAAGCTGTCTTTGGTTAGTAAGAATGAATTAAATATGAATCCACATATTTAGTTTCTAATGTCCCACGAATGTCGTGACTATAATACAATTTGCAGCATTTTTTTTTTACACTAAACTAAAGTTCAAAGATGATATAAATGGAAAATTCCGCACATCTATTAGACGCTCCTGCTGTCCGGGAAGTTCATTACATTCCAGAGAAGTCCAGCATGAGACTTATTGATTATCTGCTTCCTCGTCATCTGACAATACTGAGCAATACGGACAACTGCTCCATGTACAAGGAAAAACTGTGCTGTTTAAATAAATAAATTGGGTAAATGTGACTTTCTGTGATGTCCAGGGTACTGCAACCCTCATTTGAAACTATTAGATGGACACACACAATTCAACCTCCTGGATGGCGGGCGCCCCGCAGATGCTGCCTTTGATTTCTCTGCTTTCCAAAATTGTTCTTTCTTGCCATGACTTCATAGCAGAGAAAAATGGTTTATTATCGGGATTCTTCTTCAAACACATTCATTGTCAAATGTGTTATTACTTGGTTTGCCATGTGGGCCGCAGGTTCACAAGAAACGTCTATTTACAAAAGGGGTTCTTATGGGGAAAAGGAAGCTCGATCCTGGCGGGATTCAGGAAAGAATTTAGAACAAAAAGCATGTGCCAGGTGACAGTCAGATGGAAACCTGACAGCTTCCAGAATATGTTGTAGAGAATATTTTCAGAAGAAAAGCTGGAAGATGCTCTTAAACCATTACATTTTTCGTAAGCTAACAACTCTGTTGTTCAATTTTTAAGGCAAATTTCGAATTTCCTTCTTTTCTTGATTCATTGTTGATACCTACAGAGCCCCAGACATGGCGTTGTCATTTTTATGTGATAACTTGTGTTCTGATAAGAAAGACGCACTCTCATTATTTATATTCTCATAGAATTGTCACCAGACAGTTTATTCTGAAGAATGTACTACCATAGTATTTCTACGATTTGTTAGACTACAAGAGAGACATTAGATTGTATTTTATAAAAAATCTGAATATTTACACAGAACTATTACAGACCGTAATATTGGCAAGAAGATATATTTCTTGCTGAAAAAGTGCTTCAGATTAATGAGTGAATGAATGAATGTATTGATGCAAACACAACTTTTTTCTTCAGGATGCCTGGTTAAGTGTATTTTAGGAGTTTATGTATGAATATGTATTTAACTCAGTTTGAAGCACAAACAAACAAACAAAAACAACTTGATTTTCTGTGACAACTCCACTTCACCGTCACCCTAAACATTGGTATTATGTGCAAACATTATACCTTTTAACACATTATTCAAGGTTTTTCCCTCAACATAATGGCTTTTATTGTGGCTAATTTATAACAGAATATAATATACCAAAAATACACAGGGCACCAGGTTGGGTACCTCAGAGTTTTGGGTCCAGAGCTGTGTGCTTTAGAGTTCTGAACAATCTAAAAACAAAAGACTTAAACACCGTGTATTGAACTTTGTATTGACTTGGACGGCTCAGTTTGGCTCTGTCTTTGGTTGGTCCAGTTTGATGGAAAACTAAAAGCAAAAAAAAAGAAAAGTTTCCTGAAGGGATTCTGTGCTTCGCTTCCATCTGAATTAGATAATGGCCTTTAGATGAAGACGTGGAGTTCTTCAGTGAAATAATTTAAAAGATGGATTTGTCCTTCTTTAAAGAGTACAATTTTGCCGCTAGAGAATCCAAATGATCTCATCCGTCATGCGAAGACAATACTTAAATTTTAATACCTCTAAGAGCAACTCTGATCTTGGCACGAGGACGTCGACAGAAATGAGGCCAAAAACATCTTTCATGACAATTTAACGTCACATCACTGATGTTTTACACTTTCGAAGGTTGTGCTGTTGCAGAAGAATGAGGCACAACTAAAGTTTCTGTTTCCCTTAACCGCAGATCAATCTATGGCACTCAAATGGATGTTGTTGGGTTTCTTCAGAGAGGTTTGGCTCCAGGGCATGACTTTTGTTCAACTAGATTTACTTCTCAGCTCATTTTGACTTGTAGAACACTTTAGTTTTCGCTTATTTGAACCTCCATCACAGATCATCCCTGGGTGTAAATTGTGTCTTTAATTCTTAACCCTTAGGTCATCTCTGGGTCAACGTGACCCGGTGGCTGTAAAACAAATGTGTTTGTGGTATCCCTTATGTTGTTCACTTTAACCAAGACAAAATACAAGAGTTAAAATAATGTGAGTTGAAAACTGAATTTTCATCATGTCAGATATCTAAAAAACATTTGGATTCATGGAATTCATACATACACAATACTTCTGTGTTACATTCAGTACATCTTTAAAAGCAATCTTTTTCAAATTCATTTTAAATACAATTTTAATACTATACAACACAGTAGTGTTGTGAGGGGCTTTCAAGCGGGAATAAATATATTGAATATTCTATACATTTTATGTAAATCTACATAATACAAAAATTATAGAGAATTTGTATATAATAAATATAATAATAATAATAATAAACTGTATTCATTAAGCTCATTTTGGGAACCATAAACTTGCTTAATGAAGTGAAAACACACAAAAAAATATATTTATAATGTATTTATTTAATAAAATACATTAAAAACGAGTACAATAAGATGGTTCGAAAACGGAAAAAAATGATACTCTTTGAAAATCATAAATATTCAAGAAGTCTTTCTATGTAAAATGAAGGCTGCATTGTCTTTTGAAAAAGACGCCTCTTTCTGCAGAAACTCACTTTCACTAAGAAGAGATTTATGAGGTTTCTGATAAAAGCGTTGTGCCTGAGAGCAACAATAAATTAGAGTCCATGTGCATTATCTCGCTGCGTTTCTTTCCTCTTTAAATTTGTTAACATTTGTGCTTCGCGGTATTTTTGTGGGGCTTCATACAGTAAAAGCTACTGAATGTGCCAATAGTCAAAATTTCTGACTGGTTAATTGATGTGTGTTTGGTTGAACAATTTAATAATCACATGGAGCAATTGATGTGTCAGACTAAAAAAAAAATGTTCGTCTTGTTATCGGCAGATGGCTTGAGTGTAACTCGCCACTCCTGAAGTCCCTTCTGCGTCAGTTTACAAACTCTCTAGAGAATATAGGGATTTGGAATCAAGCAAAATAGTCTGAGCAACAGGGAGAAAGAAAACCAAGTCAATTTATGTTATTTAGTTTGTCCCGTGATCTCATTTATATCAGCTGCATCTGAACTTATCTGAACAAAATGAGTTTTCAAAGATGGTGAACTGAATCAAAAATTAAAAATCTATAGTGTAAATCTAATTGGGCAGAGCTGGATGTAAATTATTATCAGTAATAAACTAATATAACATTCATGCTGAAAGGAGGATTCAAGATAAAAAAAAAACCCAGTAAAGCTGAATAAAAAGGGTACATTTTATAACATGGTCCATGAATTTCTCTCCACGAGTCAACCTTGATGATGTTTGACAGAAACATCAACAAAGAAAACAGATTGATCTGAGTTCCGTGCAACAGGAATGATTTATTGAGGGAACATCAACTCTTGAAAGCAGATAATTCTCAGGTGAAACTTAGAAAAGTAAAGTAAATTGAGGACACATCAGCCGTTCAACTTAGCAGAATAGATACAATCGATATTAATAAAACAGCACCATAATTACACTGTAATAACAGTCATCTTATTTTCATTATGTTAGTTTTTTTCATATCCAGATAACATATATATATATATACTATAATCATTTTCCTGTTGTCATCTCCTTTCAATCAATCCAATTTGTAGCCAAGAGAAGCTGAAGGTTCTAGTTCGATTTCGTATTAGCTTGACAAACAGCCTTGCAGGTGTGGTACTGCTAAGTAATCATTGGAAATCTGAGCATCTACACCCGCCTGCATTAATGTAGATCGAAGCTCATGAAATCATTTTTATGTACAGCCTTCACCTGTGCCGGAGTTCTTGTCTGAATATATCACTTCCATAGAGTGTGAGACGGATGAACCAATCACATTCTTGACTATGTAAGTAAGCAAGTAAGTAATTTGTATTTGTAGAGCGCTTTTCCAGACCAGGGTCACATAGCGCTTAAACAATCAAAACAATACCCCATAAAATATATACTTATAAGGTCAAGATAACACAGAGACAAGCACAGTGTCTAGACTGACTACAGATCACCTTAGTTCATATTATAAATATGTTCAACATAAGGAAAGTTTTAAAAAAGGTGTGTCTGGTCTGTCAAAAATATTCAAAAAATGGTTTGGTTTATTCTGACTTAAATGGCAACTAATGTGTTGATTTAAGTGAATTAAATTGATGTTAGACATTTATTGTACTCATCAGTATGTGTCTGATTGTACAAAACTCACTTTTCACTATGAAAAATTATCTTAAGCCCCGCCCACTGAAAACGCTTGGTTTTTCTGGGGATTCAATATTGTTTAACCACACCCACTCTGCTGTGATTGGTCAAGCATTGAGGTTTGTACCAGTAGTCATAGATCCAGGAATTCTTCACCTTCAAGGGACTCATTGTATAAACAAAGCGGGGTGTGATTACAGTTGCCTGGAGGAGGACTGAAGTCATTAGTACGTCATAATGGGCTCTGCTCTCGTAACCTCTCTTCGCCAGCATTTCAGAGAGGTACTAACATTATAAAGAAATAACTTTGAAACATGGTCATGATGAGAGACTTACTGCATCTTGGAGAGGAAGACTTCAAGATTTGAAACATGTGAGTGAGTCAGGAGAGTTAGGTTTTCACATTAGTTGCTCTTACCGACCTCTAAACAACATGACACTGCTTCATGAAGCCTCATCACTAGATTTAGAAATCAAAATCGAGGAAATAGAAGAGAGAGACTAGTTTCTAACTATGTCATGTTAATAGCACGAGATCTTTCCCGTCCGTCCCGGTCTGTTGCGTCATTTGTTCTCCTGACTGTCCTCCATTTGTGATTGAATTGATCATTTAAATGAGTCTCGCTGTTCACAGCACTCTTTCCAGGTCTATACCAGCGTTTCAGAGGAATAACGAGAAAGAAGCTGCGTCTGATTCTCTTGTCATCTCCGAGTCTATAAGCGCACCATGTATTCCCTCCCGCCAGTTACTTGCTTTTCTGCCTCCATATCTTTGTTCTCGTCTTGCTTCTCTGTACTTTCACTCTCACTTTGTTCGGCTCTTTCTTTGGCTTTTCCTTTTTTCCTTTTGGCGTCCTCTTCTCTCATTTCCTCTCTCCGGGGGAGTTTTGGATCAGAAGGGCGTTTCGGTGCCAGACTGCGACAATACTTCATGCTAATAAAAAAGGGTGCCTGGGAAGCGAGGTGGGAATAACACGTGAACCTGTTTTTCAGTTCGCCACATAAGGTGTGCTGGGAGAGATCTCGCATCTTAATTCCACTGGAGCACTTTATGATCTGGAGAACTGTGTGGTTGGATTAAGTTACTGTTGCCGGGGATTGTTTTGGCAAAATACAATCGAAGAGAAATACGCTTGTAGCTGAAGGCAGGAGGCAGAACAAAACAAATCATTGAAAAATGTAGTTTACAGTTAAGAAGTCTAAACCTGGCTCTTGAAAAGTCAATAAAATGATTAGTTATTATCCTTTCCACTTCCGTAATCTATCTATAATGAATATGAGACACAGACATTATTTTCTAAATAAGCTTTCATGGAAACAACTCAACCATGAATCTGAAACAGAAACTTGAAAACTGTTTTGTCAGTACACAATAAAATAATAAAACAAGATAACACATAAAATAAGCAATAAAAAAGGGAAAAAGTATAAATTGCTAAACTCTTCTCATCTGATGGGATTGGTTCGTTTTTTATTGAAGAGTCTCATTGTTCTAATTGTTGAGTTTGAGGTTGACCAAGGACAACCGAACAGCACATTGTTATAAAAAATAAACTCCATCACAGCTCGTGTAGTTTGGAATATTCTCCAGAGGATTCTGACCTTGGAATGTTCACTTTTGGGCTCAATTAATTATAGTAAGTTAGTTTATTAAAAAGAGAAAAACTAATTAAATTTATTCAGTCAGACAATTCTCTGGAATAATACAAACAAGAACACATTTATTTATTTATTTTTAAGAGTATGATAAAGTTATTTAGGAATAATTCACAAAGAATGCAATTTATAGCAACAGCAAAATTATCAGAAAAAGGGGAACTATCTGGTCTGTGTCCTCAAAGGTTTGTATTGAATAAGTAGTTGTTGTGCAAATAGAGCTTTTTCTTAAGGAGGCCCAGACATGGCATGGTAAAAAAAAAAGAATTGTGGCTACAAAAATAATTTGAATCCTTGAATTTATGGATGGCAGTTTCATTGAACATCATCAACAAAAATAAATAAAACAAGAGTTAGCCTACTCTTCACAGTTTTATTATTCCTCAAAATAATGTATTTTATTGTGGCCAATGCCAACTTTGCTGCATCACAACAAAATAAAAAAATAATCATATACAAATAAAATAATTATTATAATAATAATAATAACAATAATAAATAAGTAAGGTTTAATATAATTGTGTCTACATTGTCAAATTAGAACAGAGTTAGACCCTTTTCAGTTTAAACTACATGTTATAAAAGAAAATAAAAACATAAAATCACAATGAGTGACAGTGGCAAAGGAAAAAAACAACAAAACCTTTCAACAGGTAGAAACCTTGAGCAGAACCAGACTCAATGTGAACAATCTTTTGCTAATACCTGCTGGGAGAGAGAAGAGAGATAGTTATTATTTATAACCCTGAGTCGATTCAGAAAACTCAATTGATTATTTCCTATTTTAGGGACAATTCTTGCAAATTTTCCATAATTTACTGACCAATGTTATAGGCCAGAAGTATTAAATCCGCACAGCAATAAAGTATTTTAATAAAATAATACTCTATATCGTAATAAAGAGTGTATCTAGTGTTTCTTGTCTGGACTGCAAATGAACATCTAATGTCTAGTCTGATGCTTAGTTGCGACAAGTCACACATTTCAGAGAAAAGATTTGAAAGATACATTTCCAGAGTGCACAGCTAGAAAAGCCTTTCACCATCTTTATCAGAAATAATTTGATTTAAGCAAAAGGCCCGGCGGACATGGTCAAAGGAAGAATCGAACCATATTATTATTCACACAGTGTTTTCAAGTAACTGAGGGAGTCGTCATGGCAACCAGTAGATCTGTTGTTGCTGACGTTTATTGGGACCACAAGTGTGTGTGTGTGTGTTCGTGTGTTTGCACGTACCTTGCTAGTGTCTAATTAGTGGCGCTATAGTTTTTTTTACAGAGTTACAAGGGCACATCACCTCTTTGCTAATCCTGAAGTGAGAGATTATCACGACTTTGAAATGCTCAAGAAGACGTGACTGAAGCAGACATGACACCTGACACTCTAGCCTGAGGTGATGTCTGTGAGCTGAGAGCTGAATTTCTAAACATTGCGAGGAGTAGCCGCTTGAATTCACCTCGCCAGTGGTTGTGCTTGTGCGAGCCTGTTTATAGGGGGCGCCACTTAACAAATCACTTTTAGATGCGGTTACAATTGGGATATAACTCCTATACAAGTGTTTAGATGAATAAAAGAAACGGTTTTGTCGCCCTCAGCATTTTCTTCTGATACTAAACAAAGCTATCAACACTCTTGTCATTGCTTTAACTACACAACTCCATTACACTTGTGCACAATTACTTACTCACATCAAATGTGTATTCTCTGCTGGAATTGGAGAAGCACAGGGTTATAAAAAATAGACAAATTAACTGGTAAATAAACAAGAAAAGAAAATAATGTTATAATGACATTTAAAAACAACATTTTAGTCATTTATATAGATTCCATTTCAAAAACTGGAAGAGCTTCTCAAAGTACTTAACAAACCGCGTCTTAAGAATGCAAGCAGACCAGCTTTTCCTACTAAATAAAACTTGCTAAAATGTGGTCAAAAGGCTTCCAGAAAAGTTTCCAATGAGGACCAAAGTACGATCCAGAGCAGAAGAAAAATGCATCATATAAAAAGTTACCAATCAAATCTTTGAGATATGTATGAGAAATAGTTCTTTCTCCGAGGAAAACAACAAGTGGGAAATTTTGGAGCATTCTCGATGCAATTCATCACCTGGCTTCCTTCATGACACCATGTGGATTCCGAGATGGATTGCGATGTGACACAGCCCACTTCTCCCAGATTGTTTTCTGAGAGTAACAGAAGCTGTTTACTGCTCCCCAAGCCTTGAAATGTGGCTTTGAAAAAAAAAAAAAAAAGATATGGCGTTGAAGACTGTAAAGGCCCTGTGGCACAGCTCAGCTTGAATGTGATTTGAATGAAATTTCAAAGAAGTATTAAAAGACAGAGTTTGAAAGTAAAATTCGATGCTGCTTCTCTGTCATGACAAGCATTTTTCAGCTAATGGATAGTGTAAGAGTTGCACATCTATGACATCACACAGAAGGCGAATGAAAGCCTTTTAGCGCTTTTATCTTTTGGATCTCTTCCTACAGACTAATGGTGTCATCAGCGTCGAGAGAAACGTGATAAATGCAAGATAAATTGAGACTTCAATCAACAATACCAGTATCCTTTAGTGTGGCTTTGCTAGGTTCCAAGAATGTGTGTAAAACATGTGTCCAAGGGATTGAACCTGATCGACTCTTGTGTGTCTTGGACTCTAGGGATTAAAATAAAATAGGCAAATATTTATGTGGGATCTGGATGAAACTCCATTGTTACAGTCAGTGCCGGTGAGGGACTGATGAGGTTTCATGAAACAGTTTCCTCATTGTCAAAGGTCACTTGAATGCAACTCTCTTCTTCACTCTATTTTTCTCTGAACCACTTATTCAGTCGAAGGTCAAATCCACTTTAATCTCATTTAAACTGTCTCATTTAGAGATGCACTGTCCTTCTTTTGTCTGATACTGATTTTTTGTTTTTTATCCTATCCTATCGTCGATTCAAGTGTGTCTTAAATAGACCTTCAACCTCTATCTTTCTCATCAGTGTGTGTCTGTTAGTACAAAACTTTTAAATATTTACAATAGAAAATGTGTTTAAGCCCCGCCCACTGAAAACCCTTTGCCACACCCACTTTGCGGCGATTAGTCAAATCAAGGTCTAACACCCCGCGTCAATCCTGGAGATCTCCACATCCAAGGGACTTGTTGTATAAACAAAGTGGGGCATCCAAGAGGGGGTGAAGCCATTAGATCATAATCGAGTCCGCTCTCGTAACCTCTTGTTTGCTGAGATTTCAGACGGGGAGAACTTTATGAAGTAATCATAGTATAAGAATACATTTAAAACACGATCATGATGAGAGACTTCAAAGACTTCAATATTTGAATCATGTGAATGAGTCAGCAAAGTTGGGTTTTCACATTAATTACCCTTCATATAAAAAAAACTAAACAACAGTGTATGAAAAACAAGTTTGAAAGGAAAATGTTCAACAAATAAACAATGAATAACAGTTAACTTCCATTTTCAATTGAAACTATAAAAAGAAACATTGAAAACAATAGTCACTCATTACTCGTTAAACAACAGCTTGTTTCTCTTTACAAAGAGGAGCTTTACCTGAGACACTCTTTTCATTGACACCATGTCGGGAAGACGGAAGCTGTAGGCGCTCACTGTCAGTACTAGTACATGAACACAGAAAACAGCTGCTCATCTAAAACAATAAACTCCATCCAGTACGTTTTTAAGTAAGTTTTTCATTCATTCATCAGCCTTGTTTTCACTTGTGTTTTCCTCAGGCTAGTTTTCCCTCAGGTAGCATCTTATTTGCTTTCAAATTCAGTGCAGTGACCAAGTTTCAAGCTTCGCTAATCGCAGTTGGATTTTCCTTTATGATGACGTTTCTGTGTGTATTTCTGATAAATTGCCGGGCAGATTAATCGATCTGTTCGTGGGCGTGCTAATCTCATAAATGAGTTGGTCAAGTTTGTGGCCATTGAGGAGGACGCCAAATGGACAGGAGCTAAAAGTTGTCGACGATTGTGGTAGTCACAAGTTTATTAAAGATATCTATATCCATGCATCCATTTTCTATCGCACATTCCCTTATGGGTGCTGCTGGAGTCTATCCCAGTTTCTTCGAGGGAGAGGCGAGGGACACCCTGGACAGAAAGCCAGTCTGTCAGAGCACATGTAAAGACACAACCATTCACACAAACATTCATACCTACAGAGAATTTCCCCAAGTTCCCAATCAACCTCTTTATGTTTTTGGACTGTGGGAGGAAACTGGAGTAAACCCTTGCAACACAGGGAGAACATACAAACTTCCCGACATGGAAGCGAACCAGCCACCTTCTTGCTGCGAGTTGATCGTGCAAAACACTGCGCCACCGTGCGCCCTTGTCAAGGATGTATAAGTTTCAATTGTATAATTGGTCAAAACAGGAATCTGTTACTTGACATCGTAGATCCAGTTTTCATCTCCACTCAGTGTCGTCTCTGTCGACACAGCACCTTCTCTGTCTTCCCTTCAAAGTTCTTTTTGTATGCACGCTGCCTGGGCTGTCAGAGCAATGATGTCCTGAGCTGAAACCAAAAAAAAAAGAAAGAGAAGAACGTCTCAGAGAGGTTCGACCTGTGTTGTGACAGCTGAGCGGCCTATCTTCGTGCCGCGGCAGGTTGACAGTTGCAGCTGTGAAAAAATTTAAAATCTGTCCGGTGGAAGAAAGTGAGGGAAGATATGCTCCACTCGTTTCTTGAACCTGGTGCTGTCACGTGTATCTTCCCGCTGACCAGGAGCACCTGAAACCGTCTGTATTCCCTCCACGATTACGAGTGTCTCGGATAGAAAAGTCGGCTCCACCTGTTCTAGCTAAAGCAGGACATTCCTCATTATTCCATCCAATGACATCACCTCGAAAAGGACAGCTTCATAATTGAGACCTTGGGTAGGGATAAGGGTGTTATGAGATTTAATGAAGCGCCAGTGAAGTCCAGGTGGCAGAACATGGCTTCTCATCAGTCGTCAAGCCCCCCCAAATGCTTAGATCAATGAAGAACAAGCCGGCACGCGGCCATTAGAGGATCGCCGCCGCGGCTTCAAGCTGCCGTGAAACACTCTCTGAACGACACACAAGAACTCACACAAGCGAACGGCTCGCTCGTCCGCTCCGTCAAACGGATCAATAGCTGCTGATTTGATAGCAAAACGTGGTTCTGATGATCCAGACGAAGACACACAGAGATGCTTCGGCTCAGTGGAGTCCCTGCAGAGTCCTTTAATCCTTATCAAGGTTCATCCTTAATTGCTCTCTGCATATTCTATGAAGCTCAGTGATGATGAATCAGGTGACGGATTAAATCTTTCTACAGCGACCAGTTATACACTCATTTTTGAGCGGGCGGTGGCGAAAGACCTCCTCGCTCTTCACGACATTTGATATGAGCCGCTCTGGAGCTTCATACACATCTGGAAAACTGTTCGATTATTCTCCGGCTTTTTATAGTTTGGTATCAGAATCTTTCAAAAGACCTACAAGAGTGAGAAAACAGTGACACTTTGTCCTCAGATTTATGTCCAAGGACCGTTTGAATTGTTTTCTTTTTTACATTGTTTGAGTGATACATTTTAAGTTGCTTGTACACAATATAAGCAGTATTAAGACTAGTGTTATTAAGACTAGAAACGATAATTCCGTTCACTTGTCAAACTCCAGACCATGGCCACCGGAGTCATTTAAAGATGTTAAAACTCAAAGGAAATAAATGTTAATGTTGATAATTTAATATAAAGATGTTTAAAATAAGATAAAGAATATGTTGTGTCTATGTCATCAATCATCTAATCAGAGTAAAGCTGAAGGAATTTAATGCGAGAAAAAAAACGGAAATAATTTGGATAAATCAAGCTTCCAAGATTGAAAATATCGCAATCAGACTCACACTTTCCGTCACAGACAGTTCTGTAAATATTTTTTTTTTCGTCCTGCAGCTAAAACCGCATAAAGAGTTTTTCCTGTTTTGAGATTGAGTGCGTCATGTGACTTGTATATATAAACAACAACAAAATACAACACGCTTTTAAACACACGTTGAGATGTTTAGACAAAGACCCAAATAATCATCATGACATTGCGTTTGTATGAATCCGATGTCTTGGAATTCATTAAGTCCAGGTGAAGTTTAACTCTTAACAACGTCCAGTCCTGAATCAAAATGATAAAGTGAGTTGCAGCAACACCAGATTCCAAACACACCTCCTGAAGCAACACTCTTGGGATCTACGGATGATGAAAGACAGGTGTAGGTAATCACAGAAACAGGGCTAATGGGAATGTTGGAATCAAGCTGGAGTCGATCATCGAACATCATTAAATCCTATTAAGAGGTCTGATGAATCATTTATAATGTTGGCTGCAGACTTTGCTCGACAACTTAAAAAAAAAAACGTTCTGGTAACCATACTTAAAGTCACACGTGCAAAACTCATTAAATATAATATGGATGGTTCAGACGAAAACCAAAGTAGATAAAGGTTCATGCTAATATGGTGAACTATATAAGGTCAGTGTTTAAGAAAAGGGACAAATATGTTGGTTGTCAACTAGTCAAACTTCTCTGTTGAAGGGGAACAGACACAGAGATAATGAAGATAAGTTAAGCTACAAAGAAGGAAATGACAATATCAAATCACACGTCTACTTCCTGTTTGTAAGTAAGTAAGTAAGTAATATTTATTTATATAGCCTGTGAATTTGACTGATAAACGATTGTGGCCCTTTGTGTGGTTGGGTTTTTACAGTTTTTAAACACAAGTCAACGACAACAGTAAAGGAAACCTTTAAAATGTTATTAGTTTTGATGTTTTCCCTGAAGTCATTTTTGTTGTTACGTCTCCTGTTGACTTTGATTAAAGCAGCTTCTTTAGGATCTCAATAATATGTCTAAAATGATACAAAAACAGAGATGCAGGGGAGTTCACGCTGCGACAGAGACCGAGTCAGAAATGTCTTATCAGTGATACATTAAGTCAAGAGTGTCTCAGTTTGCAGATATTGTTGAATCTGCTTTGCTGTGTGTGGAGAATGATGACACGTCGAGTAATTGTTGTCGTTTCAAACCAATTTTTCAGACAAGAAAGTCATTTTAAGAGGGTTCTTAATAGGCCATGGAGCTTATACGTTTATTTCTTTAGAAGAAGAAACTGTTTGAGTCTCATTATAAATTGTATTTTAGACGTTGAGAACCCTACAGAACTACACATCCCTGACGGATGCTCTTGATAACATTAAACTTATTTTGAGGCACACACAATAAAATATTTTATAGAAACGTTGATTACGTTTAGGACATTTAATACAAAGATTCGTCAAAGAAAGCTCTGACTGAGAATGATAATAAACTTCAGGGAGTCTATTAATAACATTCCCACCTCTGGCTATTGCAATAAAAAAATAAACACCTTTATATTTCTCGAGGTTCACTCACCTATGGATTGAAAAGTATGGATCACTTTTCAGCTGTAAAAGCAAATTGGTGGGAAAAGTCTGAATCCACATTGACCCACTGTTTTTGTCCGTCTCTTCCTGAATATGGAACAAATCTGATCAATATTCTCCCATTAGTAACAGCGCGAAGATTGGATTTCTGCTTGGTCACAAGCCTGGGCTGTGGTTGAAGCCACTTAGCTAATCACAAGATATTTGCTGTAATTTCACCCCAGGGGATCGACAGAGCGAGGTGGAGGTTGGTGCGACACGAGAAACCCTGCCTTGGATTTAGCTCTTTTGACTAGAGGGCAACTCTGGTCCCTGTACTATGAGCACACAAAATAAAGCATCATGAGATACATGTGGACTTTATAGTCCACACTCATGTTTACACCCATGTGGGACCATAACAGAAATAAGTCAGAGTCGACTACGATTTGTTTTGTATGTTTTCTAATCTGTCTGACTTTTTAAAGTCAGGCCACCGGGTCACCTTGACCCAGAGACAACACAAGGGTTAAGTTAATGTATGTTTAATTTGAAGACAACAATCAGGCTAAAAAACTTCACATACCATGTAAATCAAATCAATATTTTGATTAATATTATATTTAAATATGTTTATATATAATACAAAGTCCTATATATATTGATAAAAATGTATTTTATTATGTATACCATTAATCATACATACAAATGTATTGCTGATAATTCAGGCTCAAGTAAAGTCCACTCCAACAGTTAACATTTATAGTAAAACAACATTTTATACCTGATTAAACATGCTCAGTTTCAGGAAATTGAATAAGATAAATTTAATTAATTTAATTTAATTTAATTTAAATTAATTTAAATTAATTTAAATTAATTTGGGGGTCTCCTTTATTGAGTTGACACCTCTGGCCTTCACAATGACAAACACAAGCTGTGTTTAAGGATAAAAAGTCTCAACAACAATCCTGTCTCTTTGCTGGACACATGTTAGTTTCATTTCACACCAATGTGTGTGCATGAAAAGCTGGCAGACAGAATGACACACTGATCTCAGAATGAAATGGATTATATTCATGTAGTCATAATAATGAATTGTTCCAAATAACTCCAAGATAACCAAAAGCGTGATGTTTGTTAACCCAATCTAGAACGATCAAGATAAACATGTATTTAAAACATTAACATCCATGACCTCCAGGTTAATGTTGACTCAATGGCGTGAACAGCTCAGGCAGCACACATTGACAGATCAGCAACTGCAGCTTTAGTTTCGCTGTAATCGATGTTTTCCAGCATGTTATTGATCAGAGTTCACCTACTTTTCTGCAGCAGCCAGACTGTAACACTGTCCCTGGTTCTGTGGGAAGAATTGATTTAAAGTTTCGTAGCATCATTAGTAGATGTTACTCTGAGGTTTAGTTTGTCGAACAACCACAAGAGTATTTCTTAGCAAACATGCCAGTAATGTGAAATATTTTTTCATTAAGTCCCATGAAACAGGTCGTAGCTCGGTTTAAGTTTGACTGTCCGTCAACTATTTTAAATTAGGAACAACATTTCTGAGACAGGAAATGACAAGGAGCATTTTCCAGACTGTTTCCTGTACGTTCTGCTTCAGATCGGGTGAAGCTAATTCGGTTAGAAATTCAACGTACAGCTGGAAAGCAGGAAGAAACTCAGGCCTTCTGAGAAATGGACTTAACCAATTAGCAATAGATCATGTAAATACCACTGCCAAGGAGGTAATGTCATTTGTAGTGGTCTTTTTTTTTATTATCAGAAAACAGCATATTTGAATGAAATATTCAAGAATGTTTATAATGTGAAAGTTATTTTAATGCATCAAGCACAATTCAATAATATTATTGTAGGTCCATTTATGGTCCTTGGTTTTAAGTTACTCATTCACTTGTTACTGATCTTAAAAAAAACCTTTATTGCTGCAAACTCACGCATGGTACTAAAATAATGTAATCATTTTATCTGTGGATCTGCTGGTGATACATTCACTAGTAGTCAAAGAAGTAGTAATGGTTAGTGAAGCATAGCAGTAGACGGAATAATACTTACAAACCACTTTAAGGCAGATTGTTTTGAATATGCTACGGCGTGGTACTTTGATCTGGCATTTTATTGTCAGTTTTCAACCATGGCAGAGACCTTTTCAATAATGCAGATTGTTTTCACATGTTCCGATGGCAGATGTTGAACTTGGCGCACATTCCTGTTCAGTCCTCAAACTGTTTTCAGCTGCTGTGAATCGAGGTTATTGGAGTTATTTTGATGCTCAGAACAGTTGTAGTCACATTCTGGCGAGACTTGTGACATGACTCCACTTGTCCTGTGAGACACTGCCCTAATATGACACCGAAAAAAAAGACTGAAGAATATATATTTTTTTGACCCTTTTAGATTCAACTTCATTTTAAACAGCTTTCCCCTGAAGTAGCATGCTTGGTTTACTCATACATTTGCAGTATACCATTGTTGGCAGGTTGCCTCATGCCAGGCACACATTTCGAAAAAACAATTCATTTGAAAAGTCAGATGGGAACAACCTTTGGCACGACAGAAGACATTCAGCATTTTTGTGTGGAGCGAAAAAAGAAAAATCTACATGGAGTCACTTCAACGTAAACAATTCGATAATTGTAATTACATGCTTATACTTGATTTCTTTGCCCAGAGGCTTCTTCAAAACCATCTCTTATTTAACCTTGAATTACTTGTTTCCAGAACAAATTTTTGCTTCGCATTTTGCCACCCACAACCTTCATTCATTTCAAATCAATATCCACAATAACTCTAGGATTGAAATGGATGATAAACTCTTAGAAAGAAAAAAAAAAAGAAAGCAAGGTCTGAGCTGTCAAACGGAGAACTGTTTGTTATCACACCGCTTCCTTCTGGCTGTTTCCAGGGTTTATTTTATTTTATCTGCCGCTGACCTCTTGCTCTTGTTTCCTTATTGAGGTCCAAAAGTCCTCACAGCAGAAGAGATCCTTCGAAGAGTCCGTGACCGCAAGAATACAATACTTCACCAGCTATAGTATCAGAACCATAGGTCAGATCAGGACTCTGCATACGTATCTGCATTTCCGAAATGAGGCGAAGGGTGCGGATTATTCACCCAAAAATAAATACATAAATAAAACACAGTGACAAAAGTAGTGTCTGCCTCACACTTTCTGAGGCGATAATGAGATTTTTAAACGCTGCTTTATTAGCACTTTGTTGTCTATGGGGGGTTCTATTTATAGGAGTTCATTTTTTAATCTTGAGATGCTGCTACATTGTGGTGCGGAAGATGTTGGGGTGCCATTTAGAGCGCAGTGTGCTGATGCAAATATGCCTCGGCGTTTGCTGACGATCGAAAAAATCTGGTCGGTTTGATGAGCTATTCTGGTGGAATGAGGGGAACGCGTGTGTGATTAGCTCCCATTCAGTTCCCAACCGCCTGCAGGCCGGAATTAAAGTCCGCCACTCACACGAGCAGGAGTTGATGTCCCGTGAGGTTATCAAGCGACACTCGTGCTAACAGCGATGGTCTCTTGTGTAACGTGGAAACAGTGCAGATCACCTCCACGTGTTAATATTAACTGTCGAAAAGAAGCTCTTCTGGTTAAACATGTGATCTCGCCTATGCTGAAAATACACTGAATGAGATGTCAAGGAGGATTGAAATGAAAGGTCATACATGTGTAAAGCAGTCACAAAACAAGTGGTTGTTTAGTGAAGCGATTCCCAAAAGTGTTCCATCAAAACATAGCTTTTCATTTACACAAGCTGTAAAAACATACAAAAAACCAACAGATAGGGAACAGATAATTACATAGATTGATTCCATTATTAATAATTTAATTTGATGTTTGTCTACATCCTTATGGTGATGGATATAGTTTGGTCTTAATGTACTTTTGAATAAGCCGCATCTACATCTATATACAAGTTGGTACGTATGGTTAAAAGACATGTTTTTATGCAACTGAACAGCCTGAAAAAGAGCTGTGTGTGTGTGAGGATGAGTCATTAGGGGATTTATTGCTGCTGTCCTAACAAAGGACACCGATGCAGCTTCAATTACATCCTTGAGGAGACAATAATATAAAATATTTATTATCTCAGATTCACTATGTTTCCAGAGGGCTTATATGCCTGCCGAGCAACAAGTCATCCAGTTAGCTTTTCTGCTTCCTTATGGTGTGAACAAACTATGATTGAAACATATGCCGAGGATATTGAATCCACTCTTTGTACAAATATGATGTTTTTTATGAGCGAATTTGCATTTAGTCGACAATCCACTTTGAGGGAATCTTTATGTCGCTTCACCTTCATATATAAATCCACTTTTATGCCCTCACACTTCACATCTGGACAAGGGTGTAACACTTAATCTACTGTTTCAAAGACATTTCAGGATCAAGGGTGTGTTTCTGTCACCATGAACAGGGCAGTGTTTAAGGTGGATACAGACTTTATATATCTACTCAATTGAACAATTGATAAGGAGATTTATGTAAAATTGGGAAAGTAGGACACAATTATGAAGAATTTCTACATTTAACTGTAATATATTTCAGTTAAAAGGAACGCCAGATGTAGGCTCATCTGTAAATGGAAAATATAGTTTTAGTACCGAGACTTAGACTGTGTTTAAAATTTTGGCCGTTTGTATGATTGAGTTTCAAGCCCCTGATTTAAGAGAACAAAACAGTTTCTCTTCCAGCCTGCAACACATCTCTTAACGTTTGATAAAGCAGCTGAATAATAAATGTGTACCTACTTCAGATTCCACCAAAGAAGTCAACAGCGTCTAAGAGCAGCTTCTCCCCAGACCCCATTTTGCAAACACGGCTCCATAAGTTAGCACAGCCATCTGTTAAAATACTGCTCTGGAAGATAATTTTCTCCTGTAGTTGTCTGCTCCCTTATAAAACGGATCAGTTTAATTGGAAACAAATGGTCAGATGTGGAGAGGGCAGACTACTTTAAATCCAGCCTGTGAAATGCATGAACCTCGATCTAAAAGGCAGCTTTCATGGGAAAACCGTACCTGTGAGCGTTTTCTGTTTGTGTGCATATCCCAGCGGCATTTATTTTTCAAAGACGCTTGGATTGCCTTTTGTTTGCTTCTGCTACAAACCCATTTTGAGGTGTTTATTTGATGTGGGCCGTCTAGATTTGATGATCCTCCTCACTGTTTACCTTGGTTTTCTATAAACACCTGTGATTGACTACTGCCACCACTTAGACAACCCCGTGCTTGATACGCTGTCAAGATGATGAGAAACAGTTGCTGACACAGTCGGAGAAAGTAAAAGGTCATCTCGATCTGTACCCAGAAACGTTCTGTTAAAGTCATAAAACGATTGGAAACTATGTGGACAACCATCCTGGCTTCAGATAAATGGATCGACTGACTTATTATTAGAGACGTTCGCTGAATTAAATGAAGGTATTCCGGACAGAGTATGATATTAGTGGGTTTCATGTTACCAGACTTCCTTCTCTTTCCTGCTTCTCTAACTGGATTTCCATGACAGGAACAAGCAGCTGAATTTGACATTTGGTGCTTCTGGCCTTCCTCGACTGTAATATAAATAAGAGCGTTTTGAACTTCAAAGCCCCATATTTTCGCCCCGTCTGGAAATAGTCAGAGCCTAAACTTGCAGGCACTTGCAAAGATGCAAAAAGTCAACAGCAGGAGGTCCATTCAAGAGCTGGTGATGGTTTGTTTCTGGTGAAGTGAGAGAACATATTTCTGCTGACACAGACGACGTCAGATTTTAAGTGACTCTTGATGAGAGCTTCTGCGGCCTATGAGTTTCATTGACCTAAGAGAGGTTATCAATGTTGGCTTTATATATGGTCTCTTTTTAAAGTAAGGATTTTTTCTGTGTATTCTAGTTCCATCTGGGTTTAGGTCAATGTCCACTTGTATGGCTTTTGAGTGCTGCTGCTGATGTGGCCATGTTTTTGTTATCCCTTGTGTTATCTCTGGGTCAAGGTGACCCGGAAGCCCAAAAACAAATGTGTTTGCGGTTGCTCTTTTGGTTTTGTCTGGCGGCAGTTAGACCAACATTTATACGGAATTTGAAAGGCTATGAAACAAATATTAAACAAATATTGGATCTAGAAAATGCATTATAACCAATAAAGTTAAAATATCAAACTAAATGTGTGAAAAATATTCAGATTTAATTTGCCAATTTAAACAATTTAACCTCTTTAAATTCAAATCATTGAATTCAATTATTCAATATGAACAAATACAACTTTCTTGGAGTTATTTGGAACTTTACAATTTCAATATTCTAATAATTTAATTTAATTATCCAAAAAACAAATTGAACGTAACATTATTTGAAAAGTTAAATTCAACAATTCAATATTCTGATGGCACTGATATACTTCCATAGACCCGGTAGCTTAAAAATATGTTGAGGCAACACAAGGGATACCACATACACATTTGTTTTCGGACCTCTGGGTAACCTTTACCCAAAGATAACACAAGGGTTGAAAGGTGGTGAAATTAACTCATCGGCAGAGGTCTTGGTGCCTTTGATATCTGATCTCAAAATAACTTTTAGAAAAAGAAACAAATACTGCAAATCCATTCCGCCTCAAACTAGTAGATTCTCATCCAGTCCAAATATTTTCCGAGTCTCAGGAAATTGAGAAAACGTTGAGGAAGAGACGTTGCCGTGTTTTCCTGTAGTCCCTCTGAGATCACACATGGGAGAAACTTTGAAGGACTTTGTAGCGTGGTACCGAGGATTAGGTTCTGATTTTGAGCGACTTACTCAGATTTGCTTTTGCACATATATAGTACTTTCAAGGATTTCTCTGGGAGGCCTGAAGTTGTCTGTCAGTCGACACGTGATACGAGACGCTAGAAAGAAGTTCAGAGAGAAAATCATCTGGAAATACCACATCTTCACATTTTCCCTTTTTCATGCTTTATTGATTTTTCCAGTCGTGGAGGGGGAAAAGTGTGCGCTTGGGAAATCAGAGAACTCGTGTTGTAACCACAAGTGGTCAAATCTTTTCAAACGGAGCCGTTGTGCTCATCACTCGGCTATTTGGATTTTACATAAGCTGACGTTGAATGGAGAACCATCTGAATCAGCAAAAGAAAAATGCAGAGTGAGTTATTCAGCGGCCGCCTTATAACATCATCTTTCATTGGGTTCAAGCCCGGTAGTCCCAAGAAATAGATCCACTCGCTTCCAGACGGTGACGTAGACAAGACGTGACCTCATGCTCATGGTATGACCCGGTCTCTCTTAGTGGTGTTCCCGCCACATCCCACCCACGAAGCAACACCCAGACCTCAGCATGTGACCACGAAAACATCCCTGAGTCACCGCGTTTCCACCAACTGAGTTTGATCCCAAGACCACCTGTTCAATGCTTACCTTCCAGCGACTGGATATAATCATTACATTTTTTTTTTATTTTGGAGCATCAAAGTGTTAAAACTGTGGTGTTGCTTTTTTTTAGTTTAGTAAACAATCACAACAAAGTTGCATGAGCAAAAAATCAATTATTGGATTGACGTAGACGCCTCCATGTCATCAATAAATACACAACAAAACTTTTCCTGTGCGAGATGTCCTTGATATGCTCTTTCCTAATCATTTGTTTGTTTCAATGTTGTGACTCATTTATATTTTTTCATCTTAATGAAAGACGATTGAATTATTTTCCCATGTAAAACTACACATTTTAACTACATTTCCTTCTCTGCCCTTGACGCTCTCATGAATGAGTCAGCCTGCTCTCTTGTTTGTGGTTGTACATTTCAGTTTAATCCTCATATTTCACTCTAACAACATTCTTTCACATCTAAAAATATAGATGTTGTCACACTAAACCTCACACAAACCTCAAGTTTATATGAGGTAGCGCCACAATGTTTCATAATGTATCAAAAATGTGACTATGTCATGCAGGAGTTCTACATTAAAAGCATCATTGATCTTTGAGTGATCTCGTAAAATGCTCAGTTTCAGATCGGTATGATTGTGTAGGTGATAAATTGTCCAACATTTTTGTCCCATTGAAATATTTGAGTTTAAATATCATTTTGTTTTGTCCATAAGTGAACGCCTAATGGCGAAATGTACATTAATCAGTAACACATTTAGTCAATGATATCTGACAATTTGCTTCGTGACATCAGTCAGATAATATCACTTGAGTCTCTACATCTGTTGTACAACCAGCTTTTCATTCGTCGACATTCGTTTCACACGATAATTGATGTCACATTTACAATATCTGTTTGCTGGAACAACATCAAGAAGTTGTTGGAACACATGGAAATGAAGCCTCAACATTCTAACGGTTTAGTTTGACCTTTTCAGCGCAAACAACAAGTTGCGATGCTCTCAAAAGAAAGAATCAGTAAAATGTCTCGCAGCAACACATCACTTGCCTGAACTCCATCCATCCATTTCCATCCGCTTATCTGAGGTCAGGTCGACGAGGCAGCTGTCAATGTGAAGAGGCGCGAGTTTTCATTCTTACTGGAAACCTCCTCGTGCTCTAATGTTAAAGTCTTCGAGTCTTACCAGAAAACAATAAGCTATACTTAGCCTAGCCACCTAAACATGGTGATAACATCCCTTCTGTTCAACATTCAAACAGTGATTAACAGTAGATTATTTATTATTTCAAATACAAATATATGGATTTTTTGAGGTAAAACATGTGAGCCAAAAGTAACTTACTGTCACTGAGATGAAATGAAAGAATTTCATTTTCAAAGATATAAATAATATGACATTTTTGTACATTCAAAATAACTAAATAAAAAGCCAAATACAAAACACTGTAGTTTCGCAAATTATTCTTCAGTTTATGGCAAATTTCCCAATATTTTACACAGAAATCAATAGAAATACATCATTATTTATATTTAATAATAATAATGATATTTTAGCATAGATTACAATACATAACATGTATCTTGTTTCGTATTATCTTTATTACACAATATAGTATAATACTATAGTATAGTAGTATATACATATACCAAGCATATAACCAGATATAAGTACAACGTATATACACACATACTGCATTATTATTATTATATTTGTCATATACCATATACTAATTTAATTGCAACATAATTAGTGTTGATCTGATGAAGCTTCATGAAGCAGTGTCATTATTTTCAGAGACCACTAGATGGCGGTCTCTGGGCTATTTTCCTTTGTTTTCTGTTCTAATGAAACATCACATCATTGTTAAACTGATGGCGCCACCTACTGACCTCTAAACAACATGACACTGCTTCATGAAGCTTCACCAGACCATCACTAAATCTAACTATCAACACTTTTATCTTTCACTAGATTCATCCCTCCTCATCTTCAGTTATCGCACTTTCTCTTCCATATACTTTAAACAGATTTATACCTTCACTTTGTTTTGTTTTTGTTTCCAGACTGTTCCACAAAGTCAGTCCGCAGCTCAATATTTACAGGCTTCTTTAAAGTTACAGTCTCCTTTATATTCTACCTTCTCTCCCACTGTTCCATAAACATTACCTGCATGTTTCTTGGGAATTGATTTTTTTTCTCTTGCATTATTTGTGCCGTCAAATACAGGTTTACGTGATTTCGTATCCAGTATTGTTTATTGTCCATACTCTTCTTTTCTGTATTGTGTGTGTATTGATAAAGCTAAAAAGTTGTTGTTTGGATTCTTGCAATTGCATCTGAAGATTGGAATATGAACATCTGTGTACACAAGAAGAAGCAGACATTTTTTTTTTAAAAAGCATGTTGTTTGAAAGCGTTCAGGGGAGAAGAACACACTGTCATCACAACAGGAGCTCCACCTTCCTCGTCTCCCTCTGTCATGGAGGCATCTGTCTTATTGCTTTCTGGCGAGTCTCAGCAGGGGTAAAGCACACGGATGCATCCCGGCTGCACCGGGTTGAACAGAACCAGGAGGTTTGCTCAACAAATGAGGGCTGAGCCTTTGAAATTCTCTGAACCTTCAAAAGGTTAACATTCTAGAATAACAATCCATTATAACTAATTAATTGATAATTAGTTAACTGTTAATTTACGAGTTATAAGTGACTTGTTAAGTATTTGTTAACAGTTTGTATCGTAATAGTATCGTTTTTAATTAGTTACAGTTGGTAATTATTTAACCAACGAACAGTTAAATTAAAAGGAATTGAGGAATAGTTGCAACTTTAGAATAATGTTTTAATAACATTTTTAAACCATTAACTAAAACTTAATAATTAATTCGCACACCATTTACCGATAACTTGCTTATGATCTATGACTAATTATCAAAGTATAGTTATAAATCATTAACATATATTATAACGGTTTATTAATTATCTGTTGACTAATGTATAAGGTAAATAAATGTGCATTATAAATCATATACAAACGGATAACAAATACTTAACAAGTCATTAATGATTAGTCAATTAAAAGTTAACTAATGATCTATAAACTAGTTTAACGGATAGTAATAAAAGTGTTACCAAAAGAAGAAAAGGTTTCAATGTCTGTAAACAAAAATATTGGTTTATAATTTTGTATACCACAAACACATTTGTTTTTTGGCCCTCGGGTCACCATGACCCTATTCTTCCTAATTTCCTGATCTGAGATGTGGGCAACTATTGAGTTGTGTTGTAATTTGATGTTTAAAGGTTTACATTCAAAAACAGCTAAACACTTTTCTTATAGCGCAATTTATTTTTCCAAAACTGGCTTCTTGAAATTGAACATGAAATAACTTGAAAAGTGTCCTAAAGAAAACAGCGAGACTTAAGTTGGTTGAAACCGTGAGTACATGGTCAACATCACCTCTGTTTGAACTGATGCTCTCAGGTCATATGACTGGCGTAGATAAATGGAATGTGCTCCGAGCGGTAAGCGGTCTAGTGGACAATTTTCATCATGTGAAATCGCTGACCCAAACCCCGGTCGTTTAGTCGGGTGATCTGAGTGAATTACGTTTGATATTGTGTACAGCTCGCACATAAATAGATCAACCTAACCATAACATTAGCATATGAAGTGCTACGATCGATTCTGGGTTGGACTCCACTTGTCCTTCTCAGTAGGCTTCCTTATTTATGGAAGCATTTTGGCTGCAGCTGGTGGCCGTTTTCATAAATGTTTCCACTTTAACTGGATTTCCATTAGCACAAGTAGAAGCTAAAGGGAGCCAAGTTGGAGCCAAAAAGGGGCCAAAAAGCCTTGTAAATAAAGCACTTATAGAGTTGTGCCGCGTCCACCTACAAAAAAAAGGAGTACAAGAAGAGGAGCACTTTCATTTTTTCATTGTCTAACGCGTGTCTGGGAACAGGTGAGGGAAGCGCGTTGCTGGAACTGATCCCAGCTGAAATTAGACGAACAATAAAGCGTCTCTTGGAGTGTTGGCCAGGCACGATCGTACCTGTGGAGGCGTGGATTGGCCAGCTGCAACATCAAATGATTCTAATTGTTCCTTGATCAGCTGCAGCACTTTTGAGAAGGATTATTTTTAGCAAAAAAAAACAACCAGACAAAGTCGGCGTTCTAATCTATGGAAGTCAGGACTGAATGTATCGGTAGATTGAAAGCAGGATAATGAGTGAATGAAAAGTCATTTGTGTACAGTTGACAAATGATCTGAATGAAATTAAGGGAGACGGAAGAGTTTAAGACAAATGTCAAGAATTAAAGGACATCTAATGTGTTGATTTAAGTGTGTCTTAAATAGACAATAGGGACTGCATCTTCAACATTTGAAAACATTGAGTGAGTCAGGAGAGCTGGCCTTTTATATTCCAGTTGCCCTTTAAGATGGATCGTTTATTGAACACAAACGTGTTTATTCAAGTGTTTATTCAAGGGTAATTATATTAAATAAACTACATAATAAAAGGTACACATAAACTGGTTTAGAATTCAATAACCATAATCAAGAAGGAACAAAGAGAACTATTCCCAGGTACTGTAATAAGATTTTGCTTGTAAAGACGAATCCAAATAATCCATTCACTGCTAACTCAATTGTTCCCTCGACTCGCCTAAAACAACTCTCAGACTGTATAATTAGGCTGGTTGTTGGTTCCTTAGGCTGTTTATCGACCCACTAAATAAAACTTAGACCGATGAGAACCCAGGGGTTTACAGACATTCTAGTTCATTAGTGGTGTCAGATTTTCTCAGCTTTGACTGGACTTGCCTTTTTCTGCTTTGGGTGTGAAAACACTTCTATTTTGAGCTCTTTCTTAGATGGATAATTGGAAATGGTATAGTGTTAAAGTAAAAGATGTGGCTTGTGTTGAATGATTTTGTTTGCTTGTGATAAACTAATGATTTTATGCACTGTTTTTTGAAGTGATGGTGTGTTATGAAATGAGCTGGAAATCTCTCACAGTGTTTATTACTTACATTTCATCCTTTTAATTAAAGAAAAGTGAAAATCTGAAAAAATAAACACTTTTTTTCTTTGTTTTAAACAACTGTTCTAATGAAACATCACATCATTTTTAAGATGACGGCGCCATCTACTGACCTCTAAACAACACGACACTGCTTCATGAAGCTTCATCAGACCATCACTACTTTATATATATATATATATATATATATATATCGTTAACCACATATATTACAGTTTATAACCAATGTTTCTGTATTATTGGATTTATAGCAGGAATAGTGTAAAACGTTTGTTTTAATCTCAACGATGAAGTCAAATTACTGCTTTTAAATTGACTTAATTAACCATTATTTCAATTTTCTTGAGCACAGATAACTAAATATTCAGAATTATTATACTATATAATCCCTTTTACAAATACAACAATGTAATTCACGTTGTACAGTATATGTATTTCAATGGCTGCCTTTTTAAGGTAAAACCCAGATATTTCTTGTGTATGTTTATTAATCATCAGAAGTTCTGATGAAAGGGTACAAGGGTTGAGAGAGAACGCGGTGCGAGAGGTAAGGAACTGTAAGAGCTGCTTCTCTGACTACAAAATAAGTACTTGAGCTCCTTGGACGTCTCCTATAACCTTGAAGGTTTTTCATGTTTGTGACGAAATGATTGTATCTGATCCATCAACAAGAAGGACAAATCTTGAACTCTTCACCCTGCAATGAATACAGACTGAAGGATGAATAATTCCATGTTAGGCTCGTCGGGCATCGTTTTATTTCTTGATATTTTGAGGCAATTATGAGCTCAACAGTGCCTCCAGCGATCTGTGCGTCAGTGATCATTCGGGTCTACACATAAACATGAGTGTGTGACATCATCATGTATCAATAGCTCATCATCTGTGACCAGTTCATCCTTTTTTTAATCCTTTCTGTCCTGGAGATTACTGCTTGTCAGATGAAATATATCAATTAGTTGATCAGACTCTTGACTTGCACTGATGGAGTTATTAAGATAAATCCATCTGAAGAAAGAAAACCAGATAGTGAACAACTTGCACGACTTCCCTTAAGCCCGGAAATTGAAATGTAAAGATTCAAATATGATCAGGGAACGTAAATGTATTTGTTTAGTGCTTTTTCTTTCCTCCGACAAAGCTGTGTGTGTGTAATTGTGAACAAAGATGTTTTCCGAGAACAAAGAGGCGATTATGGCAGTGTCTTCCGAGTGAGGAGATTTCACCAGATTAAAAGATGAATACTGCTGATAAAGGATTTATCAGCGTTGTCAGCAGTGACTGGAGTTGTTGTTGTTGCATGTCCTTGTTGTTGCTAAGCATCCTGCATCCTGCCCTCTGTCTTCTTTCTCTCGCAGTCGTAGCTGTCCCTCACTTCAGTCTGATGGGTTATCCATCATCAAGGACTCGTTTTAGTATCTGGCTGTATTTTTGCTTTGCTGGACTGAGATTAAATCTAGTCTAATTCTACGCATGATGCCTCGCAGACAGAATGAGTTTGGACCTGATCATGGCTGCCAAGATATCATGATATCATCATAAATAAACCAAAGCAACAGCTCTGTTTTTCCTCCTTTTTGACCTTTTGTAAAGTTACTTAAAACAAAGGCGAGAAATACACAAAACATTCAGAATGTATCATGATGAGTTCAAATAATTTAATCATTCAAATAATATTTATTTTAAATCAGAATCAAATACTGTTATTGCCAGTATCGTAAACGACACAGAATTTTTTAAAAAAAGGTCAATAAAATACGAATCATTAAAATAAAACAACAGACATTATCATAACATATAAATCATTAACGTATTCATTATTATGGAGATTATACACCAATTAATAAATGATAAAATGTTCAAGTATTGGATTAAAATAAAGATTGAACTGGGTCTGAAATGGAAACGGAAGTTAAGCCTTGTCTTATATCAGGGTCAAAGTGACCCAGAGTCCCCAATACAAATGTGTGTGGTGGAGGTCATTCATCTTGACACAGAGACAACAGGAGGGATACCGCAAACACATTTGTTTTCAGGCCACCGGGTCACCTTGACCCTAAATAAACTCAAGGGTTAAATAATATTACAAACGTGTTACAAATGTCACTAATCTCAAGTGGATGGTATTTCGATGTGTGCTCGAGAAACTCCAAAACAACAAGTACAAAAAAGACGGATCAGAAACCAACACAGGCAGCAGGGTTGAAACAAAAAGACACGGTTAAGGATTTCAAAAAAAAAAGAGGAAAAAAAGCAGACAACTAAAAAATAAGTGACAGTGTGAGATTTTGTGGAGTTTCTGAGCTACTTTTCTGTGGGCACGATGAGAGCTTGAATGAACCCTAGAGGGCTGCTGCTGTCTGAACGCAGCTTTAGAAGTCCATCCTAACATCAGCACAGCTTCAAAGGAGCTTCAGGCTGAACATCTGGGCCGAGTGTGTCGTCCACTGTGAAGTCCAACCTGAGCGCAGGCTCATTTATCAGAAGTTCAAGTGAATATTTCGCTTCTTTAATCGTGTAAATAACACAATAAATATATATTTTTCTGGATTAATAATTGAGAGAGAGGTGTTTTATATGTGTTCTTGTCATAAATATTTGACATTACGACAAATCAAGAAGCTGATTTTACTATGAAAGAGCCCAGACAACTTCAAACTGCAGACAAAGCTGTTCACACAACTTCTCCCTTCTGTTTTTCTTCTTCCTTCCTGACATAAATCATTACATTTTAAAGCCTGTAAATAAACTTCAAAAGACATTGAGCTCAGGAAAAAGTGTGCAAATTAGAAAGAAAAGCAACGTTCTCTGTTGATAACAGTGTAGCGGCCCCCCCGCCCCCTCTCCCCCGTCTCTGCCTCTTACCATCATCCCTCATCCATGTTTGTGTTGGAGGTGGAGAAGTGCTGGCTGCGAGGCATCTGTCTCTCCTTAGGTTTGGGATTTTCATTCTCTCTCTTCCCCCTGATCCCGTTTCTTGTCACGTATCCAGCCTGGCTCATCCCTCATTCGCACAAACACCACTTCACTTGATATCCCCTCCGTTCCTTAGCAAATTATACCTGACTGCTCCCGGCGGAGGCCGAACGTGATCTCCAGCTCCTGGTTCTTCTGTGGGTGGGGGAGCATGTAGTCTTCCTCCACTACATGTTTTGGGATCAGTGACCTTCAGAAACTTAAATGTCAGGAACAAAGATGCTCATTAGTCGTTATGTGCCGCGGCTCTAATGAAGTGTTTCCCTGAAAGTGTTTGTTAACAGCTTTGGACGGAGGTTTTCGGCTGTTTTTTGGCTCATTAACTAAACCCTTCATCCTGGTTTAAGAAAGTTCTGCTTTAAAGATTCATTGAAATTTCACAAATGAAGGTTTTGGTCTAGATACATTTTAAAAAAAGTTGTTTTTTTGAAAACCACCATTAAAAAGTTTTTTTTAATTTTATCGTCCCATTTTTTAAAAACTTTTTTTGACTCAATAACATGTTTCAAATGTTTAAGTCTTCCTTCTCTCCTGTCTGAAATCTCAGCGAACGAGAGGTTACAAGTGCAGAGTCCATTATGACATATTAAGGGGCTTCACAGCTCCTGCATCTGGCTCTAATAACGACCTGCTTAGGGATTGACGACGCTCGGTGACTAACCTTGATATTTGATTGGTTATGGTAAACAAGATTTGATCTCGAGAAAAAAACGAAGTGTTGTCAGTGGGCGGGGCTTAAGCACATTTTCTAATGTAAATACTTAAAAGAGTTTTTAAAGAATAAAACATTTTATTTCCAAAATAAACATTTGTTTTGATTTGATTTAACAGATACAGTATCTACAAACACATATGTACAACTCTACCTTCTTTAAGCTGATGAGTAAGAAATACATAATGAGCTACCTCCTCCGACAGACACTCGGTGTGTAGCTTCTCATTCTCTGCCTCAATAACGCCCGTCCTGGTCGTGATGGCCTCGTCACCTGTTGGGTGGACAGATTCTCTTTGGCTCGGTGACATCGAGCCTCAGCCTGAGGATCTCGCTGCTCTCTTGTTGTCACTGTAAACGGTCCTTGATAGCCCGCTGGGCCTAAAAAGCGGCGGGTTACCGTGTTGTTTGTGTGAATCAGAGTCACTTGCTTCTACGACACGTCACGCTGTCTTTCTCGGACACACTGAAAAAAAGGTCCTCCTCCTGGTTTACACCAAAATTGTTGCTTAACGCCTTTTTTTAGTCCCAGCTGTGAAACAGGTGCGTATTTGAAACATTACTTAAATTCCAAGCTTTAGACAACATGTGTGAATCTCAAGGCCTTATATGTATATATACTTATATGTAAATTTCATGTCATTCCCATAAAGATTTACAAATATTTACGAATATTTATTATTCCAACAATTATAAAGGAACTTCCAATAGCCCTAGTTTGACATTCCTGCTTTAGACAATTTATTTCTACCTTGAGTGCACTGCTCTTTAGACACTCTGCTTTCCTCCCAAAAACATCTTACTGTAGGTGACTTTGGTGACTTGTTGAGATAGTCCTTCCATTTATTTTTTTGTGTAGCTTTTTCCTGTTTTTTTACATGTCAGAAAATTGATGAATAAATTATAGCACTGACCTAAATGAATGTAAAGTACAGAAACACACTTTGTCTTTAGGTAAATTTCCTATACACATATGTAATTAAAACTTGATCATTATTGGATTTTTCTGTAGAAAAAAACAAGTGACAAAGGCAGTGAACATAAGATGAATTTGTCACTTGTTAGCTAGTTTTATCTCGCAATAGAAATTGTTTAGTATTTATTTTTTCTGTAAGAAAACTTAACAAAGCAGAAAAATTAAACTCAAAAAGATTTGGAATGTAATTTTTCCTTTTTTTAGAACTGATTTTCTCTGATTAATTGGCTTTAAACGTTCTTTTTTTTTAGGTCTATTTCTCTTAACATTTAACTTTTAAGCATTATTAAATGGGAAATTGTTGTTGTTTTGAAATGTGAAGAATAAAATGTTTTATGTCCAAAATAAATCAAAATGTCCTTTTTTGGACAAAATGTTCCTCTTCAAGATGCAGTATGAAAAAAGTATTGTTGAGGAACCAGTACTGTATCGAACGTGTTGTTATCAAAGGATCTTTGATTGAAAAGCAGTTCTATGAATGCATGATATTAAACAGTAAAAAAAAGGAAGTCAGTGTTTGTGATGATATATGATTCAAAGATGTTAAAAATTAAATATATATACTCTTGTGGTGGTTCATCAGATGATGATCATGCAGGTCGATCTGTTTGCATCTAAAAAAAAAATGTTCATAAATGAAAAATATCTCTGCATGTCAAAGATGGAGGGAATGAAGGGAAGGAGAGAACGTGTGGGTAAAAGGGCAGACGTAATAACCTGTGTTGGACAGCCTGTTGTCAGAGCTGGAGAGGGATCTGTCAGGAAAAATGTGCTTGTGCTGCAGTCGTGTCTGACATGACAGCTTTCGTCCCCGGGGTTAAGCACCATTCATATTCATGAGAGCGTTGCTTGAAAGCTTTTGGGAGATGAGCACTCCATGTAACAACTGCTTTTAGTTCTCGTCCCTATTCTCAACATTTTTGACAATGTGTTTTTTTCTTTCTCATGCTGGTGAGATAAAACCCATCCAAACAGCACTGATGGTGGAATTCATGTTATAAATAACCCTGGGGTTTGATAAAACAAATGCATATTTTTGTATGAAACAAACTGCTTAAAAGGTCAAACATCGTGTTGCTTAAACATAACTGTCTGTTTTAACATCTGAGAGACGTTGAGACTAACTTGGTTTGAGTAACTTGAAAGATTGATATTCTGTGGAACTGTTGATGAATCACTTGGAAATGTCTTTTGTTTTAGCATATGTGTCGAGAGAATGTATTCAAACCAAACTGCCCTGTCAGATGAAAGTATATTAATATGGATGGAAAAAAATTGGGAAACAAGATTTTTCTTTCAAAAACCTGTTTCGCCTCACTCCTACTCGAGCCAGCTGTAATCACGCCCCGCTTTGTTTATACAACAAGTCCCTTGGAGGTGGAGACTTCCTGAATTGATGACACTCATGACAAACCTAGATGTTTGACCAACAAAAGCAGAGGGGGCGTGGCTATGGTAAACACGATTTAGCTCCAGTGGGCGGGGCTTAAGGACATTTTCTAATGTAAATATTTCAATGAAAAGAAAGTTTTGTGCAAAAAGACACTTACTGATAAGTAGAATAGAGGTCCAAGTTCTATTTAAGAGACACTTAACTCAACACATTACAGAAAAATCATGAAATGTATAATTAAAGTTAAGTTATAAATTATTAAAAAAAAGAATTATTTAGTTTAAGGGATAGTTTTTATTACTGATTAAGCTTCATGGAGCAGTGTCAAGTTGTTTAGAGGTCAGTAGGTGGTGCCATCAGTTTAAAAATGATGTGATGTTTCATTAGAACAGTTGCTCAAAACAAAGGAAAATAGTGCAGAAGCCGCCATCTAGTGGACTCTTAATGTAATGACACTGCTTCAAGAAGCTTCATCAGAAAATCACTAGTTTTTATAGTTTATAGTGCTGTTGAGGATCAAATAAATGTACTTCAACTTTCTTAAATGGAGAGACTTTCTTTCAAAAGCAACATTATCCTTCTTCTGTTAACAAAAGTAAAATCCTAAATGAGAAGCTCACAGTATTTTGGAGTAAAACTTTCTTTTTTTCTCTTAATCCTTAGATTTACGAGTACGTTCGTTATTGAGTTTAGAAGACTGGATCCAACGGGGCTTATGAAGTGACTTCCTATTATTTAAAAAATGTAAATGCGGCACCGTCGGAGAAACCGTTTGTCGGATGAACAGGGCGATCAAGCCGGCTGCGGTGGAATTGTGGAATTCAATAATTCAGAGAGAAATTACTCTTCTGAGAGGAGCTGTGAATAATTTAGGTGTATTAAGACTTAAAATAACTATCGGCCACATACAAAAGGGTTTGGAATTATTCATCAAACATCTGAATTAACTGTTTCAGTCAAATGTCATTTTAAATTACTGCTAAAGCTACAATATTCAGAGGAAAAAAATTGGGCGTAAAGAATGAAATTCTCTCCAGAAACCGTTCGCAAAACGTCTTTCTAGGCGCTCGCTGAACCCGGGAAGAAAAAGAAAACAATTGATCGAGCTTCAAGTGAAGAGCTTGACTTGCGGGCGAGGTCACAATGCAGCGAGTCGTCCGCTGTTCACGCACTGATAAAGTGGAGTCACTTTTAGCCGTCCCGTAATCACGAGGAAATGTGTCTGTCGATAATCTTCATGGTTGGCTGTGATTGAAAATGACGAGTCGCTTGTGGACGACCGAAGTCTGAGCAACAATGTTCCCCAACAAACAACGGTGTTTAAATCAACATTCAAGTGCAGGAGAGACAATATTACATGGAAAATTGGAATTTAAAAATAATTAATCAAGCAGGAGCCTCACATAGTTATACTACAAAGATGCACGACACATCTTATAATATGATGTATTTAATGTGTAACAATAGAGCTATTTATTTATATCTCGCCCTTAGTCAAAATCCTTAAAGTTCAAAAAGTACGCTAGTATATGTAATATATTAACTTGGAGAGCGCTAAGACTGCATATACCTCTGCCAAGGAGCTGATTTAAAGCAATAATTCTTTTTATACTAAGCAAATACCCTAGTATATGCTATATATACATTTGGAGAGCATTGTGTGTACCTCTGCCAAGGAGCTAATTAAAAGTAAGTAAGTAATATAGTAAGTAATATTTATTTATATAGCGCTTTTCGAGACCAGGGTCACAAAGCGCTTAAACAATCAAAACAATACTCAAAAGAAAGTACATACTTTAAAGAACAAGATAATACTGAGAACAACACAGGAAGTAATAGTTATATTCTAAGAAATAAGCCAGCATATTTAATGTATAAATTTACAGAGCACTGAGACTGTGTATACCTCTGCCAAGGAGCTAACTAAAAGCTGACTTTTTAAAAACACAGTACACAGTGTCATTGTATACATTAAATAAAAAACAGCATTTAGGACAATATGACAAAACAGATTGGTGTTTCTAACATAAGAGACTTATGGTGTTTTTAATAATGTTTTAATCCTGTTTGATGGAGAGCATTCCAGGTGAGTTCAGGTGCAGAGAGAGAGCAAAAATAATCTTTTCAACATAATCCGTAAAGATCCTGCAAATGTAATTTTAATTCTGAGCCTTTCTTGAGGGATGTATGCCAACCAAAAAAATTACCTCCTTGGCAGAGGTAATTATACCGTCCCCGCTTCGTCTCAAGAGCTCCCGAACAGATTTTACTTAAATAAATTGCTAGTTGAATCCAGCAGCTCCCTACCTTCTTTCTTAACCACAGGTGTGTTCGGTTAATGGAAGATAACTACCTAATTTTATAAATGACTGCTTTTCTGAATTTCTTCTGCCGGCTTCATCGCGCCGCATGTCCCAGAGCAATTTTGACTCATTCTGAGTGAGAAGCTAATTTACTCTTGTAACATGAGCCCACTAAATAAAACAAAAACAATAGTGTGAATCCTGCATTTGTACCAGCAGCAGCTAAAGTGTGCGAAGATAATAATCTGTATCTGGCATTGCTGTGGGCATCGATCCTCCGGACAGTAAGAGGTTTGCTGCCCCAAGCACAAATCCAATAGTTGGATTTTTGTCCGGTTCCCATGGGGTGAAAAAGTCAATCAATCGCCCTACTTTCTATCAGCTGCGAGACAACATCACATGCTTGCTCAGTGATAAAGCACTTTTCTACCTCTTTAAGCCCAGACTTGTACCTGAGGTCAGCATGAAGCTTCAGCACTTCAGTTTACTGACGGTAAGATCCAGTGGTTTACAGTAACTACACCAGCTCTTTTTTAGGTATTTCCCACTGATCATTTTACATAGAAACTCCAACTCGTATATGTAGCTTTTAATCATGCTAAAATCAGTCATTTTTAAAGGAGTTATCCAGTGAGCCACAAGTTACACTATTCAACAGTAAAACGTATAAACCATAAGTTGACCCTTTTGTCTATTTAATACTTTAATGGTTATTTGCGAGTCAAAATAGGATTTCATAACTTCAAAGTAACTGACCACTGATCTCGCTCTGAACCCTTCTGTTCCATTTCCTCACTGCAGTTGACAGATTCCTTCTGACAGTCTGGTTTGAAGGAGAATTCCTGACGGCTGAAAATGTGCTTGGTGTTATTTTCTCCAGCTAGGCCTCGCCAAAGAGACAGTCATAAGCCGTTGTTCCCTTTGCTTTAGTTATTTCTATTTTCTGAAGTGTTTTATTTGTCACGTCTTTGTACATCGAATTATGGCAATGTTGATTTGTTGTATCAACAAAACTGTTGAAATGAAATGGTTAGTTCATCCAAAGTTCAAAAGTTTTCATTTTCTTCTCAACCTCATGCCGGCTAAGGGTTGGGATTATTGGAGTAATCTGTTACTTTTAAGAATTATAGGCAAAAATGGATGTTTATTTGATGGTTGTAAATGTGGTTAAATTTTCTTCATCAATAAATAAACACTTAAAAACATCCTAATAGCTCGGTGGTGTTCGTCTGTTACGTCCATCTTGTATTAAAGCCTCGACATGAAGAATTCTTCTAAACCAATTTAAAGAAGTCTATATTTCAAGCTTGTTTGTAGCTGAAGCTAAAAGGCTAACATGCTGTACAGACAGGAAGTACTCTAGGTTAATATCGCGAAACCCTTCCAGTCCACTGTCTTCACAGTTTTAAGTGTCTTTTTGGACGAAGATGAAGACGAAGACAACTGAGCTACAGTCGCTTCATCAAAAAAAAAAACTTACATTTTTGACTATAACTCTAAAAATGAACAAATTACTCTGAAAAGAATCCCAAGCCTTAGTCGACAAGAGGGTGAGAAGAAAATGTGAATGCGAATTTTGGGTGATTGATAACTTTAAAGTGAAACCCGGAGTCTTGATTCTAGAAAGAGAGACTCTCACGGTTCAGTTTGGACCTTAAAGCTCAACCAAGTTTGTTGTTAAGAGCCCAGACTTGAAGCCTGTTAGCAATGTAACATTTAATTTCCGTCACACAAAAGAGATGGTGTGCGTCAGAAATCGAGAGTTCCTGCTGGAGGACACTCTTTGGTATCGCCTCGATAGAAGTGTGAGCATTGAAGAGCATATTACGAGACTTTTTTTGTGCTATTTGAATGGTTCTGATGCTGATAATGCAGCAGACTTCATTTAAATAACATTAAACTTCCCCCAGTCGTGCAGCCCTGAGCAATGAAGCTGCTGACAATGTCTTCTTCATTAGTGCTCATTTACTGAGTTAGAAAGAGAAGCGCCGGAGATGCTGCAGTGATTGTTTTAGCTGTTTAATGTTCCTGCCTTTTCCCAGAGTTTTTTCCTCCTTTCATAGCTCTACTATTTCATCCATATGCTTTCGCCTTCCTGTCTGTGTCGCAGCAGACTGAGCTCCCAGTTGACGGAGTATAGGTTATGAGAGGAGACTGACTCCGACTTTTTGCCAGAGTCTGTGCCGGCACCACCACGAGCTTAATTCTTGTTAAAAAAAAATAATATTCATGGGATGTAGAAAAATCCTGCTTGTGGATAACCTCGACTTGCAGTCTCCCTCACCTCTTGTTCTCCAGATGTACCAGAGAATGAATTCATTTACAAGTCAGATGACTTCATCTGTCAATATTGGGGCGGAAAATCAAAATTCTGAATTCTAAATAATAGACTGATGTTTTTCTGCGATATGACAATTGTTTCTTTGTACGATTAGCTACTTTAGAGCGCCGTGTTAACCAGCGTCAAATAATTCTTCTTGATCTGCGTCTGATTTGTTTGGTCTATAAAAACTATTTTCGGTTGACTGGCTTCTTTTTCCTGATTGTTGTGTTGTTGTGCTTTTACATGATAATTTTATCCATAGTTTTGCAATCAAGAAAAAGTGTATTTTCTCTGTCTTGATTCCGATGCAAAATTCATGATGTTCAGTTTTGTTATTTGAGTCCAGCTTTCTTTTCTGTCTGTGAAACTATTCATCTAATGAACGTTTTTGTCAGGGGTAAGAAAAGTCGGAAGAGCCAATAGAAAACACATGTGTAGTCCACTGTCTACTGTCTTTAATAAACAAAAGCTACAAATGCAAAATCCATCACGTGCTCGAACTAGAGTGGAAAAAAACTAAAATTAGTCTCAACCCTAGTCAGGAGATTCGATGCATAAGGTCTCCTTATAGATAATGTGTCTCTTCAATGTATCTTGGACTCTATTATACTCATCAGTATGTGTCTGTTTATACAAAACTCTCTTTTCATTGAAATATATACATTAGAAAATTATCTTAAGCCTCGCCCACTGAAATAACCAATTAAATCTTGTTTATAATCATCATAAATCCCTGAAGTCTCCAAGGGATTTGTTGTATAAACAAAGCATGATCAATCCCGGAAGTCTCTATCTCTAAGGGACTCGTTGTATAAACAAAGCGAGGAGTGATTACGGCTGGCTGACTAACCTCTCGTTAGCCGAGATTCCAGATGGAGGACTTTATTAAGTAATAACCTCAAGATATAACCTGAAGGTATCTTGTTTACCATAACCACACCCACTCTGCAGTGATTGGTCAAGCAACAAGATTTGTCACCACGTGTCATCAATCCTGTAAGTCTCCACCCACCAAGGGACTCATTGTATAAACAAAACCGGGGCGTGATTACAGCAGGCTGGAACGTCATAAAGGACTCCGCTCCTGTAACCTCTCGTTCGCCAAGCTTTCAGACAGGGGGAGATCTTTATAAAGTAATGACTTCAAAACACTGTCATAATGAGAGACTTACTGCATCGTAGAGATATGTGAGAGGAAGACTTCAACATTTTAAACATTTGAGTGAGTCAGGGAAGTTGGGTTTTCACATGAGTTGCTCTTTAAAAAGGGGATGAAGCCGTCACACAATCATCTCAGATGTTCGCCTCCTGCAAGTACGCAAGAACAAATGACAAACAAGGAAGGCAACTACCAAAATAAAACATAATTCACAGGAAAGATGAAGTTGTGAGGAATTTACAATCGTCAAGTTATTCTGGTTTTGGACTTTACTGCGATTTTTAAGTTCAAAATTGACGCTCTCCGAAAACATATTGGTGTGTTCAGGGTAACAACCAGCTTGTTCTATTTCTATGTATGTATGTATGTATGTATGTGCTACAATACTATAGTCTTGTTTCCACGCTAGTCCCTATTACCATAAATCTTGGACGAACAGGCTCCCCATTAATGATGTACATTCTCTAAATTATGCAGAGGAACATCCATAAATCTTACACTTGGGCGACACAGCACCATTTTTCAGCACTTCCTTGTATCATTATAATTGCCAGCTCAGTGTGTTTTTCTTTTTCAAAGGTCTCCTAATGCGATCCCAATCTGTTAGTGGTAATCATAAAATCCATTAATGTCTAATATATATTCCTATGAAGGAGCAAAAATACTGGTCTCCTGCTGTGACTCGCAGCCGCCGCCTGATGATGTTCACTCAGTTTATTAGTTTTGTGTCTCTGAGTGATGATGCTTCCTGACGGCAGCCTCGTGGAGAAACACATTAATTTAACTACAGTTTTGATGTGTTATATTGTTTGTTTTAATGTTGAGCAGATGCTATGTGCTTTTTTAACAAGTATTCAGATGAACTCATTGTTGTTTCTTTTCTCCACATTTCTGCTTCCATTTGCTGCTGATTCCTGCCTTCTTCCTCCTCGCTCTCTTCAACAGGTAAGAATATCATTAGCGTTGGAAATGTCATCATTTTAACCTTGTTTATTTGTAAATGGATTGGTTTGGATAACATTTTAAAGAAAATCAAAACATAAAATCAATTCAGATAAAAAACACTGACATGAAAAACAAAACAAAAATCGATATAAATGGCTTTTGAAATTAACTTTAGTCTTATCCAATCACACATCAAGGTTGCCTTTGAGTTGTACCCGAGACTTTGGACCAGTCGTAGAAAGTATCTGGCTTTTAACTTATTTCTGTATCAGCCGAAACAAAAGGGCTGCCTTCTCTTCTGATTCAATGATTCTTATTTAACTTATTGTTTGTTGCATATAAAAAAAACAAATGTGTTAATAGTCATTGTTTTAGTTTAATTCTCATTCATAATTTGATTTTTAGATTTTTTTTCCACATAAATTAGATTAATCAATGTTTTTTAAAGCAGTTTTAACATATATATATATATATTTAGCTCTCCTGCATTTTTAAAAAGGGGGCAAAAAAGATAAATTAAATATTTCAGTGTCATCTGTTAATCCCAACAAGGGGACACCCTGGAAAGGCCATCATTCCATGGAAGGACACACACATAGACAGACAACCTCTCTCACATACATCAGTGAAGGCTGGTGAACAATATTGTAGGTGGAGCTCTTTGTGCCTTTATATGTATCTGCCCATACTATTAAAATAAACAGGTCTAAACTTAGACAATCTCAATAAAAATGAACACTTTGACAGCTAATGATGAATAATAGTTAATGTTTAGATAGAAAGAACAAACATTTATTATTAAAAGAAAGTAAAGGAAAACCATTAACAACCTGTCCTCCGCACCAGGACATCAAATACACTTTCTACCCACTCATCAGAAAGACACACAAAGACACTGTAAACACTGAAATGTTGAGAGCGGGATTCGAGACGATAAAACCCACATCCTCGAAACTAAAAATATAGCGTGCCAATCAAGTGAACTATCAGATGTTACGACAGTATGTGATCATGCATCTCTTTGACTTGCAACTATCAGGGGCGTTATTTTCAGCGCCCCGAAAAATCATAATCAGAGAAGCTGATTGGATCAAATGATTTTCTCGTTCGCATTTGCCACGATGACGATCAGAGTTACGGAAACTTTACACACTGATAGACAGGATATGACAAATATGTGTCGACACAAGTCAAGATTATAAACAGAACATATATGCACCACTTAAAATATACTTTAACAAACATATAAAACAATTAAAAAAGCGAGAATATGTCTCTCCGAGTGTGTTTGGTTTGTGGGCTCCACAGCTGCCGCCCTGCAGTTTTCTAGTGGTAAAACATTTCATGCTCATAAACCCAAGATAAATGTATCAAACCTGATTATCTTGTTGATGTAAACGGCAGCGTGTGTGAATGATGTTCCTCCTCTCCGTCGCTGATATTGGCTCTGGTTTGAAGATAACGTCTTAATCAGCGCACGATTCAATTAAAAAGAAATTGCGGAGGATGCTAATGCGACGGCTAAATCCGCTACTGTAAACATGATTAACGATCTTGTTAAGCGAGCAGTCGGGATTATTGTTATCATCTTGATGCGTCTTATATAAACCTGAACATCTGCGATGCTTCAAGTGGGGAAATAGTTTGGTTTCTCATGGAAAGTTTCTGAATAGTTCTGTCTGTTTGTCGCTTATATTGTATTTCGTATTGCTGACTGGGCGTATCCTTGCACAACTGTGTCATTTGTGGTGGAGGATGGCAGGAAGTCATAAAAAAAACAACAGGGGGGGCTCACACTGCCAAACAAAACAGCCATCCCTTCCTGCCAAAAAACCAAAACAATAGAAAAAGTATTTTTTTTGCCTCCTATGGTTGAAATGTTGGATTCAGAATCATAAGCTCATCCAACCCAACCCTTTTTTTAGAAGCAGTTATTGAAGTAAAACTTCAAATTTCACATACTTCTCTAGAGGGTTGACAAAAAAAAATTGGGTTTTAAAAATAAAACACATAATAAATAGTATTAGCACATAATAGTTAGCCTTTTAATCAGGCCAGTGACAACAATGAAGATTTAATTAAGTGAAACTAAAAAAGAAACTGATGTAATATCTCGGTTCTTTCACTCGGTGACTCATTTCTGTGCAACTGTTCTCTTTTGTTCATCTTTTTTATGTCATACTATATTCAGAGAGTTTTGAAATCTTTTTGAGAAAGATGGTGAAACATAAAGGAAGAAAAAAAAAAGAAAGAAGAAGATTTGGCACGATGGAATAGCTCAGAGAATCTCTCCACAAAGGCTTTTTATTGATTTTTCCAAACAATTTGGGAGCCGATGCTGGATTTGGGAGCCACATTCTTCCTTTGTGTGATCGTAAAGAAACGTACTTCATCCCAGATTTTGGAGTTGCTCTGGCATGATATCAGTGACGGCTGCAGCACCTGCTTCTTGAGAAGCAGCACAAGCGGGAATACTTGAAATGAAAACCTTTCTGAACGGAAATGTGGAGAAGTTAATCTCCCTAACCTCTAAACGCCACGGCGAGACGCCCGGCGAGGGTAGAATCAATCAAGTCTGCCGAACGACGGCGCTTCTTTTGAATACCAGCTTCTTTATTGACTGTATCTACGCCGCCTTAAATGTCTCGACATTAATTCACTGAGGCGACGGTTGACATCAGCCGAGATGTTTCACTCGGAGCGCTAGAGTGCTGGAACAATGCAAGCTAGTCTCGTACAGTTGAGGTTTATTCATTCTTTTTCTTGCACTTCCACAAATTGAAGGGAGCAAATCCCAGGTTCTTGAACGCAACACTGAACATGTCACAGGACTCATATTATATAGAAGCTATGGTAACCATTGATGGTCTGTTGAAGCTTCATGAAGCAGTGTCATGTTGTTTAGAGGTCAGTAGGTGGCGCCATCAGTTTAAAAATGATGTGATGTTTCATTAGAACAGTTGTTTAAAACAAAGGAAAATAGTGCAGAGACTGCCATCTAGTGGACTCCGACATAATGACATTACTTCATGAAGCTTCATCAGATCATCACTATGCATTTGTTCTGTGCTTTAGACTAGTGATAGTGCCACCTACTGACCTTTAAACAACATGACACTGCTACATGAATTTTCATCAGATCATCACTATGCATTTGTTCTGTGCTTTAGACTAGTGATAGTGCCACCTACTGACCTTTAAACAACATGACACTGCTACATGAAGCTTCATCAGATCATCACTATGCATTTGTTCTGTGCTTTAGACTAGTGATGGCGCCACCTACTGACCTCTAAACAACATGACACTGCTTCATGAAGCTTCATCAGTCCACACAAAATCAAACCTAGAGCCTCTTTTTCTATTTTTTAAACATCTGATGTAAAATATTGACTCATCAATTAATTAAAAAAAGGATTTTCAATGATAAACTGAATAGAAGGTTACATTTCTTCATTAAGATCTCAATTGGATGCTAAATATGGACATGAATGTCAATTATTTTATTATTGACAATCAAAAGTAGTTATTTCTTTTGTTGCTTTTCCTCTTAGTTTCTTTTTATTATTCAGGTTCTTTTTTTAAAATATTTTATTGCAGTATTTCCCTTGAAAAAAAAGAGAAAATAATGTCCAGTACAGCATGAAGGGAAGGACAGGATAAATTGTTTTTTTCGAAATCAACAAAAGAAGGTCAAAAAAATAAAAGAACTCCTGAAGCACAAATGCACTAGTTTCAAACTGTTTCTGCCGCCTGAGCTTTGCAGGAACAAGACTAGTGTTCGCTCCACACACACTCTCTCAAGCCTGATGCGTTACTCGTGCGCAATTTCCCATTTTTAAGCAATTTGTCGGCCAATTATCAGCAATCTCATAAATTGCAAGGGTCAAGTCAAGTCCCCGCTGTCTTGATTTTGTGATGATTTCAATTTGTCCTCGAAAAACAAACAAACATTGATTTAAAAATAAGAGATTAATTCAGTGCGCTCGGAGTCTCGGCCTCTCGATCACTCGACAGAAGTGTTGATCCGGCCGTGGCGGCGAGGCTGCTGGTGCGGAACATGGTGGAAATAGAGTGCCTGTGCTTGAAAAGCCCAGTGTTGACTAAAACAGAGCTTCAAGAGAGATAAGTGTCTGTCACCACCTGCTGACATCAGGCCAAAAAACACTCTGAGCCGAGACAGGCTGTGAAAATCGACGGGATCTGCTCCTCACGCTCGTCAATTCCATAGTCCAGGAACCTCTTTCCTTCCCGCGCGAGGCTCACGGAATGTTTCATTCGGCAGGAAAGTTGCCAAATAAGGTCAATATAGGAAGATGACAAGGAGAGATACAGCACAGCTGCATCAGAACGTTCGGCATTGACACGACAGAAAGTTCAAGAGATGGAAAAAATGTCGGAATCTTCTTCAACTTCCACATTATTCATCTCAATGTACTTTTGTTAGGCATGTAAACATATGTCACAGGCTTTTTAAGAAAAACAGCAGAGTTGAGGGGACCAGATATCTCTACATCAACATCACATGGTGCTTTAACCCTTGTGTTGTCTCAGGGTCAAGGTGACCCGAAGGCCCGAGAAACAAGTGTGTTTGAGGTATCAACCACTGCATATGTATCTATGGAAGCCAGGGAGGTCGTTCACCTTGAACCAGAGACAACACAAGGGTAAAACTAAGTTGTTGTTTATTTGTAAAAACTTTATTCATACTTACATTAGATATTATAATATAATATATTAAAGATTTATTCATTATTCACAATACCCACACAAGGTCAAACTAACAAACCAAAATGAGGAAATAATGCTTAAAAATAAATAAATAATAATGATGAATAAAAAATAATATTAAAAAACAATAGCAAAAAATAACACATAACAAAACGTCCAGCAATAAAATCTATATTGTTAAAAAAAATGTCTAAAATGTTCCAGAAAGCCAAAAAATAATTTCCATATCTTCCAAAATCTGTCCAGTTTACCTTTAACAGAAGAGCAGATTTTCTCCAAGGTCACGGAGAAAGTCATTCCTTTACGATTCCGCAAGGAACCACTTTCTTCCATGGAAAAGCAACACACACCGTTTCGCCTCAAGCAAATTTATGTTCAGTAATGTTTTGATCTTTCTTGAGGTCACCAAGACAGCAGGATATATATTAAAAAATACAGAGTTCTGGATCTTTTCCAATTATTTTATCACTCAGTTCTTAAACTTTCTTTTAGACACACAAGTACACTAAGAGAAACACATTGAGGTAATGTTGTGAACTCAACAAAGTACATTACCAGACATGAATTGTGTTATTCAGGGAATGGTTGTTATTTTTCGTTTAATTTGGAGAATGTTTAAAGTTTTAATTTGAGATTACAGACTTTTTGTAAATCCGGTGTTAGATCCAGATGCTTCTGCCAATGACAAATACACTTGAATGTACAAGCCTGTAACAATAATCTCGCAATACCATTCAATACAATGTATTCTACTACTACTAAAATATGATTTGAAGCCTAAATATGTCCAAAAACAGCTTTAAAAGCCTCTAGAGATAGCTGTATAGTATCCCCTCATCCTCAGAATTTCATTTTTCCTTTATGGTTGCTGCCATCTAGTGGCCGGAGGATTCATTGCAGCACCAAAATGAATAAATGTTTTGAATATTTGCAGGTTAATTTCAACGTAAAAATCCCAACTCACTTTATTAAAATACAAACCATAAAAGACATAAGATAAAAATAAATGATGATTTAAGAGCAAAAATGTATGTAAAAGTATACAAAACAAAATCAATACAGTGTGTTGAATATTGATACAGTACAGTGAAAAAAAAATACATATAGATATATATGGTTTATTTATTTTTTAATACACACCTAGCTGTGAGTCAAACATACTTGCACCGTGTTTAATCAGAACTAGTTGATGAGGTTTCATTTTACGAGCTCAATAGACACAAAGGCTTCTTGATGTGGAGGGTCTTTCATCGACATTAGTCATCTCAGTCGGGACTTTGTTTGAGGTCAGAAGGTCTCTCCCCTCCATGCAAATCTTCATCAGAAAAAAGACTCAAACTTGACAGATAAATGAGAATTTCTCTGCTGTTATTTTATTTCAAAGCAATCTGTCAATAAATCAAACAGACGGGGATGTGATCTGATGCTGCATTTCTGACTTGAATGTGTCACTTTGAGATAAACACTGAAATCCCCGGACGCCGCAGCCTCCACCTGTTGTTGCTCCGGACCAACTTTGATTTCATTCCCAGTTCTGCAGATGGAAACCAAGATGGTGTGTTCCCCCAGTATTGTGTGTGTGTGTGTGAATTTAATTTCTGCTTCCTGCAATCTGTTGAGATCCTCCTCGTGATTTCACTAGTGAACTGTCGGGGGATGTTTTCCCTGTTTGATTGAAAGATTTAAAGTCATTGTCAGGAGGAAAAAGATTGTTGTAGTTATCAGTTTAATGAACCAAACACAAATATCTCTGTGGACTGTAGCGACAGAAATAAGCTGAATCATGCTTGGTGCGCTCAAATATTTATATATTTTCAAAAACATTTATCAGAGTTTCTAGTTTGACTCTTCGTCCTTCTGGTGTTCTCTTCTCTTCAGCTGGAGTTTCTAAAGTGAAGGAGAAACACACAGAATTTTTAAAAGAAAGTTTACAATGACAGATTTGGTTATCCTTCAACTCCTTTTAATGTGAGGAGAAAAATCAAGAGAACCACATTTAGTGCTACTTGGCATATGTTAAAGAATAAGAATTTAAGCAGGAACAATAAATAAATCATTTAAATTTAAATTAAATTAAATGTTGAAACTTGTTTTCTTTGAAGGTCCACTAATGTGAAAACCCAACTCTCCTGACTCACTCACATGTTTCAAATGTTGAAGTTTTCTTCTCAAAGATGCAGTAAGTCCCTCATCATGACCATGTTCTGAAGTTATTACTTGTAAAATTTTGGAAAACGAGAGGTTACGAGAGTAAAGCCCATTATGACGAAATAAAGGCTTCACTCCCCCTCAGGCTAGCTGTAATCACGCCCCGCTTTGTTTATACAATGAGTCTCTTGGAGGTGGAGACGTCCGTGATTGATGACGTGCGGTGACAAACCTTAGTGCTTGACCAATCACAGCAGAGTGGGTGTGGTTATGGTAAACAAGATTTAATCTCCAGAAAAATGAAGTCTTTTCAGTGGGCGGGGCTTAATCAGATTTTCTAATGTAAATATATGAAAAGAGAGTTTTGTACAAACAGACACATACTGATGAGTACAATAGAGGTCCAAGATCAATGTAAGACACACTTAAATTAAACCATTGGTTGCCTTTTAATAGGTATAAGTATCTTGTGACTATGATATTGTTATCGTTAGCTTCTTTTATTTCCAGCTTTTTCCTTTAACTTTTTTAGAATGAGTCAATCAGTATACCCTTTTTTTTTTATTATATGTTTTTATTTTACGATCTGACCACTACTCTGTTCTTAAATATGGTCTTTTTAGCCACAACCTAAGGGGCCAGGGGGCCAAAATGGTCCCAGCGAGTTATTAAATGTGGCCCACAATTACTTGGAACGTGTTCAGGTGATACAAGGTTAGCTTCCAATTTGAATTCAATCAATTCATGTTGCCATCGTGACGCAGTAAGATCGCAGTGTTAGGGATTTGGTCGTCGAGAAGACTAATGGAGTCACTCTTGTCGTACAAATTTAGTTCATAACTTCCACTGCGTTTGAAGATTTCGTCTTGTTGTGTAATTGAGTTCATCACCTCCGTTTTAAGCAGCGTCGAGGTAAACAAACAAGTGTTTTTATCTACCATGTAAACACAACCAACATAGTTTAGGACAGATTTTTGGAAACAAGTCATCCTGAGTCAAGTGCCCTTTAGAACCGACGTCCCTCGGTTTACTGTCACCACCTGCCCCCGTGTTAAGCTGCTTTTCACCCAAAGCACTATTCATCGGATACTATTCCCAGGATTACTGGAGATGCAGGTGTTTCCATGGCAACAGCAGCGCAGGCAGAAGTGAGTGGACTCTGATGAGGCCCGGTGGCTGGAATGTGTGTGTCTATGTGTGTGTGTGTGTGTGTGTGTGTGTGTGTGTGTGTGTGTGTGTGTGTGTGTGTGTGTGTGTAGGTGTTTCAGAGTGGCAGTGAGAATAACATATTAGATAAAAAAGAGCAAAACACTTCACAGTGAGAGCAAGTTAAGAAAACGGAGATATGCCCATGAACACACACACACACACACAATTGTCTTTGTGTGTCTAAATGTTTGTGGAATGTTGATTGTCTGTATATTTGATCATTTGAGCAAATCTGTGACAAAAGTATTTTGAAAGTATATAAGTCAACAGATGCTCGTCGACGGTTGATGACTTTGCTGCTTACAAGGATTTGGGTGAAGAACATGTGGCGGTGATCACCTCAGCAAACACAACAATCCCGCTCTTCAAAAAAAGGCTGTCCATGCTTACACGGTATTAGTTTAGATGATGTTATCAGAGTGTTTCTGGCAGCTGCCTCGTCGTCTCTCGGTAGCATCAGGCTTAACTGTGTACTGTCAAATGGAACGTTGGTCCTTGGTTTCTAAGGTGGATTTTAGGTAAAGAAAAGCATTTATTAATGTTGTTTCAAGTTATTTAATATGTGTTTGAATAGTACACCATCATTTTTTGTCTCATATTATATAAAACAACTTATTGAAAATAAATACAGAGAAAGAAATGCCTTCGGGACAAAAATACACCACGTTAAGTTTGATCTTCAGACAATGGTGCGACTTAAATATGTAATTTTCTTTGAAAACAATGACAAATTAATTGCCTGTTGTCTTATTTAAAAAGCTTGAGAAGCATAAACGATATCATTTACTAACCATGAGGAGACTCATACTACATTTATCAATTTTTAAGCTATGATTTAAACCCAGTTTGATGTATTTTCACTTCACTTGAAGTCGATTATAATCTAATTAATGTTTGAATGCTCATGTGTCATGCTTTACCATGCTATAGTTTGATACGTTTTAATCATTAAAATATGATTTATATAAATAGGCTCAATGCGGTTGTGTTAAATAGGGGTGTGTATTAGCAAGAATCCTGTAATTCAATTTGTTATCAAGATTTATGGAAACCAATATAATATTGCAATATTGTAGGAACAACGATATATTTGTAGTTTTGTGTAGTGCAACTCTTGTATTGCAGAATTTGGCCGTATCCTCTTATCCTCAGTCATCATATCGCTGGATTTCATTGTGGAGGACGTAATGACTGCTGCCATTTACACCAAAATGAACAAATTATATCAGAATGATAATTCTACATTGTAAAAATATATTTGTTTTATTTTTCACCCACTTTATTGAAATAAAGTCATTAAAAAACATGAGAAAACTAAACCAATTAACTCAAAAATGATTTTCCAAAAAAAACTAAACAAAATGGATACTGTGCTATTGAAAATCGATCAGTGAATGTTTCACTATTTCAGTATTGATATTTTTACACCCCTAGAGTGACATAACACACACACAATAGCAGTGAAGAGCAGCAGCTGTCACCGACGAATGACAAATCTTTTTGAAGGTCTTCGTATTCATATGCTAATCCAGAAATACAAAACATCTATTTCTTATAGCGTTATCAACTTTTGTTTAAAAAAAACGATAAAGGGGTTTGTTTTTTAAGTTGTTTATTAACATTTTTAAGAGATACCCTCAACCCCGCCAAAGACATTTAGTTTGAACACCTGCAGATGATGATTTTAGATGAATTCATACCTTTTTTGTTTCACTCCGACCATAATTGTGCCTTTGTTGTTATCGTTTTGTAAGCGTATCTTTGTGGCTCTCTTAATGCATTTTGCACTAACAGCCGAAATTCTCAAGTTAATCTAAAATGCTTTGCACAATTACACCCCTGGGTCTGGTTAAACGGTTATGAGAAAATGAGTCTGGCGTCTACGACTTCGCTGAGCACTGCAGGACAACATAAGAGAACGATGGAATGAAAACACTCGTTGGATTATAAAACCGAAAGGTAAAATGATTCATGAGATGCTTAAAGGTGATTTCTTGTGTCCTAAAGACCGGGTTGGAATATAGAATAGATGCAATTGAATCTGGTGTTGGCACCACACACTCTTGAGCATGAATCTAAGAGCTGTGCTCAAAGGCAGCGAGGTTAACTGGCTGGCTACCTCCATGAAAGCCTGAGTTTGAAGACAGAAATCTGTTTAGTGAACAGACCCATTTTGAATCTATTCATCAGGTATCCACTGGGCAGCGCTTCACTGATTTGAGTGGGTGTAGAAAGTCCAGAAGGAAAAATGTAGTCCTCGTTCACATCCAACACGCGTTTGATTTCACAGTATTTCCAGAGGGCTATTTTAGACAAGACCTATTTTTACGAGACCCTAACGGAGAGTAATTCAGTGTTCGTTGGATTTCAAGTTGAATATTTACATCATAATTCAGCTTGAAATGTTTGAAATGTTTATAAAAAATGAATTGAGAAACTAGAGTAGATAAATTCAAAATCAAAGAAGACTAATGTCAAAACAGAAACATCTGATTAAAGTAGAACTAATATTTTTGAACGAGGAAAAAGACAGATGAAATCAGGATTTATTGAGCCTTTTAAGAATGAAATGCAATTTTGACACAAGAATACTTGTGATTGTTTTCTACTCACCCTCATGTCGACTAAGGGTTGGGATTATTTTCAGAGTTATCTCTTCCTTTTTAGTTTAAGGCAAAAAAAAGTCGATTTAAAGATTAAAAAAAATGAAATACCTCAATACTTCTCATCTGTAACGTCCATCGTGTGTGGAAGATTCGCCATGAAGAATTGTGCTGAAAAACGAAAAGAAAAGTCTATATTTTAAGCTTGTTTATAGCAAAAGATCCCAGTCTCTCAGCTGCTGCCTGAATTTGTTCCTCATTGAAACACACTGCAAGTGTCGATGTAGGCTAAAAGCCTAGCAGCTTCTGTTAAAACAAGCTTAATATACAGACTTATTTCAGTTTTTTTCAGAACAATTCGTTATTATAATGACTCAATACAAGATGGGCATTACAGACTTGCACCAAATAAGGATTCGAATGTTTTAAAGTGTCATTTTGGACATAGAAAACTGAGCTCAAGTCTCTACTTTAAAATGAGCATACATCTGTAACTCTGAAAAAGTATCGTAGTTCTCTGAAAATTATCCTAACTCTTAGTCGACATGAGGGTGAGTAGAAAATGAGTGAAATTTGATTTTTGGTTGAACTAACACTTTAATGATTAGACAGTGAACTGAAATGAAAGTAAGGAAAAAATAAATTTCATTCAGATATTTTCTTGGACTGAACTTTCTCATAGTAAAAATAAGTCATGAGAACAACTTTAAAATCACTGTATTCCCGATTGTAAAAAAAAAAAGGTCGAACCCTCTGGTGCTGCTGATGGTTTATTCAGATGGGTCGTCCTTATTGTGTCCATCTGGGAGCATGAGAGTCTCTTTGTGGCCACATGAAGACAATAGATATTCTGAAGAAAAGCTCTCAGGCAAATGTCTCTATTTTCCATTACAAAGCTGAGGGCCACTCCATGGTCAGAGGCGGGAGAGCCCACCTACATATAAATCTTTCCCCGTGAACACAAAGAGCTCCATAAACCATTCTTCGTGTGTACTAGCAAATATGCTGAGACATAAACCAAACGCACCCACACAGACGGCCACAAATATGCACTGCACCGGGAAAATAAATCGCACGTATCCGCGGCTGCACATCAGTCCTTGTCTGTTCTTCCTGTCCACGACACATTTTTAGCTTTCGCAAAGTGGGCAAATTCCACCGACAACTATTTACTGAGAGGCAAAAGCCTCTCGGCATCTGGGGCTGTGTGTACGTCTCCTTCTTAACCAGACTACCTCCGATTATATGAGCGGTGCTGAGGCCAGAACCATAATCATGTAAACTGGATAGTTTTGTCTCGTTCATCTGTTCCTTCGGGGATCTATTATACCCTCGACAGCGACCAGACAACCCCAAATCATACGTGAGGAAGATAGAGATTAATGTTATCAGCCATGTTTGTTCAAACTTTCTTATTTAACTTGGAATATGCTAATAAAGCAGCATGACACATTTTTAAATCTCTTTCCCTGGAGGATCGCCGCATACCAGCCGTCACACTCATCAGACCCTCCCTGTGGACAGAAGCCTGATAATTCTTCTTCTTTTTGCCTGATAACGCTGGTCATTGGAGGCGGCTGGAGTTGCTCTGCAGGCAGACAGTGATGAAACTGGAAGCAGTTGCCCTCAGGCCCACAAAATAATCCTCATTTTCTTATTCTGTTTGCTTTGGATTTGTTTATTTTCAATGTTCAACAGTTTGGATAAGACAACATGATGATCTTACTTATTTATATTATTCTGAATATCAAAGAGTTTTTCTTATAACCTTTTTCATAATCAAAGGCGGTAAAAATGCTCAAGTGTGTTCGGCGTTCAACAACACATCGCAATGTCTTGACACACATTATTGATTGTGTTGTGCTCCCCCCTGGTCAAAGGCAACACATAATCATTTATTTAAAAATACATCATCGCACCTTCGTCCAGAGCCAATTTACGGGAGTGCTCTAACCGAAGGAATTTATCTCTGCCTCCAGGTGACAATGCAATATTTAAAAGGATGATTTCTCACGGCCACTTACTGTATCTATTGGCACGGAATTACCTTTCCCAGGCCACTTTGAGCGAGAGATTCATGCTTGTCAGTGTATATCTATGGATTTATATCTTTATTTTCCCTGTTATTGTCACATGGAAACATGTTTTTTATTTCTGTGCACACTAATGTTAGAAATATGAAATCAAATCGACGATGATCAATCTTTTCATGTAAGAGCAGAGTGCGCCAGAGGAACATCTCATGTGTGTTTCTTGCCGCTTTGTTGATAACACTGGTCAGCCTTGGCACTCCAACACACAGAGATGAGGCTGGGAGAAGCAGATCAGTTGGCTTCAGGGCCAAAGGAGAGCGCTCCTATTTAAAGTCTCGCTCCAGGGCTTTTTTCTCCGATCCACCTGGACCTGGTACAGAGGGAGCAATGTGTTGCATTCATATCACTTTGGTGCAGATAAGAAGGCCAGGGCTGCAGAGCCCAGGTTTTGATAGGAAAAAATATTGCGGGTACCAACTTAATACAACATTCTAGCCTCCTATAGAAGAAGGTTTATTATGGTATAGCAAGATAAAACATTAGATAATTGCTAACCTCAAACTTTGATAAGATGTTTTTTTTAAATATAAGATAACAGCAACCAAAGACTAAACTTGTAAACATAGTTACGTTACCTGCACACACGTTGGTACGCTGAGACTCTGAGAAGAGTTTGATTAATATAATGTATTAAAACTCAGTTGAATCACATCTGAAGTTGGTTTACACCACTTTCCTAAGGCATTCTTGTTTTTTATAGAAATACTGTACATCCGTAAGATACAATAATGTATTAGAAATTAAAGTTAATTTAATAATGTGTACTTTAGAGCAGTGGCTAGCTGCTTTTTTCTGCAATGCAGATTGGTTTAAAGTCTTCATTTTTTATTCTTTTTCTATTCTTTTTCCGTTTTATTCATTTTCTCGACTTACTTTTTGAGTAAACTTGCGTGTCAAGAGTCACATGCTAATGACATAGGAGAATCATCTCGTCCTTAAAATAAAAATACAACACCTTTCAGACAGTTATAATCGAGACAACCGAAATGTATTTATTTATTATCTCTGTCATTACGGCTTGGTATTAAATACAGTACATACACACCGGAATAAGAATTAATTTGTATTGTTTTTCTTTAATTACTTGTGTTAAAGATAGTAATGGGCTGATGATGAAGCTTCATGAAACAGTCTTGTGTTGTTTAGAGGTCAGTAGGTGGCGCCATCAGTTTAAAAATGAGGTAATGTTTCATTAGAACAGTTGTTCAAAACAAAGAAAAATAGTGCATGAACACATGAACACATTTTTTTTAAACCCTAATGCACAAAGTTACTCCAAAAATAATGTTTTTTATCCAACATAAGCTGTTCACATCAATAGCAGTTAACTCAATTCTAACTTATTGTCAGGAGGAATATTTGTGAAGGGTCAACCCTGAAAGAAGCGAATCACCCTCGGATAACTCTTCCGTCTCACCTGCAACATGCAGTGAATTGTGTCTGTCATGCACAGCAGCAGAACATCGCAGAACTCTCTCTGTAATGAAGAGTCTCCTTCATGTCAGGACCATGTGTACTTTATCTCACTGGAGTCGACCTACTTGTTTGTCCCCTTTTTTCAAGAACTATTATTTCACACAGCAGTGGCCGATACTCTGGCTCGTCTACCTTGGTCCTTCGGACTATTGCTCCTCTTTTCATTTGGGTCATCTTTACCGCCCGCTGACTGATATATTGTGGATCTATTATTTAAGGATTTGAGTGAAAGAGTTATAATAGAGTGTCTCAGCATCCACCTGGACCACATAGATGGTATTTTTAACAAGTTTGGCGTGTTTTAATAATGCATATGTGAGCCACTCTGCAGGGTTATGAAGAAGGAATCATCAGTATGCCGAGTGCGTCATTAGAAGGACGTCTTTCCCTGGCATATTGAGGATTTGGGGCAAATTTCTGCATTCAATATTGCAGTGGAAATGAAAAAGCATTTGGATGGAGAGATGATGCGGGAATCCGATTTTCTCCCCGGAACCCCCACTCTTATTGTTTCCACTCTGGTTCACACTGTTGAGCTTTCTATTCCTTAGCCTGACTTTTTATTGAATTCCTCCACAAATAATAGTTCAAGTTTCTGAGTTTTTTTCCTTTTCCTGTTGGCTTGGCCTCATTTGTGAAGCAAGAATCTCAGACATTTCTATCAACTCCCTCCTTTCATGAAGTGCTTCTTTGACTCCACAAAAATCCGTTGATCCTGGGCCGCGGTGGTTCTGATTCATATGGAAATACGTCAAACATAAATTCACACTGACACAGTGAATTAAAGAGCCTGTTCAAATCCTCCTCCGTACACTTACAGGACTGCGGAGACACACTCGTTTATATTCATCTCTCTTGTTTACGGCACCGTTCGGGGGAAAGGTGTGTTTCATAGGAGGCGACTATAGAGCATGTCTCACCACAGTGTGCCATTGTTATCGTTTGTCTGCTGACGGATTGCTCCGACAACATGTTCGGCAAGTCAAGGACCCGCTGTGTTTGTTGTCTTAGTGCTTTATGTATGATTGCCTCTTGGAAAAACAGCCATTTTTCCTGATTCTGCATCGTGTGCCCTTTGGCCACATCATTATTCACCGTTTAGGAACCATGTCATCAAGTGCACACGGTTATTTTAAAATCTTGTCACATGATATTATATTATTGTTGTGCTCTTGAGATTTATCAATTTTGGAGTCAGACACAAAGATAACGTTGATAGCAGTGATGGGCTGACAGTGTCATCATCTACAAAGCTGACTGGATGGAAGTCTCCGGGACTCCTTTACTAATGTTAAAACCCAACGCTCCTGACTTACTCACATGTTTCAAACGTTGATTAAGTCCCTCATCATCACATTTTATAGTTATTACTTTATGAAGTTCTTCCCCTTCAGAAATCTAGTCGAGCAAGAGGTTACGAGAGCAGAGTCCATTACGATGTAATAATAATAATAATAATAATAATAATAATAATCTCTATTTATATAGCGCCTTTCTAGACCAGGGTCACAAAGCAAATAATGGCTTCACTCCTCCTCGAGCCTGCTGTAATCACAACCCGCTTTGTTTATACAGTGAGTCCCTCGGAAGTGGAGACTTCTGGTATTGATGATGCAAAGTGACAAACCCTGTATTATTGTGAGATTATAGCGGTTGATCTTGATTAGCTCATCAGCTAGTTAGCTATCTGAATTGTTGCATCACCAACCTTATAATACATATTTAACACCGTAATATTTTATATATATATATGTATGTGCGTGTGTGTGTCTTAGATATTTCCTAATATGTTGGTGATAAATGTGTTATATTGTTTGAATGAATCAAGACACACGTAGTTTAATCTGCTCTCAATAATACGTATATTTATGTAAACATTTGTCTGTTAAAAAAATAGTAATTAAAAAAATCAGGGTGAATAAGGATTTGGAAGACAATGGAAGAAAATTGAAAAAAAAAACATACATTATTAAATGCTGGACAAGAATGACAGTTCACTTCATATCCAGTGGAAGAGAGCGACAACAACTATTTAATCGATGCTTTTCTGTCCTTTGTTGATGATGACAGATGTCAGAATCTGTGTCCTTTGGAGATAGATTTATTCCAGTTAGAATCCAAACGAGAAATCCAATTAAAATTGAGTCTGTCAGAGTGGAAATCTTTTTAGAGGAAGCGTGGGAATTCAGCCCGACTGTCTGCCGCCGTATCTCAGGCTCGCCAGATAACTATGCAGATCACACGTCCTCCCGCAGACTAAATGACGACGCTATATGTTCTACCTCCCTGACAGTCGCGCAGCAGACGTCCTCTGAACGCCACACTGAAGAAATTTGTAGTTTTTCTGGACTTTGAATCAAGAAACGGGACACTTTGTTGCTGACAGAGTTGAAGATAAGAAACGACGGAACCCAGAGTGTAAAATATGAATTGATTTACGTAAATATAGCTTAACTTGAGTTACTACCATTGATTAAGAATTTGTAGCTCCACCAGCAACTGAGCATCTTTTTAACACGACTTTAGGGATGAACGCTGATTTATTATGGTGGTGTTTAGTCTGAGAGATAAATACGATAAACAATCAACCCGAGGACCAGGAACTCACAGCGCTCTGACTCAAACTCAACAACAAACACGATAATAAGCATTAGCTTCATTGTCTCGGTCTTGATTCTATTCCTTTGTGTCGACCAGTTGCAGGCGTACGTTTAATTTCTACATTAAACAGTCAAATACCCGTGTGAGATCACTGTTTAGTTCTGAAATAAACAACCTTAAATGATGACTTATCCAGCAGAACTCCACTGTATTGTCTGTCATTTAAGGCAATAAACTCGTCACCCAAGAAGAAGTTAAGCAGAATTCCTGTTTCTATGAAGGAGGATTTGTAAACTTTCAAATAGAGAAAGAAGCAGCAGCTTAAAATCAGTAGATATCTACCTATCATTTTAAATGAATGACAAGTATATATTTTATTGTGTCTTGTTTTGATTTTTTAAGCGCTTTGTGACTCTGGTCTGGAAAAGCGCTATATAAATAAAAATTACTTACTTACTTACTTACATTTGTCTGTCTACAAAATATATTTGTGACTCAAAGTTTTTAACCAATTTTATTAAAATGGGCTGATAAAGCTTCATGAAACAGTGTCATGTTGTTTAGAGGAAGTCAGTAGGTGGCGCCATCAGTTTAAAAAGGATATGAAGTTGTATTTGTTGTTCAAAACAAAGGTAAGTAGTGCAGAGACCGCCATCTAGTGGACTATGTGAATAATGACACTGCTTCATGAAGCTTCATCACTACATGATACAGTTTCATAATTCTGAAAGGCCACTACAACATATAGAAATTATGCCAGGTTTTATTGAATTAGTAGATCAGAGCCAAACATGACAAGATCTAGAATATAAGATTTCTTTTTTACTTTTGCAGCAATGGTTTGATTCCTGTTCAGGATCTTTTTTCATTTTGATTGTTTTCATTAAGTTCTGTGAAAGTTGCTCCTTCACAGTTAATACATGAACGACTGTAGTCATGTGTTAGTGTGACAAAATGATGATGAACCATTAACGCGTGATTTTAACTTGATTATTTAAAACCCAGTAAGAATAAGTAAGAACTCAGTTCAACTCTCCTGCCTAACGCTTGAGAACGACTGTCCTGAAGATGAGCGCGAAGACAACCGCGTGTTCGTCACGAGCGTCCGCTTGATCCACTGACTACACTGAAAGTCTGACTGAGCATGAAATTGCGGGATGATAACAAGAAAGCATCTTTGCTTTTATTCTTTGATCTCAACTCTCTGAGCCTTTTAAGATCAGTGTGACATTGGCAGATTTACAAAACCTTCAAGGCAATTATTAATTTGATAGCTTTATCGCTCATAAAGGCCCTAGCAGGGGTTTGTACAGTAAGAACACTTTGACAACCAATTAGAACGGGCGTTTTCAAAGTGTGACCAAGGGGCCATTTGTCTCCCTTTAGGCATATCATGCAGCCCACAATCTCTAGTATGAACTGTAAAATACACTACATGTTTAATTGTAAAATAAAAAACACCTTTTATGTCCCAAAAGCTTTTTATGACAAGATCTCACAGGGTCAATTAAAAGAAAGACAAATTGAAGTGTCTATGCTTATTCCTAAATACTGAATCTTTTGTTGAACTGGTTCATGATGAATTGGTTTTTATATTAAACTTCCTGTTGAGATAACCTTTGGTATAATGTCACTTTCCACAGTTGTCACCTCCAACTTTCACGTCATCAAAAAGTTACGACAATCCTGAATCAGTAGTTCAATGTATGAAATGTTATATACAACATTTTTACGTTTTAGCAACTGTAAAACTCGATTCGTGGTGGTATTTTTAGAGGTTCAAACTTCTTAAAGCCTTTCTGTGTATCTGACCTGAATAATGAATGACGGTGACAGTAAGAGCAGCAGCACACCTCCTGAGTACTGCGATTAAAACATTTCTCATGTACTAGTCCATCGATAGAGGTGTTAAATCTTTCATGGTACATCAATAACGGCTACTTCCTGGATCTTCCCTCGGTCTCACAGGGGGACCTGCCGGTGTTAGCTTGTCTCATATTTGGATCCTACATGTGCAGCGAAGGTTTCGTCTGATTGACAGTAGTGGGGTGACTGTCCAAGATGTGATTCGTGTCTGGGTTTCGAGAACATCAGTTTGAAAACGGATCAGTGTCACTGCGTTAAGAGAGAGCTGAGGGTCAGAGAAAATCTAAAGGAAGGTTAAAGCATTTTCATCAACCCTATTATGTATGACTCACCCTCATGTCAACTAAGAGGCAAGAGAATTTTCAGTTATTCGTGTGTTTTTGGAGTTACAGGGATTGTTCATAAGGCTGGATCAGATCACCGATGTAAGGAGGAGCCTGACCATGAATAGCTCTGAAAGAAAGAACCAGAATTTTAAAGTTGATCCTGAAAGAAACTGGCAGCCAGTGAAGAGTTTTAAGGATCGGAGAAATGTGAGTTCTTCTACAAGAGCGGACAATCCTGTACTAGACATGAGGTTGAGTACTATCCCTTTCACAAACATGTGTTTGTCAGTCTTCTTACCTGTGTATCATAGACATTTACAATCGGCCTGATCTGTTAGGAAGGAAATTGCGTGTCTGGAGCCTGGTCCTTTCAAGGTTTCTGCCTCAAGAGGAAGTTTTGTTTTGCCTCAGTAATGTTTTTGCAAGCTCTTAGCTGGGTACTAGAGCTGCACTTGTAGTATAGAGCAAGTTTAAATTAACAATGTAAATAAAAAAACATTAATCCACAGATGAAATCTTTTAAAATGATACCAATATAACTCATTCACTTTTCGACAAAGTTAAAGTCGACGTGACGATGAGTAGAAAATAAAGTTTTTGGGTGAAATACAACCCTTTAAATAAGAACTACTCAGGCGCAGGTTAGCAACAGTTGAATCTTATCAAGAAAAGCCAGCATCTTCTAGAATACCAGATCCACGTCCCAGTGGTGAAGGGTTCTACTTCCTAATACCCAGCACAGCTCCCTTGTATCACCGACTGGTGAGGATTTTGGATGGTATGTGCTCATATCTGCCGGGAGATGATACAGAGAGAGCTTAGTTGGAGAAGAAAGTGTCTCTGGTCCTGAGAGGAATAGTGTGAGGGATGAACGGCAAACTGGCCAGAGGCTGTTAAGCAATTGCTCAAGATCCAATTGGATTTAAGGTTAGCCTCTGTTCATGGATTCTGCGGTTCGCTATCCTCACCGCAAGCTTAGCTGGACTCGCTGGAGTGAGACAGCCGAGTCTCCGTCCGACACACACCGTCCGGTCTTTTAAAAGTTCCATAACCGTTGTTTGAAACACTCCTATCTCCGTCATCATCTGGAACGAGAAGCCGGCTTTGTGTAAGTCCCTGCAGCTACTGCTTACTTAAGGCCGAATGTCTTCCTCAGAAAAACATTGCTTCGTGTTGCAGAGAAAACACACTTGACCTCCATCTGGTCTCGTCTTCTTCTGGCTGTGTTATCTGAATGATTGAGAAGCAGATATTGACTCATTTATTTTATCTCCATTCCGATCATGGACGACGGAAAGCAGTGTATTTGGAAGTCGGTTTAAATGAAATATTAGATAAAGCCATATACAAGTAATACTGTTCAAATGTATGCTGGACGTGAGAGATATTTTTGAAAGCTTCCAGCTGACATGACCGGGGGGACAGTTTCAGTAGAGACACATGTTTTCATGATGTTTTTGATCTTCCTCTCAATGACCCTCAACATCATTTGCCACCTGGTTCATCCATGAACCCCATTGGCTCTTCTAACCATACATTCCAGCTCACTGTCGTTGATAGAGATTGCAACCTGGGATTCATTTTTGTCAGCACAAATTAAAATCAAAGCCAAAGCTGTGTCACTTTCATTACAAACCCTGATTGAATCACAGCAGGTGACTTTAATTGTTTATTTGAATTAGTTCATAGATGAGATACATTATGATCTGACAAGATGACTAAGTAGTGAGATTGAATTAGACATTAACTTGATGAAGTCATCCTCGTACCAGCACCCCCAGTGAACAAAGCAGTTTGTTAGTTAAGTTTAATACGAACACTTATATTAAGAATATACACATAAGTGTCATCTTGTTCTTCCTCTTTATGTTCTTCTTCTTATTTTATTTTTTATGTATTATTTTTTATCGTTTATGAAAAATTGCTGGCTATTGGTAAAAAAACAATTTCCCGAAGGAGACCTCCTGAGGGATCAATAAAGTCTTACCTTACCTTACCTTACCTTACCTTAATTGATCACTGAGTTTTCTACAGTCAATCCCTAAACTGACGAGTAAATTTACTGCAAAATCCTCACTGCTTGTGTTTTCTTTTTTCATTCTTTTCCTAGTCACTGAAAAGTGAAGCACAAGTAAATACTTTTTTTTTTTTTCAAGATAACGGAATTCAAGAAGAAATTACATAACAAATATAAGCATCGAGATATTCCGACTTTCCACGGAGTTAATACAATCCTTCATTGTGTTGACTGCCGGAGTGTATCGGCTTGTCGTCCATTAGTATGCCGGAGAGTGACGTGAGGCGGTGATTATCAGCACAGTGAGATGCGAGGTCACCCCAGGGTCATTAGAAGAAAGAGGATGGGGCAAAGGTTTAGCAGCCCTGACCTCATTAGTTAAGTTCTGTGTGGACTACTGAATGTGCTCGGCACAGCTTCCGTATGGGAAAATGTGGATTGGGCTTCATTTCCACTGAATACATTTGAATTTCTGAGATCTGGCAACATTCCTAAATCCAAGCCTTCGTCTGTTCAGGGTTTCTGATGTTGGAGATGTTGAAGAGGCCTGAGAAGAATCTGAAATAACAGGAGCTTTATAAATACCGCAACATGTTTTACTAATAATAGATAATAATTGACTAAATAAATACTTTTTTTTGGTTAATTTCTCTAAATGTTTATTTTAATTTTTCATCATTTTCACTCATGTTACTGTTCAGTGTGCTGGAGTATTATAACTATTGCTTTTATCAATGTAAAGATATAAGACTTTTTATGATGCTTGTTGTGAATAAAATTCTATCTTCACTCATTTTCTACTTACCCTAATGTCGACTAAGGATTGGGATTTTTTTTTAAAGAATTATAGGCAAAAATATAAGACCATTTTAATGTAGTGAACTGATGCTCCTTCGTCTTCATCAGAAATGACACTTAAAAACATCCAAATACCTCTGTGGTGCTCGTCTGTAATACCCATCTTGTATTGAAGCCTTGACAAGTGGAATTATTCCTGAAAAAAGTAACCAAGTCTGTTTTTTAAGGTCTGGTAAATCTAGGCCAATAAACACAGCCAGGAAGAACTCCAGGTAAATTTCTGAAGCGCTATCAGTATAGACAGTAGACTGGAAGCGACATTACCGACAAGCAGTATGGATGTTTTTAGATGTCTTTTTGGACAAAAATGAAGACGAAGATCACTGAGCTATAATATAAACGTACCTTTTTGCCTATAACTTTTAAAAGGAACAGATTACTCTTAATTTCTGTGATAATTTCTCGAACTCCTGTGTTGTTCTCAGTTTTATCTTGATCTTTAAAGTATGTACTTTTTTGAGTATTGTTTTGATTGTTTAAGTGCTTTGTGACCCTGGTCTCGAGAAGTGCTATATAAATAAATATTACTTACTTACTTACTTAAAATAACATTTAGTTGGCATGAGGGTAAGTATTCAGGTACTTGATTGAGTGTCACATGTTTTACTTCTGTCTGTCAGCGTTTAAACTTTAAAATCTCTTTTCACCAGCGATTTAATTTATATTGATGTTCGACCTTGTGCGTAAATAACTACTTTTGAATAAAACAAAAGATGTAAAGTATGAGTTTACATTTTCATCCTGTTTTGTGTTTACTGACGGCAACCAAGAAAAGGTCATTCAATAACCTTCATGTTCTTTTCGAAGCAAAAACAGTTTGTATTTTTGTCACAGACACGTTAAATACCGAGGTAAGATTTTCATGCATCTTTCCTTCCAAGTCGCTGTGATCAGTAATTTGCCACAAATGTAAGACTCGACAATAACACGACGCTTTGATCGTGGCTGCGAGACAGACTAATTTGAAGATTCAATGACGGTGCCTTTCCCAAAACTACAATCTTCACCTCACTTTGCGCCTCTAATTATAATTTACCTGAAGATCTGACCTTGAGAGTGAAAAATCGGCGGGAAGTTAATTGGTAGAAGACGAGGCGGAATCAAGGCCGACCTCCGCGATGCGCTCTTGCTGAAACGTGCCCGCCGAGATTGCGACAGAAGCGACGGTGAATTAAACGTGTTTAGAGGGAAGACTGTGATGAATTATTGTTCGTCTGTCTCAAACTGTATCCTGTCAACACTGCCGTGATAATCAATCTTCACTCCAATTACTGTTTATCTTCCCCGGGTCGCAGGGTTCAACATTTGATCATGATATTGCAAATTAACTGGATTTTCATGTTGGTTTTGCAGAAGCATGGACATGCTTTATTCATGATTCACCAGGTGGTTACGCAGTAATCCCTACCAAACCTAATATCACTAATAAATATTAATAATATATTCTCAAAGGTTCTGAACAAGTTTTTAATAAATATTTAAAGGAATTTTGATAATGAAACAAGGAATATATGATAAAATGTTCCTTTTTTCTTGAGGTCTTTCAAGGATTCATTGTGAGGGTCTTATCTTGGTGGATGGTTCAGTAAGTAAAAATAACGAGGGATACTTTTGTCACTTTTTTTTTTTTTTTTGCAACCATCAATCTGACTGATTCTAACTATAATCTTCTTGACATCTTGTTTCTGAAAAGCTTTTTTAAAAAAAGATGAGCCACAACAATAGTTGACTCATGCATGTCAGTTTCATTAAGGCTCACGCCCACACCTTCATTTTGATGTCGGTGGATGGTAGAGTCCCACAGGTTAAATATACATGTGAAGATGAATTTGCTGCCGGGCTTTTTTATTAAAAACTGGAGAAGCTCCCGGAGAGCACAGACCTCCGACAAGCAGCTCATTTGGAGCAACATTTATCCACAAGCTTGTATTGATGGTTATATACGGTGAATGTGTTTCTATTGTCGTCTTCAATAGCAAACACGTAGAACCTTATTATGTTGTGTTTTCAGAAGTTTACTTTTTTTACCTGAAATGGTCCTGAAGACATTACATGGTCTAATTAAATAATCTAGCCGTATTACGTTTTTGTCTGTGTGCTTATGCAATTGTTATTATCATTCAAAATTATAATAACAATACATCTTGTGAGTCAGCGATGAGAAAGGAGGTAAATTATGTCTCCATGAGTGCAGTTTATCAACGAAACAGAGTACAGACCTTCAAAATAGCTCCTTGGATAACCCTAACCTTCATCCGTCTGCTGTGATTTGTAGGCTGGATGCACCTCATACCTGGATCTTCTCCAAAGGTTAATAGGTTCTTCCTATCGCCCTGACTCCACCACTTTTCCAGAAATATGTCTCTTGTGCGGAGAAAAGAAAACAGCAACACTAGAAAATACACCCTTTCAGATGGAGTTCCTTTTGTTTTGTTTTCCCGATGAAGTGTTAAATGGGCTGACACATTCATTAGTTGTTGTTTACTAGTGGTGTACCGCAGTGTGCTGTTCTGTCAGGGCCCTGTCTCACGCTAACAACAATATAGACGCTAGCATGCTTAGCTATAAATCTATTTGGAATCAGATCTGAACAGGTCCTACTGCTCTTTTTGCTCTTCCCTAAAAAAAAGTTTTCCATACGAGTCTATAAAAACAATTTTATTATATTAACGAATATCTTGCAAGTCATTCAAGAATATAATACAATTGCAAAGACTGAAACAAAGACATGAACATCAGTCGATTTATCCCCCCAAAAAAGCCAAATTGTCACGGTTCGTACGGAGCGAAACCGAGGTGCAAGTGAAGAAAAAAACACCCAGACAAAAAACAGAAGAGTTTAATAGTTTAATAACAACGTGTCCAAAAAACAATCGAATAAATATAAAACAATAAACAACAAGTCCAATATCTCTCAAAATGTCCAAAAGAAGCAAAGAAATGACAGGGAACCTGGAAACAACAGAAAAGAAATCATAGAGGTCAAAACACAAGCTAGGAACAAACAACAACTAAAATACTGAGGTAACTAAGGCAGCGAGACAAAAATACTAACTAAAGAAAAACACAAAAACAACCTGGAAGAAAAGCAACCATTAACCACATGAAACCCTCTGATCCGGCACAATGGTCTGGAACAGTTGATTTGCTGCTTCTAATTTCTGGTAAGCTGCGGCCGTGCGCCATTAGGCTGGTTCATGTGGGAAGAAAGGTAGTAAAACAGGAAGTTACTATACAAAATAAAACCACAATAAAAGGGAAGCATGACAAACATAAGATCATAAGATTTTGTTCTGCCCTTAAAGTCAAAGATTTCGTGCCAACGTGTCATAGAACCACAAGAATAATTCCAAAAAGACAAAGTTAGCGAAAAGCTAAATTACAGGATCTTACACCATCAACCACATGATGCATGATGGGACTGGCACAGTTAGCAGGGCATTTTTCCAGCATTTTTCCGGTTTTATCTGGGCAAGCAAATATATCTTCCCTTCTGCAACCCACTTTTAAGATATCACAAGATCAACATTTGTCATCTGAAGAGCTCAGCTATGTAAATATTGATAATATATTACTGAGCCACTTAAACACTAAAACTATCTTCACAGTATCTGCATGTATTTCCCAAGATATATCATGTAGCATATCCAGGATAATGTCTGTAATACACGGATTATCTTATTAAAACTACACATGAACGCCCCACAAACACACATTTATTTGATCAAATATACTGAAATAGTGTCTGCTGCTTGTAGATTACTACCATTTCGTCAACTAAACAAAAGATTCTAATTTCCTAGGAAACAAAAAGAGAATGTGTAGTGTGTCGATGTGTTTGTCGGTCGATATATAAATAGAACCCTGACACAATGTGTCAAATAGGCTCCCACTCATATCGCTTGATTTTTGCACTTCAATTTTCACATATACTAAGATGGAAAAAGAAAAAAATATATATCGCTTTCAAAGAGTCGTAATTTGGAGACAAACAAAACCATTAGAAATCCTGCGGCTTCATAGAATCTAACTTTAATTTGTTCTGTTTGTAGCTACAATTGGCTTCACAGCACCATTAAAAGTCACGTCGATGATGTCTTGGAATGATATAGAAGTGTGTGTATCCATGCATGTTGTGGCTGTTATCTTAATACTTAAGAATAATTAATTTGCTTGATGAACTCACAGGAATAAAAGGCTAGTCATGCAGAAAAAAATGATTACAAGGAAATATATAACGCAGCAGCCAAAGAACCTGTGGACTCTCCAGTGAAGACTGTTAAAATATTCAAAGGGAATATCATTACTTTTACATCAAAATCGGCTCATAATATCTCATTAATTAATTCATGGAATATCAGGACCTTGCTTGGTGGGAATTAATGGGAGGCCTGTCCATCCAATTTAGAGAGGAGGAGATAAAAGAGACGTTTCTTTGGGGAAATTTGTTTCAGATTTGACAGGATGTAGATGTTAGAATTAGTGTCTCCGGATCAGGTAGGAATCCTCTCCACTGCCGACTTGACCTTTCTCAAGTCTCCTCGGTTTAAAAGCAGCTGCACTCAACAATCAAATTTACATGCTCGACGAGAAAAGTTGAAGCTCGGCTACAGAAAGGTTAATCTCATTCTCCTCTAGCTCTACATCCGCAGACATTTGCTTTCTAAGCCAATACGACATCCCAGTCTGGACCCACTCGGAGCTGCCTGCCCCGGCGCAGTGTGTGTTTGGACTGACATGACTTGAATGCTAAGCACCATCAGCTGACTGTTGAGACCTTCTTGTAACGTGGCCAGTCATCACCGGCTGCCAGGCTCCAATTACGCATGCAGACCTCCTGATTCAAGATGTGATGGAGGCTGGCTCAGACCCCGAACTGAAAAACCAAGTAATGACGCCCTTGTGCGAAATATAAACACATAAAAACGTCTCCTTAATAATGTTGACGCGGAAACAATATTTCAAGTGTTTATCAAGATCCCTTTTGTGTTTGTAACAAGAGCTGCCACATCAACACGTTATGAGTTAATCAGGATTAATAACAGCGAGAAGCAGATCTGAACGATGAGGTCACTGGAGAGGCAAACATCAACTTTATCGGCCAGAAACTCTCCGTTCCCCTTCCTTGTGATGCAACACACTGACCTTGAGCTTTGGACTTCAAATGTTCCTCAAGCTCTCCTCCCTAACATTCCTTTGAGTTACAACTGCACCATTTTAAAACCTTCCGACCTTTGTTTCATTATTTCAATTGGATTACACGTGATTTGTTTGTCTTCTGTTCAGTTACCTTTTTGAAAGTTTTACAGATCGGTGTTGAAAAATTTAATCTGGACTTAAATTTAAATTGGCGGATAACAAAATTTCTCATTTCCCTTGTGGCACCACTGGCAATAAAAGTTTCTGAATCCGATCGTGCTGTTATAATACTGCTTATGTTGTTGATTTGAAAATAACAAAGATATATTTTCATGGATATATTTTCCCTATTTCCCAATCATGCACATTTAAGTGTCTCTTAAAGTGATCTTGGACTCTATTGTACTCATCAGTATTTGTTTGTTTGTACAAAACTCCCTTTTCATTGAAAAATTACACACCTATATATACCCCTTCAAGGGACTCGTTGTATAAACAAATCGGGGCGTGACCACAGCTGGCTGGAGGAGTAGTGAAGCCACTGTTAAAGTAATAACATCATCATTATGAGAGACTTGCTGCATCTTGGAGAGGAAGACTTTAACATTTGAAACATGTGAGTGAGTCAGAAAAGTTGGGTTTTCACATTAGTTGCCCTTTAACTCTGTTTTACTCTATCTTTAAAACTATTTTTTTTAACATGTCTCTTGTCCTCTCTTTGGTCTCCAAAACTTGTGCCTCTTACATTCTCATTTTACTTACAAAGTATCAACTCTGTAAATTCCAATTTAAAATATTTATATCTCAATAAAAAAACAAACAATACAACTTTAAATGAACAAGGAGACGATGCCAGTGGACTTATACTGTAACTAGTTATATTGGATCTGGTCTCATAAAAGCTACTCCGGACTCACCGAAACTGGTACGTCATCACATTATTCTTTTTATTATAAATATTTTATTTATGCCTGTTGCGCCCCTGACTTTGTATTTTATGGCTTCGGTGTACGTAAATTAAAACTTTATTGACACTGTCACAGAAGTTCCAGCTGAATGGACCAGTCGTCCAAAAGCCTGAAAGTGAACCACTTACTGTGTTGTAAGCTCCGACCATTGGATCACTAAAACGTTTTTTCCATCTGACAGCTGTCAATTAAAACTGATAATACAGTTTGTTATTCATTGCAACAGCATCCTAATAGCAAAAGTGCCACTCGATGTCCTAAGAAGTGGCTCCAGTGTGTGAAGAAGGACTCTTTAGAGTCGAGGAAGTGTCTTTTGCATCTTTAAAGAGCGATGTGAGCGAGCGAGTAATGGATTGATGTTAGATGGTGACATGACTCTGATAGCTTCATCCTTTATCTAATCTCACTTGGCTATGTCAAGTACTTCTTTCTGTTCTCTACTCAACACTTTCTACGAGAGTTATCTAATGTCATAGGTTTGTGATGCACTTTGAATATAGAAATATTCACCTCTTGACAGTGAAACATTAAATTCCTGATAATATCTTGTGTCATTATGATGTGAGCAGGACTTGTACGTTCAGTTGTATCAGGTTTGCCAGAAGAAAAGTGATCTTGTGTTTGCTTTATATCTGCCTCGAGAGCTAAAACGCTGGTGGTGGATGTGGTTTTGTTTGTCCTCAGGGCTCTTGCGGTGAAGTTGTGCAATAACCCTCTCAAAGGTTAGATAGGGTAGGAATGTTGTTTTATACCAAAGACAATGTTTTTTTGGTTGTTTTGCTCCTCGCTCTTCCTCTCGTCGAGGGTTTTCGCAAGACCAAAATTGGACACTGTTGCGTTCGCCGTCTCTATCCAGTACAATTGAACCGTGGCATTCAACTAACAAGACATTTTGATTCTTAACCACAAAGAAAGAAGAGAAAACAGGAGAGTGGCCATGGCAACAGAAGGTGTTGGGCAAACCAAGGTTGAAAATATCATTTAGAAATGAATAAATAAAATAAACTAAATCATTGTGAAGGTAAGAAATAGAGGAAAGCAGATACCATAATATTAGACAACCATTAGAAAGTCTTTTTAAAAAACAGTTTACAGACCGTAAACTAAAAAATTGTGTTTAGAATAAGCTGTGAGATAAAAAACCTGCCAACAGAAGCCTCCGTCACTGTCTAGACAACAATAAATGTTTAACAAAACAAAAACATTTATGATGGGGAAGTATTATTCTTCATAATATTGTGATCGGATCTTTCCTCCCGTCATGACATAAACACAGACAGTAAAAACTAGAGTTTATTTATTTAATTCTAGAAAAAGTAGAAGGAATTTAAAAGTACTTCTTTTATTCGTTTGTTTTTTTATTGTTGAATCCTAATGTCTCGCAATGGTACGATGATCATTTTTTGTCTTTATATACAAGACTAGTCTCTGCATATTGGCGCCTGAATCTCCGTGTGAGCCGAATCAGAATTTCACTCTTCAGTCTTCACGCTCCGGATCACAGCTCAGTATGTGTGTCTGCACTGTGTTCGTCACGAACGCACCAACCATGTCACCTGAATCTTTACGATCATCTTTTTTTATCATCGCACCTTCAAATGAGAACATGTTGAGGTGATCCTGCTTGTGTTTAATTTAAACACAGTGAAATGATGTAAGGATTCAGCTCTGTTTCATTTCTTTATTTTGTGTAGTTATCATGATGTAATTATATCTCCATATTTATGATGTAAATTTGTTTGTTTGCCAGTATAAGAGCCTTATGTTCTGTGGTCACATTTTAAATAAGCTCATGTTTAGATGTTGAACATGTGTCTGGTTGAGTGTGAAGGAGACCTCTTTGAATCCTCATTATAGCTCTTTTAAATATTGCATATTCTACTAAAAATAATTAATTTAAAAAGTAATCGGACACATTTTAACTAGGGTTGGTCTGATGAAGCTTCATGAAGCAGTGTCATTATTTTCAGAGTCCACTAGATGGCGGTCTCTGCATTATTTCCCTTTGTTTTGAACAACTGTTCTAACGGAAAAATCACATACTTTTTAAACTGATGGCGCCACCTACTGACCTCTTAGCAACATGACACTGCTTCATGAAGCTTCATAACAATTAAATAAACAAAAATGAGAATTTTAACTTCATAATAAATGACTGACTGATTTACATTTAGAATGATGAATTAAGGGAGAACAACATTAGCTAAAACTTGTGGCATAGCATTGAAATACTTTCTTTGAAGAGGATTTAAACCTTGTGTTATCTCAGGGTCAAGGTGACCCAAAGGCCCTAAATCAAATGTGTTTGTGGTATCCTTTGTGTTGTCTCTGGGTCAAGGTAAACGACCTCCAATACTAAATATGTATTTATAGAAGCCATGGAGGTCGTTCAACAAAAGAGATACCTTCTTTTTTTTCCGGGCCTTGACCCTTTGATAACACAAGGGTTAAAGAAACAATATTTTTTTATTAAGTTAAGGAATAATGATTCAAGTCAGTCACCTGAGTATATGTACGACCTGAAGTTTGTTGTCTTGAGTAGCAATATTTCCCCAAAATTGGATGCCGGCTCATTGGAAACCTGCTCATGTTAGCGTTGCAGTCCTGTAAGCTTGAAAAGACCCTTTTTTTTCATTCATAGTGCATCCAGCTGAGAAATGATTCCTGCTTTTAGACGGCAAAGCAATTCGATTTTGAGCCTTATTGTTATTGTGCCGCAGCCCTTGTTGTCAACAGGCAGCTCGCTGGAACAAGACTAATGTGTGTTTGGTGTTGTCTCCTTTTCTCTGTCCAGCTGCCATTCAGGTCGAAATAACCCCGACTCAAGGAGTCATCAGCATCGGAGATTCCAAGTTTTTCCTGTGCGAGGGTGAGTTTTGTGAAGCACACGCTTCTACCTTTACCTGATATCATTGTCAAGGTCTGTCATTTACTGGCTTTTATTTTGTCTTGAGAAGAGAAACTTTGTAATAGATTAATTTTTTTTCTGATTATTTATTTCTATTAGATTTTATTTTTTCTACAAGATCATTTTAATTATATTACAAATTATTTATTTATATTAGATATCTGATTTTTCCGTCAAATAATTAATTTCTATGAGATTTATTCTTGAGGAACAAATATTATGGTTGTCAACAATTACTCAAAAGATTTTGGCTTCTCGTCTAATGCTTTTGAAACACTTAAAAACAGAAGTGTACAAATCTGTGAGGATATTAACAGACATAAAAGCTTTTCAAATCTTCACTGGAGTCACATGATAGTCACTCAAGTACCCGTCCATTTTCTGTCCAGTACCACATCAGAGTAAGTGCACTTCTCTGTGGACGTTCCTCTCCTTGGAAGCCTTTAACAGACCCACAAGGCCGGCTGCTTTATTAAATATGCAATATGTGTTACTGTGCTCAGAGGGATTTCTTTTATCCCTCGGATGTACTGCTGAGTTTTGTTTAGACTCCTGCAAAGTCTAAATATAACCTGCATTAAACGCGAGACTTCACAGGTGGAGAATATGCTACTGTGTTATGGCGCTAAAAAACCTCATATCTATCATAATGTCATTAAAAAAAATCCACAACATCTGCTGCATTTTTTCTTCAACTACTTATGTTTCTGTTGAATCAGCAAATGACTGTATGTTTTTCTAAGTACCTCTGCCAAGGAGGTTATGTTTCATTTAATGAGTGATTCAGAGCCAAAATTAATTAAGTGAAGTGCAATGTTGTGGCCTTGGAAAATGAAGAAACTGTATCATGGAACATAATAAAAAATATGTGTCTAATAATGTAGCTCAAATCTGTCAAGCTCAATGCCGAAGGCCCACCTGATGGTTGACTCAGTATAAAGTACATTATTGTTTATATTGACCTAATATATAAAGTAAGGTAAAACTTTATTGATCCCTCAGGAGGTCTCCTTCAAGAAATAGTTTTTTTCCAATAGCCAGCATATGCCAGTGTTTTAAAAAATATATATATTTATGTCAACAATTATTCAGAGACTTCCCATACCTAGTGATGCTTATGAAGCTTCATGAAGCAGTGTCATTATTTTCAGAGTCCACTAGATGGCGGTCTCTGCACCATTTTCCTTTGTTTTGAACAAATGTTCATAAAACATCACATCATTTTTTAAACTGATGACGCCACCTACTGACCTCTAAACAACATGACACTGTGATCAGACCATCACTACCAATAACAGTAAAACTGATGGAATAGTTTTTTGGTCGAACTCGGAGGTATTTAATAAATCGAGCCTCCATGAATAGAAGATAATATCACAGTTATACTAATCATTTTTGCACAGTTTGCAGGGATCCTTGAAAAGTCTTAAAAGTCAAAATGAATCTAAAAAATTGCCATTAATTCACCTTTATAAAGGCTGCAAAACACATTATTAAAATGTGTTTACATTAAATGCAAATATCTGGTTACATTTATTTATAAAAACATGTTTTGTTTTTAGATTCAATTTGGTTAACATGGGAAGTTGTTTCTTCAATGAGAAATATTATGTCCAACAAACATTTTTTTTCATGGATGAAAGCGGTACCATGCAGCGTGTATAAGGCATGGTGTACTTTGTGTTTGACAAATAATATTTAGTAGGAGTTTTGTGTATATACTTTATGTTTGGCCTGAGATTTGATCTGTTAAACTGATTTCTTTTTTAAACTGTTTAAACTGTGTTAAACCCTGTGTGAGTTAGATATAATTGTAATTAAAAAATAGAATGTTAGAAATCTCCACACGTATGGAAATGATTGAGGTCTGTCCTTCAGTTTTGAATCATCCAATCCATTCGAACTTAGGATATGAATCATGCATAAGTTTATATTTATCAAAACATTGACTTTATATTCTCATAAGAAACCATTTTTTTCTGATGTTGCAACATGACTTCTTTTCTAGACTCTTCTTAACTTAATAGAAAGTCAAAATGCGTTTTGCGAAAAAAGGAAAGAAAAGAAAGGAAATTCCCCAGCTCGCATTCATTGTTATAAAATATGAATGTGGTTTAACTTTCATCTTTTTATATTCAATGGTAGAAAAGTTGCTGTTATATTCCCTACAATACATCAATAAGTTAGAATATATGATTCAACGTTGGCTTTAAATACGACCACCTTTGATCAGTTGTTAAGATAAAAAAGAAAGAATAAATCAGTCGCATTATCAAAGTGAAGATTTACAGCCAAAATATAGATTAACAGTGTCAGATGAGCAAAACATTTTAAGACTTGTAGAACTATCCCAGTGACTTTTGTCTTGTTGTTGTTGCAGTGGTCGGAGATGTTAAAGACATAGACTGGTACGACCCCAGAGGGGAGAAGATCAACCCCAACCGGCAAGATATTCTGGTGACGCGCACTGAACTCACCTCCGTGCTCACCATATACCACGCCAGCTTGGACAGCGCCGGCTTCTACAAGTGTGTGGCCAAGAACGGAGATGAGGAGGCCGAGGCCACCGTCCTGGTGGAAATCTTCCGTAAGTTTTCCAGAGACGCAAACAGAAAAAGCTTGAGTTGCCAAGATGGCGACAAAAAGTGTCTTTTCTCCCCATATGGTGGGGGTTGGCTTCATTCTCATGAGCTCGTCTCCCCGCAGAAAAGATCACGTTCCAGGATGTTCCCAGTCCGCAGGAGTTCAACGAGGGTGATGACGCCGAGATCATCTGCAATGTGGTCAGTTCACCGCAGCCAATCGTCTATTGGCAGTATAAAGGGTCCATGATCAACTACAAGAAAGACGGTGAGTTCATCCAAAATCAAATGATGTTCCTCTTCAGGGTGTTTTCCTTTAGATAAGAGAGGTTTTTAGTTTTTCCAAGGCTTATTAAAATGATAATGAGGACAACAATCGAATCATGGAGTGATTTTCATTACCTGCTTGAATCTAGACTCATTCAATGAGGGAAAGTGGTCGATCTATTCTTCTCAGTGGGAATTCCTCAGACACTCGCAGCAGGAAGAACCAGAGAACAAAATGTTCTCAGACAAAGAAATGTTCCATCGTATGCAAGCTAGAGCACACCTTGACTTGCATTTCGTCCTAATCAAGAGTTGTGTAGTTGTTGTGTTCTTTTTGTGTACTTGAACTGGTTGAGTCCCACCACTAGTGCAGTCGTGAAGACATATTTATGACATAAAAACACATTTATTTGACACATACAGCCCTGAAAACATGATCAGAGCAGCCTTGTTTTCTTCAAACAACGTGTCAAGTGTCGCACAATAAAAGTCAATATTATATTTTAGTATCCTCGTAAAGCTTCAGCCGACTGACTCGCCAAGACAACAAGAGTCGTAACTACTGTAGTCATGAAGCTTCGTGAATGAATTATCGCAGCTGGTGATTTCTGTAATCATGACCATATTCGTCCAGCTTCGACGTGTGAAATAGTGGGAGAGGAAGCAGGAAATGTATGTTTTGTTTTACGCCTGGACTGGATCTTTTTAACCTCACTGTAACCCCTGGGTGTGTGACAGCGGGGGGGCCGGGAGTCGCCACACTGTTGTGTTAAGTGAGCTTTTATACTTGGACTCACTTCAAGGAATGTCTTTTTTTTTCCACTACTGAAACCGCTCATTTTTTTTAGTGCGACTAAAAAAAAACCTGCTTATGTAAGTGTTCTGAAAGGAAGCTGCGTTTTTCAATGGAAGGTCATCACAGAGCAAAACAAGCTCTTTTGTTGGGAAACTGTATATTATCTTTGTGCAAACATTCATTAAAAACTTGAAAAGATGAGTTATTTGTCAAAGTTCAAGGCGTGAAAAAGATGAATTTTGTTGCTCAGTTAGTGCAGTAACACATACATTTCGAGCCAAGGTTTCATCAAGATCAAGAATGATACAAATAGCATTTGTTTTAACCTTTATTTCTCACACAGTAGGGGAACTTGTGATCTTCCATCCTTAAAATTCCCAAAATCGACGTTTATTTTTGTACTTAAGTAACTCTAACTGCATAGTATGTCTTCCACCGGCTGACAAGTTTTACTGGTATTTTTATGAACACTTTTAATAATAAACACACACTTTACTACACAAATATTGAGCACCGCAGAATGGCTCCCTTAGTGTTTGGTTTTCCTATTGTTTCTTATCTTATTTCCTTCTATTATTCTCTACTGACACTGCAAAAAGTGTTTTTACAACAGGGGGAATAAAAGTTTCTGATTCTAAATCATTTGAAATAAATAAAAATAAAGAATCAACTTTTATATCTGATGTTACGGGCTTAACTGCAGATTTAAAATGTTCTTCTTCCAGAAAGTGATGGGCAACAGAATTAATAATAATATTAATAATGATGATAATAATGATGATAATAATAATAATACAATAATACTAATAATACTAATATTAATAATGATGATAATAATAATAATAACAATAATAATAATAATAATAATAATAATAATATTAATAATGATGATGATGATGATGATGATGATGATGATGATTATAATAATAATAATAATAATAATAATAATAATAATAATAATAATGTTTCCCTCAATATGATTTGTCTATGATCTACTGAGTCACAATATGCTGACATTCCAACAGGATGTAACCACATTTCCTTGAGACACAAAATCACAATTTCGCTCAAGAGGAAGTTGCTGAATGTCACTCAATCAGGAAGTAGTGGAATGAACAGAAAATTGCAAAATATCACCTGAAAAGGTAGTTGTGTCAGTAAAAAAGTAGCTAAATGTCACCAAAATGGAAGGACCAGGACAGGAAGCATTTAATTGATGCCCCAAAAATGGAAGATAAATGTCACCTGAGCATGAAGTAGATACAATAACTGTTTTTAAATATCTCCTGTTGTGTGTTGTGTCTTTTAATAATGTAATACTTTGTAAGTATACAACGTTTAAATGTTCCTACTTGAGCTGGAGCAACAATTGTTCATGTTTCCTATTTTTAAAAACATTCCTTTATTTAAAAAAACTGACAGAATAAAATGATGTCATGAGCACATCGACAAAGTCGAAGTAGTGACTTTTTGATTGGGAACATCAACAGAATTGAAGAAGCATTTCTCGATGAAATAAAGTGTCCTAATAAACGACATTCATCAGATCGGAGAAGATTTCCCTCTGGTCGCGTGCCAGGAGATTCAGATCATGTCGGGTCAGCGTATCTCAGACGTATCACACGGGCGGCAGAAGCGGCTTCTTGGGAGTTCGACAGTGAAACACGGAGCAAAAACAAACCCGGAATACCTCTGTAAAATAAATGTTGCTTCTGCTGACGGAATACATTATGAAAGCAGCAACACTTTCTCAATTTCACAGACGTTTAACTTGGCTTTCATCCACGTCGGAGGTTCATGCAATAAGCTATAAATAGCAAATACACATTTAATCTGGGCGACAGTAGAAAAATAATGATAACTTGGCTCATTATTCATGTCTAAATTTAATAACCTGTGGAATGGTTTTGCTTAGAAGACGTTGAGAAAAAGCAGCTGGATTCAGTTAAAGCAGCTTCACTTTTACGGTGTGTTTATTGCTTCTTTAATTAAAGGTGCTGCTTTTATGACGTTTTTCCGACGTGTGTGTGCGCTGCTGTAGACCTCGTGTCACACTTTTGAGGGTTTGGATGCTTATCTGCTTCCTAACTTCCTGTCTCAGTGACTGCAGTTTGTCTTTTGGTCATTCAGCGTTTCACAGGCTTGAAGAATGTCTTTTAAAATGTGATTTATTCTTTCCTCGCAGTGAGGTTGCGTCTGTTGAGCAACAACCACCTGCAGATCCGCAGCATCAAAAAGACAGACGAGGGCATGTACAACTGCGAGGCTCGGGTCATGACTCGCGGCGAACTTGACTTCAGAGCCATCAAGGTCGTGGTGAATGGTAAGTATTACTTTTTCCAGAAAACCTTCTCAGACATGTTTTTGAATACTTATAAATGCTCTCAGTTTCTCTTCAAATTGTGTATGGAATTGTGTATTAACCTGCCCTAAACCTTGGCTCCTGCAATGGTTTATGTGAGGTCAGCTGCTGTTTGTGATTCCACTTAAAGATACAGTGATAATCAGAACATGTTAGCGTAACAGGTTTGTAAATAAAAATGCAAGATGGAGATGAATTTGCGGAATAGAATGATTTTTTTGCGTAAGACACAAAACAAACAAAAACTAAATACTATCATGAGCATCAATTTAATTGTGGAATTCATGAAATGTTGTGTTAACGGTTGAACTGTGAATCATGCTAATTCAACATGAGGCTATTTAGGAAATTCAGTAAAAATGTGTGCAAAAAATATTGATTCAAATTGACATCCACAACTGATACATTATGCAACTCCTAATACTTCAATCCAACAGTACTGATAATAACAAAATTCCATGTTCTTATTCTTGAACATTCCCAACTTTTGTGTTTCAGTTCTTCCCACCATCCGTGCCCGTCAGTCGGAGGTCAATGCCACGGGTGACGTCGGGACCCCCACGCTCCTGGCCTGCGACGCCGACGGCTTCCCTGAACCCGCCGTCACCTGGAGCTAGTGGGTGTTCCTCTCCTCTCCTTGTGTGATGGATAGAATCCCTGACCTATGACTCCCTATCTTGACTGGGAAAATGTTATTTATTTTTTAGATAATTATACTTAGTCAGTACATCGATATACACGATAGCAATGTTTTTTTTAACATAGATCAGTGGTTGCAAACCTGTCGTCCCAGGGTTCTTTGATGTCCGTGTGAAAAAAAGTACAATTTCAGGCATTTTGAGTGCTTAAAATGGACAGTTTTTTCTTTTTAAACAGCCTTAAATTTGATAAAAAAGTTTCACCAAAGAAGTCAAGAAATGATCTCGGATATTTCCAGATTTACTGAGGTTGAGACCCCTGATGATGATTTTCTCTTCAGTATTTAATTTGATTCCAAATCATTTGTGATATCGCTGCAGAAGTAGTGACTTCATTCCAGCTTTTAAAATGGAACATTCAGCTTCTTTCATAGTAAACATGAAAGAAAAGAAGGTCAAAAGTTACCTGGAACTCACCCTTAAGACCACGAGTGAAAGAAAGGGGACAATTTATCTGAATTAATAAAGAGTTTTGAGATTGATCACACACTAAAAACAATAAAACAAGTTGATTTAGAGCTTTTTTCCGAGGCCAGGCAGACTTGAAGGTTCCTGGTTTGACAGACGAGAGGAGCCATGAAGAAGAAGTGGGATGAAGTTTTTATTTGTGTTTGTTTCCCTGAGCTGCTGCCTAGATTGTCACTGACTGACTGCAGCTTGAAGGCTGCCTCCACTTCAAGAGTACTTCTTTAAAGACTTATGAAGAAGACCTGTCAGGCCCCGAATAATATAAAAAAAAAAAAAGTCATCAAGATAGTGCATGACCTTCTCAAAGAGCAGGTATGAGTGAGGACACTTGCATGGTCCAGCAGCTGCTTCTGTCAGGATTAAACCTTTGTGACGCGCCTTGTCAGTCAAGACCTTACTAGTCGATGCATGAAGCTCCAGATGTTTTTCTAAACCTGTACTTTCTTCCCCCTCTTTCTTTTCTTCTGCAGCAACAACGCCGTCCTTGAAACGGGAGATAAGTACAGCCTGAACGAGGACGGCTCGGAACTGGTCATAAAAGACGTCGTAAAAGTGGACGAAGGAGATTACACTTGCGTCGCCAAGAACAAGGCTGGAGAGAAGGCGGATGAAGTCAGCCTGAATGTGTTCGGTGAGTGCGTAACTCAACACGGAATAAACATCGCAGCTTTTTTTTCCCCCCCCCTCGCCGGGGCTTCCCTGGACGCTCCGGCGAAAATAAGTTCCACAAGATGGTAGATTTGCTCGAACCTCGTTTTAAAATATGTTCTTTCTAGTTATTCGCTTTAATCATCAGGTTTCAAAAGATGTTTGACTATCCGTGTTCGTTCACATCATTAAAAGTCCACCTTTATTTTTAAGATTTCCCCGACATCATCACAATCCAAGCGCTCGTCTATGACGGCGATACCGTTTTCAAAACCGCACAGCAGTGCGACGCAGCGCCACGGAGCCCTTTAACCTCTTTCATCTTGTTTCTTACTCTCCACTGTCACAGCAGGAAAACTCCAGGCCCATTAACGCAGCTTCCAGCAGCCGCCAGGCAGCTGTTTTTTTTAGAAAACAAGTTTATAATAACCCGGTGTACGCCGACAACCGCAGCATCTTGAGGAACCAACAAGCTGCAACTGCAACCAATTATTCCTCATCTGAGAACGTGTTTATCAAGTGGACATGAACGTCGAATCATTTTTGCACATGAAAAGGCTATTTTTGAGGCCTCAGCTGTTTGACTGTCAGGGGATTATAAACGGTTGATGTTCCGTTTAATCCGTCCACGTCCTCACTCCTATTGGACATCTTTATTCATACAGTTGTGCCAGGGTGCGAATGTAAAACAGTTACCATTCAAATGAGGGGGGGGGGGGGGGGGGGGCGGAAGGTTTGCCACCGTCTGGTGTCCTGAGTGCTCGCTGTAATTGTCTCGCTGAAGGCAGGAGTTGAATTGGTGCTGCCAGAGTTACGGTTAGTGACTCCCACCCGCTGCTCCCTTCCAAGTCATGTCCTCACGGAGGGATCCCTGCCAGCGGCGAACGCACCATTTTTCATTATACACTCCCACACTTTCTTTAGTCATGTGTTTATAGGATTATAAATTCAAATGAAAAGGAGTGTAGCAGAAGTTTACGCCGAGGACGTCATTTCTATTCAC